>NC_080441.1:1322883-1630510 GCF_028018845.1 Melospiza georgiana
GAGAACTCTTGGAGCTCTGCAGAAGCTTGAGGGAAGGAGTGCTGTGGGCTGTGCCCATCAGAGGAGCTGCTGGAGCATCCCCGGGGCTGGGGAGATCCCAGGGGAGCAGAACAGAACCAGGAACCTGCAGCTCCAGGGCCATGGCCAGGGGGCTCTGGGGAAGGAACTGGGCTGAACTGGGCTGACATGGGCTGAACTGGGCTGAAATGGGCTGACATGAGCTGAACTGGGCTGAAGTGGGCTGAAATGGGCCATCAGCTCCCTCACGTTGCTGTGTCCTGCAGGATGGGACCATCGGGACAATCCCTGATCCCAGCCCTGCTGGCTCCTGGCCTGGGAGGACTCTGCTGTACAGGAGAGCTGCTCAGAGATCAGAATAACCACAACCCCAGCTCAGCTGACTGCAGCAAATCTGGTTTTCTACCTTTAGCATCTGTGGCAGGGCTGTGGATCAGCACAGGTTCCCTGCTCGGGCTCCTTGGGCTCAGAGCACAGAACGTCAGGAGCTCTCTGCCTTCTGCTGCTCTGTCCCCCTCCTGCTGCACATTTGTTTGTCATTAGCACAAATGATGATGGGTGTCTGTACGATCTGAACAACCTTTCCTCTAACAGCACCATCTCAGGCTTTTTTCTCTCTAAGCTGCAGTTCACTACAAGGGCTGCGACAGCTTTCATGTTTAACAGAATCTTTAGTCTGGCAATCATGATTAACTCGTCTCTACAGAGAAGTGCTATTTTAATAAGACCAAGTGAAGAGTTCTAAGAAAATCTTTTCCTTTCTTTTCTATTTTTTTTTTTTAGAAGACTTAGACATCTAAGAATTAAGACTCTGTAACTAAAGTTTAGATACAGCATAGCCAATTCTTCTGTTGGCCCCTTGAAATATTCTGGAAGGTTTCCAGCAGACCCAATTATTTCAAATAAGCTTCAGAAGTTACATTAAGGGCAGCGTAACAGAATCTGTGAATGTATTCAGTCTGTGCCTCGCCTTCTTCTGACCTCTGATTTATTTCCAAATAAAATATTTAACATAATTTTTTCTAATTTTTACAGGAGCTTCTGGGGCTCAGGCACTGACATTATTTGACATGTAAATTATCCCAAAAATTTAATAGCTTCTTTAGGGTCACGGTTATGTTTTGGAGCAATAATGAATTAGGAAACCTTATTCCACTATGCTTAGCTTAGTAAGATATTATCCTTTCTTAGGAGGCTCTTAAAAAGCTTCATAAACAACAGCATGCCTGTGCCAGCCTCATTCTCCTGGAAGTGAAGCCACTGTCCTAAAAAGCCAAACGTTCTCCTCAGAGTCTGAGAAAGAGCAGAGCCAGAAAAGGTAAGAAAGGAGGTGATCCAAATGCCAGAAACCACTAATAATCTAATAAAAACTAATACCCTTCACACCAAGGTGAATCCCTCCTTGTTACACAGGCAGATTGGGAAATTAAAAAATAATGACGCAGAAGGAAAGCAAATACAAGCCTGCATCTCCCTCATCCCTCTTCCCTCCCAGCTCCCAGCCCAGTGCTGTTGGATGAATTTCAGGGTTCAGCCAGCACCTGCCCCCAGTTCCTGCAGAGGGTGAGGTCAGGCTGGGCACAGCTGGAGGAAGAGCAGGAAAGCACAGCAGGGCTCCTGCTGGTCAGGCTTCCATCACACACACCATGCAGAAATACTGGCAATAAGGAACACAGCTGAAGGAGAAATCCGGGCTCCCTCAGAACTGTGCATCTCCAAAGCCCGTACAGTGTTTTTTGGCTGGTTTTATTGGAAACCCTGCAGAAATTGATCTGAGAGCAAAGCCGGGGCTGGGGGCACGGCCCTGCTTTTGACACAACTTTAGCCTGCTCCGGTGCTCAGCTCCAGCCAGACCTGACACATCACAAAAATCAATGTTCAGCACAGGTCTCTGATGTTTCCACAAGGTGGGAAGAGTAAAGGAAAGGTAGAAGAGGCTGCAACCAGTGTGAATCTGGAGCTGGACTGGTCAGCCTGCTTCCTAAAGGAACTCATCTTTTCTGTGGTGTAAGGAGATTTCTGGTCCTTGCTCCCTTGTAAAATTCATTCCTGCACGAGCAGTATGAGATAATCACATTGGAACTGGATCAGTGGAGAAGTGTGAAAAATGTGGCAGCAT
The DNA here is from genome assembly GCF_028018845.1 of Melospiza georgiana. Lineage (NCBI taxonomy): Eukaryota > Metazoa > Chordata > Aves > Passeriformes > Passerellidae > Melospiza > Melospiza georgiana. The sequence continues at coordinate 1,325,021 of NC_080441.1, forward strand.
TCAAGTTCCTGTTTGAGAAGAGGCATTTACCAGTCTTGGGAGAGAGAGAATAAGAAAGTGTATAATTCAACATTTCCTTTTGATCTATAAACTACTTTTTTCTTCTGAGTTAATTTGCTTAAAAAATGCACAAAGAGGGAGGGCAAAGCAGAAAGTAAATGTGCTAAAATGTTTGACAGAAATTCAAATGTTTGTGAAGAAATGCGTTTGTTATTCCACGCACAGAGAGCATCAGTGTTTGCTTTGCTTACTTGGGTGCACAAATCCAATGGCAGGAGGATCTGAAATCACACAGGATTCTAGAAACCCTAGATCACAACAGGATCTAGAAATCACACAGGATTCTAGAAATCCTAGATCACAACAGGATCTAGAAATCACACAGGATCCTAGAAACCCTTGATCACAACTGAGCCCATCCTGGGACTGCACATCTTCACTGTGGGGAGCTGAAATCAAACACATCCACACAGAGCAGCCCTGGCACAAACACAGCACCCCGGGCCCAGCCAGGAGAAGCACAAATTCAATATTTCCTTAAAAATGTCCTTCCATGCTCTGCTCTGCCCAGATGGACATCCCTGACCCATCCCAAAAGCCAGCTTAGAACCCAAGGTAAGAACCAGGAATGCCAAACTCCCTTCCCTGGCACAGGGCAGCCACTGAAGCACCTCAGAGCCATCTCCAAGTTCCAGCATTGCTGAACTGTCTGCATTTTTCTGGGATTTTTCCTTTTCCTTTTTTTTTTTTTTGTTTTTTTTTTTTTTTTTTTTTTGTTTTTTTTTTTTTTTTTTTGTTTTGGTTTTTTTTGTTTGTTTAAAAAAGAAAAAATCCAGGTCTTTGCTATGCTACAATAATTTATAGTGAAACCCTGCATCCGTCAGTTTGGACTCTGGAGTATTTAAAATCTGTATCCTAATTTTGTGATTTAGACATATTTATATGTAAATTAAAAAATAAAAAATAAAAAAAGGAAAAGACGACTTCCCTATTATTTCCCTTATGATAAATTAGTCTGAATTAGTGATGAATATAAAGAATTAACTCTTATGTTCCTTATGCTCTGGCTCATTTACAAATGTCATAAGAGCCCATTAGACACTTAAGAAAGTATGTCAAGTAAAAATAAAATTCTCTACAGAAAACAAAGTAAAATGTTTAATGATATAATGAAGACTCATTAATGTAATGCTTATTTTAATATTAAAAATTCACAAGAATTGTCATAGCTCTTGTCTTAATCAGATGAGCTTTTGTAATATTTATTTGTGTTGTAATTTCATAAATATTTATACATCCATTCCCAAACTTTACTGGTCTTTGCTGTATTAAATACATTTTAAACTTGTTAATATTTGAGGAGTGTTTTCTCCATGTGTGCCAGGCAGCCACTTGGCAGTGCCGTGTGATCCTGACTGCGGGCACACAAACTGGCACCAGCCTCTGACAGGAACCTTTCCATGCCAACATGCAGGGGATAAAATCTCATTTTTCAGGATAAGCCTGGCTTTAGAACAGGGTTAAATGAGCGGGGTGAGGAATCAATGTCCCCAGTGTCCCCAGTGTCCCACTGCTGCCCTTCCCCTCTGCCTGAGCTCAGCACAAGCTGCAAGGAGTTGTTCCAAGCACTCCCACAGAAATCCCAATTCCAGCCCCGTCTATTCCTGAGACCCTTCTGTTCCTGGGCTCTTTTGCTGTGCCCTGCCCAGAGAAATTAAAGCTCACAGTGCCACAGTCCCCTTTAATTTGTGCCTGAGCTCACCAGCATTTGCAAACTTAACCCAAGTTAAAGCAGGATGTGAACATGGGGATGTCTTGAAAGACAAAAGCATTTGAGGTTGCACTCAGCACTCTGAATTTAATGTATGTGGAAATAAATGTGCTATGGAGCCTTTCAAGTTAAAAAAAAAATAAATCAAACATTAGCCCTGACTTGTGGAAAGCCTTGGAGAGTTCTCTCATTACAGAAAATTCCCCAGACAAGTAACGGTGACATCTGAAGGAGCAGCAGCATCCATTTTGGGTGCAAAGTGGCACAATTCACACACAAACACACACTGCTTTGGAGCAGGGGCACAAACCACAAAGCTCCTCTGCTCTCCTCTCACCTCCAGCTCTTGCACATCTTCAGCTGGGCTGAAACCAGAATTGCCATTACCCAACGCCACTGTGCTCTCTGCAGCAGGGAGGGAAGTTTGGGCTCCAGCAGTGAGTCCCTGACACCCAAAAGTTTGGAATTCCATGGAATTCATGGCAGAGCCACCCCCAAAGGCCCAACTGCTGATGGCACACAGACGCCAAATTCCACAGCACTGCCCCTGCTCCCGAGCCCTGCTGATCCCCCCCTGTGGAACAAGCACCCAGACATCCTTCAGGAGAGTCTTTCACTTCATCTCCCTTGATTTGCCATCCTCTTTATAATTTGTGCAGTAATATTCATAAACAGTAATTATTTATACATCGTTATGGACCTCTTGAATTTGATTCTCTTCTCACTTAAGCTATAAATATGGAATAAAATTAATATGAATCAGAAAAATGAGGACCCTGAAGACTGAAATATATGTAAAATCACTTACAGTCCTCTAACTTTTTAAAGAGATTTTTTACTTGAATATTCTCCTGGGTTGCAAACACTACAGGGGAAAGTTTACATCCAATCAAGAACACATTTATTGAAGTGCTTAAAAACGCACGGAAGTAATTCTGCTAATATTAAGTTTTCTAACTCTCTCTCTCCTGGATTAAAAACAAAGCAAGCCCTTTCATCCCTGACATTTTAGCATTTGGAATACATCAAAATGTTTCTTCTAGTGCTCTGAAAAGGAGCTCTGATTTTCCTGTCCTCTGTGTTCGAGGCTGACACAGAATGTACAAATTGAATGTACAAATGAACTCCTTTGCATTTCTGGGGAGAGGGAAGGAAGATGCAGAATTCAAACACACTTTTCTGTCCCTCTGGGTTGGTATCTAAGGCACAAACCTGACCCCTGCACCCTCTGAACCTCCCTTCGGTGTCTGTTTGAAATGCAAGTTCAAATCCTGCACGTTTGATTGGGCTTGCTCAGCAACCAAATAAATAGCTGAGCTATTGAGGGCAGATTAGAGGATTTAACCCCTTCTGGCCTTAAAACTTCAGCATACAAAGATGAATTCTTCTGAGGTTTAGATTAAAAATGGAAGAAGCACTTGGCAGGCTCAGGAGACACCACGGGGATTTCACCACTTTGGTTCAGAGCTTAGGAAACCTCTTTCAGCACAGAAAACCAAACCTGAATCACTCTTCTTCCCAGGCTTTCCAAACCCACTGAAAACACAACAGTGCTCTGGATCAGGGCAGATCCTGTCCAACACCACTTTGAATTTAACACCCAACTCTGAAATTTACACATCAGGCATTTCTTTGTCTCGCACTGCACTGAGATGTACTGAAAACAGAGCAGGTGAAGGAAGAAGAAAACAAATAGAAAACATTTAGAAATAGAAAAACAAATAGAAAACAATTCTGAGAATGAGGCCCTGAAGTTTGCACCACAAACCCTGGGCTGCAGCGTTTCCTGTGGCTCTAATTCACTCTGACTTCTCTAATGCATTTATTCAGCCCAAGCAGCACTTCCACACATGCAGTTGCTGTTAATTTTAATCTGCTTCGTTATTATCCTTGCAATTTTATAAATATGAGCTCAACTGAAAAGGACATTCAAAGAGTTGGGTGGTTGGTTTTTTTTCTTCTCCTGGAAATGAGTGCTGAGTGATGCTCACCATAAATTAATTTTTCAAGCTTTGTAGAGGTTATGTAAATTTGCAGAATGTTCTTCTGATGTTTAAGCCACATTTTGACAACAGCTTCAAAAACTGGTCAGAGAACTCTTCCTACTAACATCTGCTTGTTGAAATATATGTAATGACATGGCTGTGCAGCACTTCCCATTGATCTCTGGATGCCAGGTGATCACTCAAGCTAAAAAATGCATGTGCACACAATGGAAAATGGGAATTTAGATCTTAAAAGGACTGGAACGACGGGGGTGGGGAGAGAGTGGTAAATTTCCTTCACCTTTTTAAATTAGTATTTTAAAAGACCCAGCACAGCTACAGTTACAATGGCAACTAAAGTGCCTTTGACTCATTATTCATCCCCACTGCTCCTCTTGGTAACTATTTTGCCTACTTTATCACAGCCTAGAAAAATAATTTAAATTGGGTTCCTCAAGCCCCCTCCCAGTTTAGGCTTTTTTTTTTTTTTTTTTTTTTAATAAAGTTAAAAGCGTCTCAACAGTTTGTGGGAAAATGGGAATCACTGTGGTTTGCTTTGAGGTTCAGCTGTTTGAGAAACTCTCAATTAAAGCAGAAGGGAAACAGTTTTACAGTGCCTGACATTCAGCGTCTGTAATGCTTTTGTCACAAATGATGTCTCTTTTCAGCAACATGGTCTCCCTGCCACCAACATAAGGCTTGGTTTAATTTAAAACACAATTTAAAGTTCTGTGCACGGTGGGAACTCTCTCTGTCAAAACACTCTGCTGAGCACAATGGGTGCAGCCTCCTTTCAAGCCTGCTGTGCTGCTCTGGGGAAACAGAACAGGGGCAGCTCCTCACGGCCCAAAATCACATTTACAGGGGGCTGATGCAGCTGGGCATGTCCACCTGAGAAAGGTTTCAGTATGCAGGCAGATGTGGCAATAAATAATAGAATTTGAGTGATCCGAGTAACCTGCCTCGTTTGCTAAGCTGGCTAATGTTTACTTCCAAATATATCATTTTTAATTATACTTCTATGTGACAATGTAAATAAATATGTGACTTTTTCTCCAAGAAATTAAAGGAGTTTAGACTCTCAGTTTAAAATGCATCAGGAAATACAGTGCAGAAGATATTTTTCCCCCACTAACAACTCCACTTTGTTTTTTAACAGCTTCCTTTTATCATGGAAGTAAAAAAACCCAGCACGACTTGTCTAAAAAGCAGCAAAGAGGATTTGGGATTAGTTATCAGGGAGAAAACTTGTGGAAAATCCTGCAGGTGACAGAAGTGTGCAGCGAGACACGGCTGGCTTTATCAGTGGTTCAAAGCAAACAGGCTGTATGTGATCCATACATCACAAACCCACTCACACTGAGATGGCACAGCAGAGCAGGGCTGCCATCAGCGCTGCTCCTCTCCCTCAGCCCAGCATCAATTATTCAGGCACTCTCCAAATAAATGAATTATGACTTTTTCCCTTTTTTTTTTTTTTTTTTTTTGAGATATGGGTTTGATTGCTGGAAGGTGCTCATGTTCTCAGTGGCAGCAGGTGAGGTCTGCTGGTGGCCTCACAGTGCCCTTGGCCAAGGAGCCCTCCCTGCCCTCTGCAGTGACCCCACTGGGAGCTGAACAGGGGCCTGCAGGGACATAAACCCCAAATTACGTGTTACACCCCAAATTCTGCTCATGTTGAGTTTGGAGTATGGTCAAGGCTGCTGTTTAGTCCAAGTGACCCGAACCCTTTGCTTCCAAAACATAGGAAAACGTTAATTTACACTCCACAGCACAAATGGTAAGCAAAACAATTGTGAATTTCTACCTAAACAAATGAGCAACAAATCTGAGAAACCCTTCTGGCAGAACAGAGACTCTGGGCAATATTGCCTTTGGACACGTTGCCTTTTGGCAATATGGAGAGCCTGAATTTGGAGGTATTAAAACCACGGGGAAACAGCCCCTGTTGATATTGGCCGTTCCTGATTGTGTTAACCCTGTTAAGCGGCACTGCCTTGCTGTGGGCAGGCCAGGATGTCACCTGTCACACTGCCACCAGCCCATGAGCACACATGGCAGAGCCTCAGTGGGCCAGGAGGAGCTCCTGGAACGTGGCACGGATCTCCCCCACCACACTTTGGGAATCTCGGTGCCTTCATCTTGACTTGACCTGACAGATGGCACTGGTTCCTGGCTGCCTTTTTCAAAGCCTTCTTTCTTCAGTAGCTGTTCTGTCAGTGTTCAAACAACTTTCTGGCATGTTGTGTCCTTGCTTATTTTCAATGAATTCTTAGGTTAATTATTTATATTATCTTGAAAAGTGATGAGATTTTGAAAGCTGTGCTACACAAAGTCGTTGGAAAAGTCAGTATCAGCACCAGATGTTAACTTTGCAGAAGGACATGAATACAGATTTAAACAGCAATTGGCAGAGTCCCAATGTCTGCAAGGAGCATGTGGATAAGCACCAAGAACGGGGGTGTCCTACTCAGACCACCACCTCAACTATTTTCTAATTCCTTTTTTTCCCCAATATTTGATGGAAAATCTTTTTAGTCCAGGTCTAGCAGAAGCTTCCTGATGTTCCCCACATCTGGTCAGGTTAGTGCAAGTGTCAGGACAGATTCTGCAATGCTGCTTCAACACTTTATACGAGCTGAAGCTGGCAGCAGAGGAATGTGAAAATGCAGCCTGACAGGAGAGAAAGTGACAAATCTCTCCCAGAATTCAGGGATTCACTCTGAATTTCTGGTAAAGTTTTGGACCGGTTATTTCTCTTGACAAACTGGTGATGAATTTCCGTGGAGCCAGACATTGAGTTTGATTTAGAAACGCTGCCCTTCCGCTCATGAAGCTTTAATTTAGCTGTTGTTATGAAACAGGAATCCAGTAGGGATGGCTAAATAAATCCTGCTTTCGTTTAGAGAAAATACTGCACTGAGCTATAACCCTCACTATTCCCCACATAAAAAACTGAAATAAATTAATAATAAAAGAGTGCTTAAAAGGCAGAACTTTAGAACACCACAGTAGTGTAATCTCCTCCAGTTTGAAATACTTCACTGTGTTTTGTACTTGCATGTTGTTTATCTTCGTGTCATTTTCCTGTATCTGAAAATCATCCTCTAAAATGTTCCCCTGCACGTTATGCAGGTGAACATTTTGTAGGGCATCAATCATGTGTCTCCCATCTCCTTTTTCTTTGAAAGTAACTAATTTCTACTGCTTATTTAAACTGGCAGAGTGCCTGCTTTATTATCAGTTAAGAACTTGTGCACAAAAATGACACCAGTTTGCATAATTATCATGAAATAAGACAGGCTTTTTTGGGGGTAACAATCTGGTAACTTCATAATAAATCTGTCTGGAGCAATCGTAATTACACAGTAACTCATCTTAATGCATTTGTATTCGCAGCAGATAAGAGTGGTGATAAGAAGTCCCACTATCATCTGTGTTTCACCGAAATGAGAAACTGCACACAAATCCATTACAAACTGCAATTTCTAGAGCTTTCCACCCTGTCTTAAAGGCTGACTGCGAGAGCCCAAGGGTTTGTTTACCTAATCTGGAAAACAGCTTGAATTTTGTTTTTATTTTCCCCCCACACCCAGCGATACAAGGATGGCATCAAGAGCCAAGCTCCCAGTCTGTGCTGGGTGTGTGCCCGTCCCAAGCTGTGAACACGAGCTCCCTGCCTCAGCCAGCAGCACCAGTGGTGCACAGAAATGGGTTAATGACCTGCTCACCTCTCCCCAAAACAAGCAACACCCGGGGACACGTGCGTGTACACATCTCCTGCACGGCCCAAATGAAAGGCTCTCTGTAAACACAGCAATATGTTGACTCTGCTTTTGTAGGGGATGATGATAAGAAAAGGGTCTGAGGAAAAGCTCTTTGTTTGGCAGAGGAGCAAAGCAAAGGCAGGAAGAGCACAAGTAGGGATATATTCCATACAACTGGATAATGAAAGGATGCTCTAAGACTCGCTCCTGTGAATAGAAAGTTGAAAGCAGCTATATAAGCTCACTTCAGTGCTGATAAGAGCACAGAGGATGAGACAGATTTTACCATCTAAGAGACAAGAAGGAAACTGCACAAAGTTGCACAAAGTTGGCTGTTAGGAACCAAAAGCTAAAACTTGAGGGGAAAACAGCTTAGAGAAGCACCACAACACCTCCATGCTATTCCTACAACGTTCTGAAACGGGGGCTCTAAACTGATGCTGGATTCTTCTATCTTAGTCTTGTTTGCTGCTGGATCTGGCTTTGATCAGTCCTTGTGCCATCACAGCCACTCGAGAAATTGTTTTCAATTTGTGTGCCTTCCAAACCCTGCTTGTTCTTCACCCCTGGTCTCCCCTCTCATTTACTTCCCAGCTTAATAAATCACAGAAAGCAGATGCAGAGAAATCCCACGGTCTGTGTCACTGCCTGAAGCAGGAATAAACACACCCAAGACATCCCTGACAGATGTTTATCTGTGCTGCTTTTAAAAATTTGCAGTGAGCGTAAATCCATAACCTTCAGAACTGCTGTCACCAGAAGGAACATTTTCTTCATGTTTGTTTTAAATTCCCCTTGCTAAAATTTAAGTCTCATACTTCTCACACTATCCACTTCTTTATCTCTAAGTCTCCCAGTCCCTTTTCACTTATTGTTTCATCTCTCTTCTTACCAGCCCCATTTATTCCTCATAAAACAAATCCAAAGTTTTACTTTCAAAGACAGACAAAGCTCAGAAAGACACACATCCACTTTCATTCTGTTTTGGATAATACTATTTTTCCTGGTTCTTTCCATGTTTTTTACCCCCCTATTTCACTGTAACCCTTCAGGCTGTGCAGGAGAGCACAGAGTACAGAACCTGAAGCTCTCAGTGACTCAGCACAGAATCCCCACAGCTCCCAAACCCTGAGATCCAGCTGATGGCATTCCATGGACAGAGTTATGGGAGGAGAAGGTGCCAAGTGTTTAAATAAAGGAAAAAAGTAAGCTAACATTCACATATTCCACAGCAGTTGATAATCCCTGGCTTTACCAATACAAGCACAGAGCTGTCGGAGGAGAAGATTGCTGGGCTGGCATCCTGAGCCCCTCAGCATGGGCTGGGTACAGAAATTCTTAACTGCTACTGAGGTAAGCCTGAGAAGATGCAGGAGAAGTTCCTGTGCAATGAAATCGAGTGGAACTCGTGCATGGGGGAATGTAAGGGATACATAAGATTAATTTAATGTTGATGAGAAAATTTAAGATGATGTGCAGGGAATTAACTCCAGATGCAATGTGAACTTTTATGACATATAACTAATTACACAGGCAATAAAAAGAAATTAAATTGATTATTTTCTTTGACTCTTTAGCTCTAGGATTAATGTGCAATGCACAATATTTTGGTTCCATTTCCAGAAAGCAAGAATGACTTTTACAAGGCAGAACACCTAAAGTGAATTTGGAGACGAGGAGAACGTTTTTCTCCTATTCAGGCTGGCACTTTGAAAGGACAGAATTGAGACTGGAAATATTTTACTGCCACAAATGAACCAACATGACTGAAAGGAGAACATAGGACTAATAATAGTAGTAGTAGTAGTAGTAACAACAACAACGACAACAATAATAATAATAATAATAGTAATAATAATATGTTATGTTATGTTATATGAATGCTATACTAAAACTATACTCAAGAAAGAGAAAGGAGACATCAGAAAGCTCAAAAAGAATGAATGATATAAACCCACAACTGATGCAGAGTCTGGCACAGCTGGCTGTGATTGGCCATTAAATTAAAGCAATTCACATGTTTGATAAACAACCTCCAGACCCCATTCCAGAGCAGCAAAACAGGGAGAAGCTGACGCTTCCCAGGAGAAGAAATCCTGGCAAAGGGGTTTTTCAGAAAATATCATGATGACAGCCTTGTGCCAGAGATGGGGAAGACAAAGCAGCACTGAATACTGAATTTTTTCAGTTTAATTGAAGTGCTGGCTCTGATCTGGGAAGGGGTTTTTTGGTGTCTGCCCCCACCCAGGGCACATTTGCAGGAGCAGTGCCCTGACTTTGCTCCTGCAGGAATTGGGAAAGCATCAATAATCTGCCAAGGACTCAGGAACCACCCCTGGCAGCCCTGACTGGAAAACACCAAGGTTGTGACAAATTAATCAAGGGCAACATCTCCATGTCCTGCCCCTCTGCCACCCCTGGGGCAGCCACATCTCCACAGTTTGTTGATATTCTGCAGCTTCAGAGGGCAATTGTGACTTTCTCCCTTTAACTTTGAAATATTCTAATGGTGGCTGGTAATTTTATTTTTCAAAATTTCAATACATAAGCATTAATCTCAAGGACTGCATAAAAGGATTCAGGTAACCTCAGGATGCAGATAGCTCAGCAGTGACTAATTTGCTATCTTTGATACACCAGAGGTGAACAGATTAAGCTAGCTAGTTTGCTATCTACTAGATAAGAGAGGAATGTATTATCATTTTCTCTGATTAGTATCTTGCGCAGGTAATTATACTTCTCCTTTGCACATAATTAAAGTGAAGGTTGATTTCCATTCATTCTTCACAGTGGTAAAATTATCAAGTTACTTCTCAACTAATTATTTTCTGTGGTATAGCCCTGTTTCAGATCGCTGTCACATTCCATTTAGCAAACACAATAGCTCTGAATAAGACTTATCACAATCTGGGACTTTTATGCTATTAATTTGTAGGGGGAAAAATCTTTAGATGGATGCTATCCAAGCTGAAAATGAATTTCACTCTAACACATCCAATGGCTGTGTTGGTTTTGTGGGGTTTTGTCCTTTTCTTCTCATACCTAGCATAGAATCTTTTGTCTTTTTACAATCTCTATCCTTTGTTTGTTTGATTTGTCCTTAACTTGTTCAAGTTCACCACATTTTTCTGGCTAAGATTCAGTGAATGAATTTATGCTAAACTTTTTTTTTGTGATGATATCAATTGCAGATGAGCCACACCTTGTTTTAAGGCTCTCAGGATGCTGAATATGGAGTGATCTGTGTTGGCTGAGATCATTGTTTTTGAGATACAGGCAGAAACACCACCATCATTGTGATTTGTGGTCAAGCATTCGTGCAGAATAAATGGGAAAGAAATCCCTACATTACCAACACATGCAATTGTTGGTTGAAACCACTTTTTAGGACAACAATTTCTTTTATTTTTTGCTTCCTGCCAGAAGCACTTAAAGGACTCTGATTGAAACTGCTGTCATTTGCAGAAGGAAAATTTAGCTCCTGCTATTATTTCCCACCTTTCCATTTACCATCCTCTCGAAACAGCCCTAAATTACATGGTCTACCCCAGTCCTGATTCTTAGATTTTCTGTCACCCTACTTCGATGGTTTTCCCCTTTCTAAGAGTAAGAACAAAACATAATTACTGCTTCCATTCTGCAGGTGCCAAATCCAGAGCCATCCTTCAGCTGCTACCACTTGTGATTTTTCTTCTCCTGTTCCCTGTCCTGCTTGGCCATTGTGGTTCTTTGTTGTGTTTCAAAAGCACAAGTTCTTCATGTTATTTTTTTCTGCCTAAATGTAGTTCTTCTCTGCCAATTGGATCAATTTGATTTTATTACAGACCATTCAGAGCTGGATTCTCACCTCTTATACAGGAGCAACTCCACAGAAAATGATCTTTTTCTTTATTTCCCTTAGCAAAAAATGGAGTAGAAACTTCCTGTTCTTTTAATCCCCTTTATTTCTTTCTGTCTTTTCCTTTCACAGCTGAGCTGCAGCATTTGTCTGCACACTCCTTTATCTGAGCTGGACAGCAACAAATGCCAGCCCTGCCCTGCCCTGCCCTGTCTCTTCAGTCACACCAGGGAAATTGAGATTTTCACATGACCCTGATCAGTGTCTGCCCAGTCCTGGCCATGCACTCATCTGCCATTCCTGCCAATTATTTTTAATTCTCTTTATTTCACTCTGTGTTATGATAATTGGATTTATTGTTTCAGAGATCTGATTCCCTCTGCTCCCCTGTCTCCTGTGGCTTTTTGGGTCTCTTTTCCTCGCACACCAGGCAAGGTTCCTTGGACAGCCCTGGAGTGCAGCCTGCCTCTGGCAGCTCCTGCTGCAGCTGGAAAATTGGGAGTTTGCAAATTAGAGAGCAAAGCAACCCACCCTCCCCATCACCCCCTAAGTCATGACTCACTGATGACAAAAACAGGAACTGAAAAGCAGATACAGCCCTCAATAACCCTTTCTGCCCCAGCAAATTCAGTGCCAGGACCATTGCTGGACAGGCAGCAGGGAAGAATCCAACCAGGTTATCAGCACCAGTAACAGCCACCTCCCAACCCTGGGTGGGCATTGTGCTTCAGTACCTATTAAAAATAAATGAAATGAAATGAAATGAAATAAAATATAAAATAAAATAAAATAAAATATAAAACATAAAATAAAAATAAAATATAAAATAAAATAAAATGAAATAAAATTTTAAAATAAAAAATATAAAATAAATTTAAAAATATATATCAAATGAAATATAAAATAAAATATAAAATAAAATGAAATAAATAAAATATAAAATATAAAATATAAATAAAATATAGAATAAAATATGAAATAAAATGAAAAATAAAATGAAATAAAAATTAAAAATAAAAAATAAAATAAAATAAAATATAAAATAAAATAAAAATTTATAATATAAAATAAAATGAAATAAAATAAAATGAAATAAAATTTAAAAATAAAAAATATGAAATAAATTTTAAAATATATATAAAATGAAATATAAAATAAAAATAAAATTAAATAAAATATAAATATAAATAAAATATGAAATAAAATATGAAACAAAATGAAATAAAATTTAAAAATAAAAAATAAAATAAAATAAAAAATTACAAAATAAAATAAAATAAAATACAATACAACACCATATTTCAAATGCAATCCAAGGAGCAGAGCTGTGTCCCCATGGCTGCAGGCACTGACCCAGCAGAGCACTTGAGCACACCCAGAGCCTGATTGATTTCAGTGGAACTATTATATGCTCCAAGTTCCTCAAGGATTGGAGTGTTTTGATGGATTAAAGGCACAATCCCCTGATGCTGATAAAGCTGCCCAGTGCCTGCTCAGTTCCTCAGACAGGGTTTCAGAAGATATGATTGTTCACTGGCACATGGATTGTGATCACCAGTTTGATCACACAGCTGACATTCAACTACCCAAAAATAACTTTTCTGTTCTGGAGATAATGCCTAGCACCAAAAAAAACCACCAAAGAAACCAAAAAAACCAAAACCAACAAAAACTCCTCCACTCCTTTTATTCCTTACCTAAGCCAGCCAAAAGAAGTTTTGACCTCCTCAAACTTAACAAGTTCATTTTACAGAAATTACAGAAACGGACTGGGTTCCTCGTTAGAAAAGGATCAATTAAGAGCTGCATTTCAGAATATGTTTTTGTACCTGGCATTTTAAATGGCTTTTATTCATGCCTGAGCTAGTCCTTTGTTTGCTTTTTCCTTAGGGGTACTGCACATGTGTCTGATTTTGTTCTACAAGAAATAATTGTGAGTACAGGAGAGTGAAGTGAGAAAACACATTCTATCATTTTCACACCTGAAAGCTAATGAATGCCATCATTTTTTTTTTCCTTATTTTTTTTTTAATCTAAATATAGATTTAGGAGATAACTCTCCAAAGAATTCTGTCAGCGGATATTGAAACTTGGAGTCATTCAAGTTCACAATGAAAATGCCCCAAGGCGCAGAGGAGCAGAGCTCAGGGGCTCAGCAGCTGTGCAGGGCAGGAATTTTGGATCAGAGGGGGCAGCCCAGGGTGGGAGCTGTGCCAGGAGCCAGGAGGGCACTGCAGGGACACTGACCCTGCCTTGGATTGCAGCTTTTCTATTTTTCATGTATTTATATAATCCTGAAATTCTTCAGTGTGTAACTCTGAGCTCCATGTACAGTGGGAGCTGCTGCTCTCCCATTCTGGGCAGACACAACCATTCCTCTCCAGGCTGGGCACCAAGGACACCTCACTGCCTCAGGCCCTGAGATGGGAACAAAAGGGAGTTTGGAGGGAGCAAATTTGGGGTCAATTTGGGGTCATTACCTGAAGCTGTAATTGGAACATTAACCCCCATTATACAAATAGCCAACCCCCAATATGCAAATGGACCCAATTTATAAAAATATGAAAACCTCTGACCCATGGTCCATGTTTGGGTGTAGCCCCTGGGGGGCTTTGTCTGCTCTAAGTGGGGTCTTTAATAAATAAAACTGCTTTTTATTCTCTCCATTACAGAGCAAACCAACCCACCCTCCCTGATCACCCAATTCTCTTATTCTGCCTGTCTGCTGTTTTCTAAGTGCCCCCCTCACCCTGCCATGCTCTGAGCACTGCAAAGGGCAGGGCACAGGTGAGCGCTGCAAGAATTCTGCTGCTCCTACAAACTCCTGACAAATTCCATCATCTGAGGGTGCCCGGTGCATTTCTGCTGCTGGCAGGGATGATTTCATACACACACACAGGGACGGGCCTGCCCTGCCCCACTCTTCACCAGGGTAATCTGAAAATGGCACCAACTGCAGAGCACTTGCACAGAAATTGTCCTCCAGAAATTGGTGTGCTGAGTAAAACAACAGGAGGAAAAAATACTCATTTTGGTAAAAAAAAAACCCCAAAAGTCTTTGTCTGCTTGAGATATTAATCTGTATGTGTCAACATTTAATATACTCCATTTAGCTATTTATTTATCCTCTATTACAGAGCCACAGGACAGGAGGAAAATACTGAAATTTCTGAAGTGATTTCTGAGAATTTCCAACAACTGGGCATGGAATGAAATCGCTCCTGTTCATCCTGGAAATTTGCATACTTTCAGGTAGAAGAGCAATTGTTTCCATCAAATAAAGGAAAACAAAGCTGAGGAAAACCAAGCAGTGATAATAGCCAGTTCTTTTTCCGAGCTTTCCCTCTGCAGATATGAGTCCAGGACTTGGCAGATATGGCCTGTGACCACTTGTGTGGAAAAATTCTAAACCACAGGGCAGCTTTCTGCAGCAAAGCTGAGCAGGATGTTTGCCACTGCTCCCAGCACTGTTCTGCAGCTCTTCTGGAATGAAAATCCAGCAGCTGATGTGGAACACTCATTTCTCCTTCCTTAAACCTCAGCAGCTGTGGGGCTCTCACCTCCTCCTCCTCCTCACTGTATTCAGCCCAGTGTGGGACAAAGTCAGAGCTGCAGATCTGCATCTCCATCCCAGGCCCCACTGTGGGTGTGCAGCATTCAGCAGCACCTTGGGACTGTCAAACGTTTTATTTGCAATCCTAAATTCATTAAAGCTTGAAAGAAATAAAAAATTCCATCACGCAAATAAAGCCTGGAGCAGTCCTTGAGCTATGCCCAAAGATCCAGCCACAGCCTGAGCTCCTCCCAAGCCCATCCCAACACAGGTTACAGCACCTTTACCCCCTTCACAGGCTGGAATTTCACAGAAACATCTCTCCCTTGGCTATTTTCAGTTAATCCAGCACCTTCAGGACTGGCATCAAACCCAACCCAGCCACATCTCCCGCCCTGGTGCTAAGCCTGGCCCGTGCAGTGAATTCTGCAGATTCTGCTTGGCAGCAGAGCATCAAAGCCTGCACTGACACTGCTGTGAAACTTTAACATCTGCACCCAGAAGGATGTCACAACAAACCTCGGGGAAAATGGTATTTCCTCCTCAATCTTAACATCAATCATTTAATTGGCTGAACCTCATTGAAGAGAAATCCTAGAAAAACCAGGGCTTTAACATTCATCTCCCTGATGTTATCACTTACACCA
Source organism: Melospiza georgiana (assembly GCF_028018845.1). Classification (NCBI taxonomy): domain Eukaryota; kingdom Metazoa; phylum Chordata; class Aves; order Passeriformes; family Passerellidae; genus Melospiza; species Melospiza georgiana. The sequence goes on from NC_080441.1 coordinate 1,340,582, forward strand.
ACCCATGCAAATTCACCCAAAGAAAACTCAAAATGCTTTTGGGAGTTTTTTTCCCAAAATTACCCTGTAATTCATCCCCCATTGGTATCCCAGGGAATCCAAACACAAAATCTCCTCCCACCAGCCCTGAGCCCTCATCCCACACCGCGCAGAGTGAGAAGTAAACCCAGCTCAGAAATTTCTGTTTTCCAGACCTGACTTAACCCAGTGCTTTCCCCATCTGAATGCAGATTTGTCCCTGATGAAAACCAAGCATTCTCTCTTCTCCTGTACCTATATTTATACCAGAAAACCATCAGTACTGCAGCAATAAACCTGATGCACAGCCACATCTCCTCCCTGTCCCTAATCCTGTCCCTGAAGGACACCCAGGGGAGCAGGAGCAGAGGCAAAACCAACATTGCTGACACCTCCACGTGTCCTGCAGCCCCATCTCAGGAATGTCTGAGCCCTGAGCAGGACCCCCAGCTCCCCTCCCCACACCAGGAGCTGCTCTCAGTGCCTCCATCACTCCCCATGCAGCTCAGGTGAGTGCAGGCTCATCGTGCATTTCCCTGCCCTGGAGAATAGAAAGAGAAATTTGACTCAGGAGTGTTTGATTCCCCAGACTTGCCTGGTGCTGAGCTCTCCCTGCAGCTGAGGGGCCATTCCTTGGCCAAACACAGAACACCAGGCACCCATTCCTGGTGAGGCTGGCAGCCCTGCTTCTCTGAGCCTCCCACACTGCAGTCATGAACTCAAACAACACAGGTGTGCTTTCCACAGCCCATTTTGGTCAATTCTAGGTGCCCAGTAGCAATTCTCTAATTAATTTGATTTCCTGTCCCTACAGAAAGCCTAGGTCACACATGCATCCTTTGACCCTAAACCTGCACCCTAATCCCAACCTTTATTCAATTTGTCAAGTATACCTGTGTGACCAAGGCAGAGAAGAGAACACATTAGCCATTCCTTCTGTCTGACAAAAGACCTGGAAACCTCCTGGAAATCATATCTGCTTCTGAGCCTGCAGGAAAAACAAGCACCAGGCTTTCCTCTCTGCTAACACTTCAATGTTCCCGTGCAGAATGTGGAATTAGAATCAATTCAAACACCACTCCTTTGCAGACACTAATGTCACTCATAACCTTTTATTGCCAGCTGAGCTGTTTTCCTGCCCTTTGTGGTATCTATGGAACCACTGCTTGTATGGGAAGTGATGTCCCCCAGCACTGCAGTCATTCCTGCTCCTGCTCCTTCACCTTCTGGAGCTCAGCTTTGATCCAGCCCCAACACAGCTGTACCTGCACGTGAGCCATCAGTCCTGGGGTAACTGCTCATCCCTGACTTCTGGACAAAACACAAAGGCAATAAAAGAACTTTATAAATGTATAAAACCACCCTTGCCCAACTCTGTCTCTACCCTTTCCCTGCTTATGAGTTATTTCAACCCTCAGCCCTTGCAGACACAGGGCCCTCCCTGGAACTGGAGCCCACAGAGAACAGATTTGATAATTTAACGTCTGCATCTCCTCCAAAGCACCAACCCAGACTTCACTAAATACTTAATCACAGCAAGAACTTCCACTGAAGCAGCACCTGTTACAAATCCCTGCCAATGCCTGCGCTCATCCCACTCCCCTCTGCTGTGCAGTGACAAGCTAAATATACAAACCTGGGCTCCCACTCCAGGCTGGCACCTCGCTCTGCTGCAGGAGAGGGGCTGAGGGACCTGCAGCACAATCACTCACTGCCAGCCTGCCCTGAGCACAGCTCTGCCCAGACCCCAGATTGCACTGACACCTGTGATGGAGCTCACAGGGGTTTCCAGGCTGGGGAAGAGACGAGGATCTGACTCCATGTTTCAGAAGGCTTGATTTATTATTTTATGATATATATTACACTAAAACTAAAAAAAAAAATTTTTCATGTTTTCTGCTCCCCTGTGCTACAAGAGTTTTATGGACAAGAGTGTGAGTGCCCATCCATTCCTTGGCACAGAGAGCTCAGCTAGATCCCCCAGTTACAGCACTCTGCTGTGCTCATGAACACATTAAATATTCCTCCCATTGAGCTCTGAGGGCTGCTGCTCCTTACTCTGATGGAGGATCTATTACCCATTATAGATGAGGCATTTCTTAAACAACCCTGCATCTTGTATGTAATAGCAGGCATGTAAAGCTGAGCAGAAACACAGAATCCCAAATAATCAATGGAACACTCTCGCTGAACTGCTCTGCAAACAGTTTATCCAGCAGATCAAATAAAAACTATTAATTGAGCAAGTTTGAACAAACACATCCATAACAGTCTTGATCTCCTCAGACAATCTGCAAACAGTTTAAATGAGCTCAGTCACTCGAGTTCCTCCTCACAAAACCTTCCTCTTTGAGCCTGCCTGCTGACAGGTCTGTCCCACCTGGGGCTGAAACACCCACAGGGGTGGGGATGGCAGAGGGTGAGATGGAGCTGCTGGGGGGTCACAGAGGAGCTTTGGGAGGAGGGACACCCTGGGCCATGTGTGACCTGCCACCCTGGGGCCTCCTGGTGTCACCTGCCACCCTCAGGACCCAGGGATTCACTCCACACACACCCAGATGAGCCCAGACAGCTCGTGGGGCTTTTGCCTTGGAATTTTCTGCAATTTATTTGCTGTCGTTACCCACCTACAAGAGGAGCAAGAATGGAAGCAAACCCATGGAAAGCACTAAACAAGAAATCACCAGCAAACCCATGGACTCAGTAGCCCACCAAGCAGTCAGACCAGCTTTGCCATTCCTTCTCTCAATATCAATATCAGCATCAACATAATCAATATCATCAATATCAATAATGTAATCAATATCAATTTGGAGCTAATGGTTTTTCTTTGGAGTAAACTGTCTGTCAGGTCCCTCCCCACACCAGCAGCCAAAGTCTTGTAGGAAACAGGAGCATTTCCCTGCACACACCCAGCTGCACTCACCAAGGAAGCAATCAGCCAAAATATCCCACTGCTGGGATAAATATCCCAAATTATCCCCCCACTCCTGTGCAGGGCCAGCATCATTTCTGCTCTGTCTCACCCTCAGCAATGCAGAATGATCAGCCTAACAGTGCAATTCAGTGTACACAGAGCAGCACTGGAAATGCAGTGTGCACACAACACTGGGAATGCAGTGTGCATAGAACAGCAGCACTGGAAATACAGTGTATACAGAACCCTGAAAATACAGTGTGCATAGAACAACACTGGAAATACAGTGTATACAGAACCCTGAAAATACAGTGTATACAGAACAACACTGGAAATACAGTGTGCACAGAACACTGAAAATACAGTGTGCACAGAACACTGAAAATACAGTGTATACAGAACCCTGAAAATACAGTGTGCACAGAACAACACTGAAAATACAGTGTGCACAGAACCCTGAAAATACAGTGTGCATAGAACAACATTGGAAATACAGTGTGCACAGAACAACACTGGAAATACAGTGTGCACAGAACACTGAAAATACAGTGTGCACAGAACAACACTGAAAATACAGTGTGCACAGAACACTGAAAATAATACAGTGTGCATAGAACAACACTGGAAATACAGTGTGCACAGAACAACACTGGAAATACAGTGTGCACAGAACACTGAAAATACAGTGTGCACAGAACAACACTGGAAATACAGTGTGCACAGAACAACACTGACACAGCATTGCTGTCCAGCAGTTGAAGTTAGGCATGACTGTCAAATGATCAGATAAAAGCAGAATTATTCTTTAAATTACCAGAAACATTAATTATTATTGCCATGTTCTGCAAGCTGCCACATCCTTCCTGTAGCAAAACAGCTTTGTGCTTCTCATTTCAAGAGGCAGGGCTCCTGCAGTGACTTCACTTGTTTGAGGACACTGGGAAGGGAGTCTGTAAAATGTCTCTGGGTTCTGTGCCATTTCAGAAATTAATTAACCACTTGATCTCTTAAAGCTCCTGAAAGCTGCTGGAGAGCTCCCTAACTTGTCAGGATTCACATGCTAAACACACAGGAGTAAAGTTGAGCAGCACGCAGAAATTAGGGCTCAGAACTGAGAGCAGGTGGGAGCCAATGCAGATATCTCAGTCATTCCTTCAGACTAGCTCTGAAAAACATTTTTAAAGATTAACAGGGCTGTGAGGTTTTTTAAATTAAACTTGTTGTGTACAGCACTGAAGGATGCAAAGCACATCTCATTCAAGAGATCTATCACCCAAGGAATCAGCATTCAGCTCACACATCACCAGAGTGAAACACTGCAGTTTGCTGTCTTCAGGTCTCACTTATTTTCAAAATATTCAGCTTTTTTTGCCTTTTCTTACAATTTTTACCTCAGTGGAGGGTTGGCTGATACATGAAAAGCTCAGGTAAAATGATGTAAAGCAGATGAGGAAAGTATGGAATTAGTTTGTCAAGCAAAGGAAACCTTAAAATCAATGTAAGGCAAAGAAATAAGAAATAAAAAAAAAATATGATGATAAAGAACAGTTAAAAGATGACCAGTATATTCCTGAGTGTTATAATTGATTCAATCTTTTTGAACAAAAAAATACTCTTGTAACAGAAGATTTTCTTTCACAGAAAGCAACAACTTTGGCAAAACAAATTGTAAAACTGAAAATATGATTTACAGAAAATGGAACTTTCCATGTTTTCTGTGAATGGCTTGCATCTCTTGCTAGATGGAAAGCAGTAAATAAGCTAAGGCTATGCTTTTCCTTATTTTTGAATTTCTTGCAGTTTGCTGTCTAAAAAAAGCAAGTATGAGAAAGAGGAGGAGAAAAGTTTTGTACTTGCACACGGCATTCCAGCAGATAGAAAAGAAGCAATAAAAAATGAGAGAAGTTTTGCCCCTTCCCTCAACCTTCCCCTGTCCTTTTTAATTTTCAGAGAGGAAAAAAGGGGAAAAAAATTTCTCTGCAGAGAAATTCCGGTGATGGTCTCTCTGCAAATCCCCAGGGAGAATTCTCACTGCTGCTCAGCTCTGTGAGAGTTATTCTTGTCCCTGGAGATAAGCACACCTCGTGCCTGCCACGCTGCTCGCAGATCCTTTAGTATGACAGATGCTTAAGTCAGTGATTTTATAGCCCCATTTACTTCATTGGCATTTTCAAGTACTGAACTCCAGGGCCAAACATCAATTTTCACTTATTTATCAATAATTGAGATTACACACAGGAGGCTTTTCCCTGAGCCTCCCTCCCTCCCGGGCGTGCAGGAGGGAGCTGAGCCTCCTCTGCTGCCCCTGCCAGCACAGCCCCACAACTGTGGAAATGCACAAATTCCCTGCCCCAAGACTGTGGAAATGGACAAATTCCCTGCAACTCACAGCCCCATAAATGTGGGAATGCACAAATTCCCTGTCCCATCACTGTGGACAGGCACAAATTCCTTGCCCTATAACTCTGGGAATGAACAAATTCCCTGCCCCACAGCTGTGGGAATGCACAAATTCCCTGCACCTGATGCTCCATAACTCTGGGAATCAACAAATTCCCTGCCCCATCACTGTGGGAATGCACAAATTCTCTGCCCCATAACTTTGGGAATGCAAAAATTCCCTACAACAGACTGCCCCATCAGTGCAGTCTCTGCCCTTCCTACCAATTTTCCAGGCATTAGGATCTGTTTCCTTGTGCACAAGTAGAGCAAAGGGAGTATGTTAAATTGCATCTAAGCGTGATCATAAAGTCAGAGGTACCTGAGCTGGACATCCCTCAAAAAATGGAAATCACCTACGAGCAGCCATCAGCAGCAAAGCAGGTGTCAGAGCAGTTCAAGCACGGAGAGCAGGAAATTAAAGAGGGAGTTTGAAGGCACTGCACATCAGAAAGGCTGTCACCCCTTGCAGGTGAGGGGAATGTGGGGGAGCCAGCAGAGATTCAGGGCTGGCACAGGTCTGGCACCCTCGTGTGCCACTTGCAGGGTTCCTGCATCTGAACGAGGCACAGACCTTGCTTCATGAGCACATCATGGTAATGATGATAGTTTGCACTTCAAAAGCATCTTCTCTTACACAGTCTGAGAGATTAACGCCTGAGACTTCACAAACCCTGCTAGTTAGCATTTAACTGATCACAGCCTTTACACTGACACACACAGCTTTATTTTTGAGAAATAATTTCACTGATAGCTGCACTAAATTGCCAGGAAAAGGGAGTTATAGTTGTCAGGGGCCAAATCCTGCCTGCTGGCTCCACACTGGTTCAGAGAGCATCAGGATTTGGCCCAGCTCATTTACCAGTAATTTTTAATTTTTCCTTTCTCATATATCCTCATACACCACAATGGTTTTTTTACTCATTCCCTCACCATTGATTTGATATCATTATTTCTCTTTCTTCCTCTTGCAAGAGTACCTGTGTCTGAGGAGACTAAAGTGGGATCAGCGCTGGAGCTGCTCTCCCTGGCTGCAGAATTTCCCTTTTAAGCTGCAAGCACTCCGAAATCTACGGCATATCTGCCAGGCAGAAAGCACAGCACACAAATCAGTAGCCATGCCTGGGCTGCTGAGGGAGAAACTCCTGATAATTCCAAATACAGCCTGAGAACACGGCCTGGTGCACAGTGATTCCCTGCTCCCCCCATGACCACATGTCCCTGTTGTCCCTGCTCTGCCTCCTGCTCCCAGCCCCTCCTGGCTCCCCTTTATCCTCACATCTGAGCTATTTCAATGCCTCCTGAGCTGCAGGAGGATGGGTTTGTGCTCCTGAGCGTTCAGGCCCTCTGAGACACCCAAACCCACCTGAAACACGTACAGAAAATAGAGAGGACAGAGGGGAGGGTGTCTGCAGGGAGCTGCCAGCCTAACCCTGCTCAGAGCTGCCCATCACCAACAGGAACCCTGCTCTGAAAGCTGCAGCAGGTGTTTCCTCCCGTTCCCTGCTGCTCCCAGTGGCAGCCCCATTCTGTCCTGCTCACTCAGGCTCAGCTCCCCTCGCCCCTCTCACGTCAGGAAATGTTCTCTCCGTGGGCAGGACAGAATGTCTGTGCTGGCTGAGGGTGGCAGGCCTCATTTTCCCACTCTAGCATCAGATGCCACTGATTAAAGCCAAGGAACTCAAAAGGTAACCTGAGCCAGAACACAGTGCTGTGGGAGAGCACAGAACTCTTCCTGAGCTGGCTGGATCCAAGAGCAGTGAAACCACCTGGGCATCCCACAGGAGCCTTTAAACAACCCACAGAGAGAGATCACCTGCTTGGAAACCATGGGAGCACTATGGGAAAAAAGGCATTTATCTGGAGAAAGAAATACAATGGTTAAAGTTCAGGGTGTGCTCAACATACCCTTGGAGCTGAAACAGTACTCAGAGTCTTTCTGTGTTATTTTAGCAGGAATTGTGATGGCAATACCCAAGTTGCTGCCCTGAGAGGGGGAGCTGGGTGTGCCCAGCAGGGCAGGGAGGCGCTGCCACCACCACCCCAGGCTGCACTTTGGGCAGGGACCATCAATGTCCCTTAAAAACCCTGCACAGCCTCTCTGAGAGATGAACGCCATGGTGAAACCACTAATGAGGAGCTAATTGATTCAGCAGGTTGGAGCAGTGATGAGGAATCATCTGGAGCCTGAATCAGATCCTGTGACACCTGCAGAGTAGAGTGTGCCTCGTCCAGAGGAGTGGGCCTGCTGTTAGCCTGTTAATCACCCCATTGTTCATTTCTAGCTCCTTAATCTGTTTGTTTCACCCAACTTTGTGTGTTTGATTACACAGAAAAGCAAACAAACAAACATGCTCTCTCCCTGTAACCATGGCATTTCACAACAGCTACCTCTCTCCATTAATGCGGCTTTCCACTACTTGCAATGGATTCAGTAATTTGGTATTTAATAGATCTTAACCATTATTCTTTTCCAAGCTGGAAATGGGGCACCCTCAGGGGATTGTTGCAGCTTTTAGGCGTTGTCATTTTATATACTACTTTATACATTGGTTTTGAAGCGCTGGATGTTTCCGTTTTGCCAGGAATTTGTTCACTTTCCTTGGTGTTACCACCAGTTTTCCTAGGTGACTAAAAAGGACACAATTAAAATTCTGTCTGGCCAACTGCAACCTCTAATTGTTGGCAGAAAGCCTGCATGGGAATGAAGCCTACCTGGTGAGTAAGAAATGGAGTGTTTGCATCTTTCTGCTGTTTCAAGGGTGGGTTTATGAAAGCAGGAAAACCATCCAAGTTCCCATCATGGGATCAAGAGCTAAGTCACGTAGCTCTGTGTCAGAAATTCACCTGCTCTAAGACACTGTGCTGCACATTTTATTAACAAATAACCCTGCAGCGTTTTATAACTCAACTTCAGGAAACCAAAGTATTGATATCTTAAGAGCCATTGCAGAGAAAGAGGCACAACGGAGAATTGCCCATTGTGTGAAGCATGCACTTATCCTTGGCAAGGAAGCAAACATTGCTGCCTCTCAAATTAGGTATATCAAAAAGCACAGCATAAAGTACTGACCCCAAAGCTCCCTGCTGCTTTGGGCTTCCCTGAGCTCTTTCCTCTGGGACACAGAGCCACTTGTGGGAGCCAGATACATATTCAGAACAAGGCAGTCCTGCAGCAAAAGTACAGACAAAATTCTCTTTCTGCAAATCCACTGAAAGAAAAAAGATCCAAGGAATAATCAAGAGTTTCTTGTTCAGATAACCCAGCTGTTTCAGCATTCAGGTCCCATGTCAAAAGAAACTATTCTCAGCTTATTTGGGGGGCAATACTTGTACTTGCTGCTCTAGAAATCAGACACTTCTCTCACCCACCTTCCTGCTCCTGCATCTACAACGAGACACAGAGAAACCTCCAAGTTTTCTTGCAAGTCAAACCTCTCTGTGTCTGATGTTTTGAGCAACAAGACCACCTTCTTCAGCTACATTAAAATTAAACTCTGCTATTTAATATGAAAGAACAGTGCCAGGGAAACCAAGCTGCTTCACCGAAATTACCATGAAATAAATGTATTTACAATGAAATAAATGTGTTTACAATGAAATAGATGTGTTTACAATGAAATAAATGTGTTTAAGTCCATCAGCATCCAACACGACAATGGAGAGAAACTCCATGGTGGAAAAACAGATCTCTCTTGGAGCAACTGAGGCTTTACTGGTGCCACTTTACTGGTGACAATTAAATCACTGTAAAGACCCAAGCCTCAGATATATCACTATATCTATGTCTGTTTACCACCCCCATGCAAATTAACTGAGCCAAATTGCACTTCTCTTTCCCCTGGGGGCCCTGAGCATCTCCTGCTGCACTGGCAGCTCCCAGCCTCAGCCTGTGCTGCCCCAGGACCATTCCCTGGTGCTCTGAGCTGCCCAAGGTGTGCCAGCACCTGCCCTGAGCACTCTGGTGTCACCAGGGCCAGGAGACAAGGACACGGACCCAAACTGCCTCAGCCAGCATGCCAAAGGAAATGTTTGTCAGCCTGCAGAGGCAACCCCAAGGCATTGCAGGGCTGCTTGCTGCCTCTCTGAAGGTGTGGCACCACAGCAAATGGTGTCAGACCTGGCTGATGGCATTCTGCAGTGCCACCCCTGCTGTCCCCAGCCCTGGCACTGCTCCTGCTCCTTGCCCTCTCCGTGTCCCCTTCACTGCCCTGGCTGCTCTGTCATTTCTCTGAGCTTGGCGTTTCCCACACACCTGCCTGTCACAGATATCTTTTATGGAAAATCCTTTCCTTAGGACTTTTCCTCCTGAGAAGCTGGGAGGCCTCAGGAACAGAATGCAAACAATGGTTATCTGCTGCTGTGGAATGCAACAGGTGCATCTGGGATTGGTGTCATGTGCTTGTTTCTAATTCATGGCCAATCACATTCAGCTGGCTGGGACAGAGAGTCTGAGCCACAAACCTTTGCTGTCATTCCTTTCTATTCTTAGCCAGCCTTCTGATGAAATCCTTTCTTCTATTCTTTTAGTACAGTTTTAATGTAATATATATGATAAAATAATAAATCAAGCCTTGTGAACCATGGAGTCAGATCCTCATCTCTTCCCTCACCCAAGAACCCCTGTGAACACCATCACACCTGCCCACTGCCATCTGCAGCTTCCAGTCCCTGCTCCTGTGTTTGGAGGGAATCAGCCTCAAATGTTGAACATTTTGCTGCAGCAAGGTATTCTCTGCAGGGATACTCACAGCTTCTGCTCTTAGTGCCTTCCAGAAATGTTTCTTTAATAACACACATAAATATTAAAGGAGAGAAGGAAAATTGGGAGGAAGAGAAGGAGGGTTTTGTTATTTTTTTCTGACCCAATTTCCATCCTTCACTTCAATTAGGTTCTCAGAGACAGATGAACTTCTGCATCCTTTTTCCCTCCGCTACCTTCTGCACAACTCCATATGGATCTCCAAAAATCCTGTCTTGCTCACCCTTCCCTCCCTGCTCTCTGTCTGCATCAGTGCCCTATTTCTATTCCTTATTTCTTGGTAATTGTATTCAAACACTCTCTTTGTTCTTTGTTTGCTAACCTGCATTTTTTTTTTCCTCTAGTCAGCTTATCTCTTTTTTAGTCCTTTTGATTAAAGTTCTCAATTCATTTAGTATCTTTCTGTTTCTCCCCAGTCCTTCTAAAGTGAAACTACAAAGCGCTGCAGGGAATGCTTGTATTTACCTCCCAATTCTCTGAGCCAGCCTTCCAGGCTGACTTGAGACCTGCAGCATTCTACCACATCTTAAAAACTTTCCAAGCCTACACTGAGCCATTTCACTCCTCCCATTCTTGTCCAGCCACAGCGGTAAGTTCACCTTCTACTCTCACCACAGCCTTTTGGAGCAGTGATTTGCTCTAATGATGATTTTTCCCTGATGAGCGCATAAAGTGAAAAACCTGCACAGTCTGGGGTGAGGGCCTGTGCAGAAGGGGGCAGCACCGGGGAGGTGACAGGCTGCCACACATTGCTTTGGGTAATGCACCCACCCACTGAGCCAGCTCCCATCCAACTTCTCTTGGAAGGAAATGCAGGAGTGCTCAGCTGGAATTCTCCTTGGATTTGTCTCGTGTTTTTAAAGAAAATCCAGGGAAACAGCAAAGAGGTGTGCATCACAGCTTGGCTTAATTTGGGCTTTCATTGTTATTGGGAAATATCATTTTTCTCTCTTCCAAGGCAACATCCTGTTTTGCAGCCTAGATGTGCTCCTACTCACCACATCAATACCAGTGAGTTCATCTTTCCATTTCCACCCAAGTTGCTTAGTAACAGAAGATGAGGGGAAAGCGTCCAGACTGCACTGCAATGTCTGATCTTCAGGTTCATTGGGAAAGATGGACTAATGGACCACCAATGTGAAAATGCTGTTCACATTTGAATCGCTGGATCCATCTGATATTCCTCAAGGAGCTTTTAGAAGAGTATTTTTGTCATATTTCTTTTCAACACTTATATTTTTATGTGCAAGCCCTTTGACTGTGCCACATCTAAGAAATAATAAAACATTCTCTTATTTTATTTTCTTCACAAGGCACTCTGGCTGCTTTGGTGAATGCACAGGATGAGAGTTTCTGTATTTTGGGCAGACACACTTTGAATCATTTTATAGCATCATTTTGAAAGTGAACTTACAGTCCATTAAAAGGACAGGCAATCTCAAGACTTCTTAATAGTGTGAAGCTGAGCTTAATAAAGATACAGGCTCATGGATGAATTCCTGCACTGCTATGATCCTGAGGATGATCTGCACTCCCCCAGTGACTCTATTACACGTTCCAAAGCAGTTCTGCATTAAGCAATTGTGCAGGTGGGATTTTCCAGTCTTCAGCTCTGGTCTAACTCTACAGCTCCTGAAGGCAAAATGCAGCAAGAGCACAGCGCTCCCAAAATATACAACAAGGTTTTTACTTATGTTTCAAGAAATTTTCCTATTAAAAAACTTCCAAAACTAACCAAAACCCAGATCATAAACACACATACACAGACACAATCTCAAATAAAACCCAACAAATAAGGAAAGGTCAAGAGAAATCCTTCCTGATCGCCAGTCTTCAGACCTGATCTTAGGATAGAGTCAGCTCAGAATCAGCAATCAAAGATAAATTTTATGTCCATGTCCTTCCCTTTGATCTTGCACTAAGGAAAGAATTTCTCCTCTAATTTCTATCTTTACATGAATTTATTCCCTACAGAAACAGCTCTTTTTCCAGAACTCTGCTCCCTGCATCCACAGCCAGGAGCAGCAGCCACCAGAGCCACCAGCCTATGGAGGAGCTGCTCCTTTCAATCCTGCAGGTCCAGGGAAAAGAGGGAACAAAGCCCAGGAGTGTTGTGCTGGATTTGACTGTGATGAAGTTAATTTGTTCAGAGCAGCCATTGTGGGGCTGTGCTGGCAGTGTTGGTGACTCGGGGATGGCTTTGCTGTCCCTGGGCAGCGCTCACACAGAGCCAAGGCCTTCAGGGCTGCCCAGGGAGGGGACACAGCCAGCACAGCTGGGACAGGGACAGCCCAGACCCTGTGGCCTCATGGCCAGCACACAGAGATGGGCAAGAACGAGGAAGAGTGGGGTGGTTTGGAATGATGGAGGCATCATTCACCCAGGGACTGCTGCAGGATGGAGCCCTGCTCTCCAGATCTGCCCTGCAGGGAAAGGAAAGGCAGGAAAAGGAGGTGAAGGTAAAGGAGATGCAGGAAAAGGAGGTGAAGGGAATGGAGGTGAAGGGAAAGCAGCTGCACATAAAGGAGATGCCGGTAAAAGGCCTGCAGGTAAAGGAGATGCAGAAAAAGAAGGTGCAGGTAAAAGACATGCAGGTAAAGAAGCAGCAGGTAAAGGAGCTACAGGTAAAGGAGATGCAGGAAAAGCAGGTGCAGGTAAAGGAGCTACATTTAAAGCAGATGCAGGTAAAGGCAGCAGCAGATAAGGTAGGTGCAGGTAAAGGAGCTGCAGGTAAAGCAGGTACAGGTCAAGCAGCTGCAGGTAAAGGAGAAGCAAGAAAAGCAGGTACAGGTAAAGCAGGTACAGGTAAAGGAGCTACAGTCTGGGGCTCCTGGAGTGGCTGCAGGGGTGCCAGTAAAAGGCTCAGCCTACCCCTGAGCTGCAAACTGGCCTTGCTCTGCAATATTGCTGTGTGAACAACCTCTGCTGGCTCCTCCTGATCCTTAGCTTGTCATGGAAAGCTTCCCCAGAGGAAAATGGGTGATGGGAATAAATACTGAATATATGCTTGAATGTATGAGCTATGTACCTGGTACAAACACAGCTTTCATTTATCTGCTAACAGTGAATAATAAGCAGCACTTTTAGAAGATGAGTGCTGGGTTCAGTCTTGGATATATTTTTGTTTTGAAAAGCAGGAATATGTCTGTATATCATTACAGAATACTCGGGGTCTGTGGGAGACTGCTTCTTGATCATTAGTTTGCTCTTTATTTCTGTGTTTGAATCTTAAGAGAAAATCTGTTGCTGCTCCACAGCACTACTTATTCAACGTCCTCAAATCCCCAAGGCAAAGAGTTTGGTTAGACACAAGCTGGCAGAGTACAGATCATAATTATACTGAAAGGGAACCTTTTTAAAATTCAAGATTAAAAAAAAAAAAAAGGTGATTTGAAATACACAGTTTGACTAAGAACTTCGAAATGGATGGTCAGGATCCTACAGGAATATCTTTAAATACTTAAGGGTGCATTATGCAAGCCCTTGAATTATGCATTTATCATTGCTCCCAACCTCAGTATTGTAGCAGAAAATAAGCATGATAACAAATTACTCCTATAAATCTCAGCAAACAGTTGGTACTTCTGTTGCATGTTTACCTCTGGAGTTTTCTAAAATTCTTTAGAAACTATAGCCCCTATGTTAGAGTGTGATAATTGTTTTATCTGCGTTGAGAAAACAGGACTGGTTTAATTTGATAAATACATCCAAATTTGGCCCTGTGAAGAATTTTTCTGATCTACCAGTGTAACTTAGTCATACCTAAAAATCAAACACCCTTCAGTGCACAGCATCACTACAGACAGAACAGGAACAGAACATACTGAAAATAGGTGAAAATAAAAGGAACAAAGGTATTAATGGGATACAAAAATAGCTCCAGCCTGTACTTTCTGCTTCACCAAAGAGCCTCCAAGATTCTGAGATGTCTAAACAGCCACCCCAAGAACAGGAACCTGCCCAAGTGAAGGCAGCACTGTGGCCCAGGCTGGAGGCAGCTCTGCCTCCTCCTCCTCTCCATCAGCACCCAGGCTCAGCCCTGCACTGCAGGCTCCTCAACACATCTACCAGAGGAATAGAAAGAACTAGACCATGTCCCAAAGGAGGGGAACGAAAGAGAAAGAAATAAAAGTCTATGGCAAATACTTTCAGCTTTCCTGTGTTTTTCCCCCAGTCTTCTCCTTTTTAACAAGGGAGGTTCCCTTCTTGGTTTGTGTGCTTTGTAAATAGCAGCAGCCATTATTTATTCAACATATTTGCCTTTTGTAAGGTTGGCTTTAATTTTTAAAATTCACACTGATATTCTTCTTCAATAGCGCTGTGTGCAGGGGCATATCTGTTTGTATTTATTCAATAGCGTGCTGCTAATTAAATATGTGTTTCATTAAACTTGTTTAAAAAAAAACAAACCAGGAGAAGTTGAGAGGAATGAACACACTGAAGTACAACACCCCTAGGCTCTGAGAAAGCTTCCACGGATGAGTTGTTAGGGTAATGTGGGCAGCAGGAGTGTCAAAAGCATCTCATGTTTTGTGCACAGCTCCGAGTTTAAGCAAAACGCGTGTGCTAAAGGTAGCAGGTAAAGTTGACATGTATCTGTCTGCTTAGAATATTCATGCCTGGAATCAAAGCACTTCAGTTACTGTTCCTCTAGCTGCTCCCCTGGCTGGCTTTTTGCCACATGCATTATTTTCTCAGAAGATTCCTTTGCAGAGATGCACAGAGATACCTCACGCATAAATGAGCAGGAAGGGATGGCCCGCCGTGCCTGCTGAGTGCTGAGGAACCGGGATCTCTGCAGAGCCACAGACCCAGGGCCTGCCCAGCTCTTCAAATGCCCCTGGACCTGCCCTGTGCCAGGCTGTGGAGCTGTGTCCTGGCACCCTTGGTGCCCTCCTGCCCGTGCAGCATCACTGCATCTCCCTGCTAAAGCCCTGCTGCCGCTACAGCTGAGGGCAGCTCAGGGCACACACACGGGCAGCTCCTCAAGACAAGGGTGCTGTGAGTGCCTGACCACAGGACAGGGGTGCTGGGAACACAGCCCAGGTAAGGGACACGTTCCAGGCAGGGAACAATCCAGGCAAAGAAACATATCCCAGGTAAAGAACACGGCCCAGGATGGGACAGCTCCAAAAAGGCTCCTTTGTTAATCCCTTGGGAGGGAGAGCAAGGCTGTGCCTGGCACAGAGGGAATCACACCAGGCTGGAGCACAGAGCTACAACACAGACTCAGCACATCAGAGATCTGCAGGAACATCACAGCAGCCTGTAGGTGCTGCTCACAGAATGAAAGGGTGTTTCAGGGGAAATGGGCACTTTATGCAAAACAAAAGGGTAGGCAGATGAGAAGTTTCTTCTGAAGGAATATTCATTATTCATTTGCTGTGACTACTCATGGACAGATTTGATGATGGTGGACACAGAGGGAACGACCTCGGTGCCAGATGAAGTGAAATTGTACTAGCTATAAAAGTGTGCTTGTTAGAAGGAATAATGACAGCTTCAAGAAAACAGAAATAAAAGGTAAGTTTTAATAAAAGGTGTAGGGCATGAAGTGAACCTGTTACAAAAGATTTCAAAAAGACAGTTTCAACAGTCTCAGCATATGTGAAGAAGGAAGTTGCAAGGATACTGTACACGATAATATGTACAGAGAGCAAGGAATGATAAACAGAAGAAAGATCAAGAGTGTGCAGAACAGACAGAGTGAGGAATGGCACAGAACAAAAGGTTTGGAGATAAACTGCTATGGAGCAGATGCAGAACACAAAGTGCAAGAATGACACTCAGCTCCACTGTCACAGCTGCACTGGCAGATGGAAAAATACAAATAAGATATAAAACAATGCTCCAAGATCCATAAGGTGTCTGTTCCGTGGTTACAATGGTCCTAAATGCACTGGTTTACTTTTCAGAAAGGATCAGTATTTAATCTCCAAGTATTTAAGTGCAATATGTTCTGTGAGCAAGCAAGTGCTTCTCACACAGGAATTTACTCTGCTCAGCCATCTACTTCTGACTTGCCCTCAAGGATTTGGGCAGCAGGAGGATCCAAAAGAAAAAGTGTGTGATAAAAGTTACAGATGATCACACAAACAGGGGATGGCCTGGTCTTTATCTGCAGCAAACTGATCTTTACGTGCAGCAGGCTGAGACAAAAAACCCAACAAAATTGAATTCAAATTTAGGCACATTTAACAACATATGGAGTGTTTTCATTCAAGTGGAAGATTAAAATTTTATTATTATTTCATCAAATTTTAACTATCATCTGGAAGAAGTTTTCATTGTTTCCTTAGGATATTTAATTCTTTTACAGTAAAATATTAATGTTCAATCATGTATATTTTCCTTCTGTTCCTCATTCCCTCCAGTTTGTGTCCATTTAAATGTTAAAACAACAAAATTAAATAATTTCTTCCTCTGTGTTCAAAGACCATTTGTATGATGAAATAAAATTTATTTACCACTGCATCTTTATTATACATGAATAGACCAAAACAGAAACCTTTCTCAAAAATCTTATCATTTACTGCAAACAGGGAAAAAGAAAAAGAGGCAATTTGATAATGGGGAAGAGTTTAAGCACACTATTTGGGCTATTGATCAGGGAAAAGTAAAAGAGTGCTTAAGACTTGCTGTAAAATCCTGGAGTCAATTGAGTGTCTCTACTGATTCCTGTGGACCTGATTTTCTAGGCAGGAGTCCTGGCAGAACTTAATGAAAACACAGAAGTTACTCAGCAGACAAGAAAGAAAGATCGCTGCAGATATGAACTAATTATCTCAGAGACAGCCCAGATAAGGAAATAAAGGTCATATTAGGAAGAGGGATGAGTAGATCAAGTGAAATAGCACAACAAAAGGTTGTAGGAACAAGAAGACGATTTCCAGTGATGAAGAGCCCCGAGGGACGCGCGGAGGGAGCAGGAGCAAAAGGACAGGACTGGGAGTGAGACAATGTCTGCACATCTGCAGGGCAGCAGAGGAGCAGAATTAATGCAGAGATGCCAGGCGAGATAAGCGCAGAGCACAGCAAAGGGAAACAAGCCATTGCAAATGTCAATGTTAACATATTTACAAGGCAGACAGTGAGGAGTGACTGGATCAACAGCAGTGCAGATAAAGGCAGGGGAAGTGGGTGATAGGATCAGCTATAGAGATGGCAGCATCCAGATAGTGACAAAACAGCAGCCACGATTTCAAAGGGAGAGTTCAAGAACCTGCATGACAGGCCAGGAAAGGAGATGGATATTTTGGATTTTTCTGACTATGAGTATTGACTGTGTCAGTCATGCCTGTCAGAGGAGAGGAGAGGGCCAGAGGCAGGGAAATTTCACTGAAAGCACCAGGAACTGTCTCTCATTACCATCCTAAACCGAGTCCCCCACACCTCAGCAGTGAGGGTTTACCAATTAAGAGCTGAACTGCTTAAGACACTGAAGAAATGGTTTCTTAGGGTATTTTTGGGTTCTCTTTGGCTGTGCTGGAGACAGACTTAACACTGAGAGGGGTATTAATTCATACATAAAGTAACTGCTCATAGTGATAGGAGCTGCCCAGCAGTCGATTTAAATTAATATTCTGCAGTTCTTACATAACTGGGGATGGACAGTTTGGGGAACTCTCAACCACTGACACAAACAGCTAAAATCAATCAAAGCCACCTCCAGCACTATCCAGAATGTGCCGATGAACACTTGGATGTAAAATCAATCTCTGAAGCTTTGAGCCATCTAAACCATGGATATGCTGGCACATATCTGGAGCCACCCATGAGGACACACACACTTCACCCAGCTGACTGCATTCACCCACTCCTAATGTGAGTGTTTAAACAATCAAATTATCTGAATGCTATCTGTGCTCAATACCACATATTTTATAACTTCATTACAGTTTGAGCTAAAATCTCTCTCTCCTTAGTTCTATATATATTAAATAAAAAAAAATATAAAAACCAAAAAACCAGACCCCAATACATTATTTGTTTTCAATCCCTGCTGGTAAAGATAATGTTATTCCACTTATTATAATGAAGTTAAGTGCTTCAAAAAGTCCTTTATGAGGCCACATCATCTGTGTCCTAGGCTGAAGTGTCCATATCTGCCACTTCAAAAAGCATTCTCCTTGCTATGGATAACCACTGAAAAGCAGCCTGGGCTAAGGACCCCTTCTCATTTCCTGAAAAACTGTTCAGCACCCATCGAAACTCACAGAAACATATCTAATGTTTGACTACAAAGGAGAGTGACAACTGCACTAACATGATTTCAGTGCATCTAGTGTTCATAAAGAAATGACAATTTCAAGCTGTCACGCTGCTGAAGAATTCTAAAATTGCTGTTGATGCACCATGTAACCAGAGAACAGGTGCTAGAAATGATTGGAGAGCAGTTCACATTAAATAGAGACCTTTGGAAAAGAAAGGCACATTCTGCCAGGGAAATTTGGAGAGGTTCAGCTGATAACACATATTTATGAATACTGGCAAGCAATGGCAAAAGAACAGGAGGTAGAAAGGAAAAAAAAAATCTTGGATGAACAGAGTGATCTCGCAGCAGCAAAGCAGATTTTCTGCACTGAGACATTATTGCCATACACTGTGCAGGACAGTCAAACCTTTAATAATAACAATGACACAGCACGAGAAAGGCTTCTCTCTTGAAAAGAAAAATCAGCGGCTGCAGTTAATGAAAATCCTATTTTCCTAACATTGGCAGTATCTGAAGGACAATCTGGGTGCTTCGGGACACCCCACAGCCATTATCTCACAGAAGGTTAAATGGAGGCACCAACTCTTCAGCAACTTCCCTCTTTTCACTAAACCCAACAGCTGGGGGGATTCAGCCACAGATCCAAAGCAGGGATAGCCAGAGGTGTGCAGAAAGGCACGCCTGCAGCCAGCGTGTGGAACAGTGGGGAGCAGCTGGCAGGTTTTAATCTGGAGCTGAGACAGTCCCCTCCAAAGAACCCAGAGAGTTCAATGGCCCTTTGTAGCTCTCAGTGTCTGCTGGTTGTGTGACCAGGCTGCCTTCCCCAGAGCTGCTGCAGTGCTGGGGCTGGGAGAGAGGAAAGGAAACAAAAATCAAATAGGCTCCCTCAGCTGTTGGAGTGGAACTTCAAAGGACGATAAAAAACTCTCCTCCATCCTGGTACCTCCTCCTACAAACAGCTTTGAGATGCTCAGGACCCTGGAGTGCTCATCCTGAGCTCCCTGAGCATTGTTCAGAGCTCCCAGACACAGCACATGAGATTTGGGGACCACGTTTGTGCCACTTTGATGCATGGGTCTGCATTAGGACAGAAAAACAGCTACAAGGAGAAGCAAAGATAATTCCTCCTGCTCTTCCCCCTCAGAGCCCCTCAAACTCAGGCTGCAGGTGCCACAGGCAGCACCCAGCACTGATTTTATGGACAAAGGGAACTGAAAAAGGCAAAACCAAACTCACCAAACATCTACACCATCCACAGCCAGGGCCAGCCAGTGCTCCACAGCTCATGGATGGTTATAAATTCCACCCTGACCCCTGGTCACCTGCAGCATTTCGCTCCTGTTGTTATTCTAGGCTGGACACAGCAGTAAAAACCTCTCCTTACTGAAACCCCAACAATGTCTGGCTTCATGAGCACTAGTTTCAGCTAGTTCCAGATTTTGACTATTGCATAAACAAGCAATTTTTAATATAAAATTGCTCACCTGTATTTCAGTGAACATCTACTTGATGCTGTTCTGTGTGATGGCAGCAGGAAGGGAATGATCAGATACTGTGGCAATGGAAATGCTGATAATATCTTATCAAATTGGTATTTCAGTCATAGACTTTAAATAAACCTGGATTTGCATAACTTCCATTCTTCTATCCTTTTGTAAATGCAAATAAAACATCAGCACTGGGGAATGAGAGGCAGGTTGACAAATAAACCCTTGGGAAAGCCAGGTACTGCCAGCTTCTCTTTGCCTGAATATTCCTCTTTCCAGTAGCCACAGAGAACAGCATTTTTCCAAGCCTAAGACACACAGGTTTGAATTCAGGAAGAGCTGAGGGGAATCTAGAGAGATCCCAGTGAGATCTAGTTCACAAAACATGTTTTCAGAGCTTAACCCATATAAATTCTTATAAACTCAAAGCTTCTGGGTTTGAACCCATTCTAAACAAGATCAAATCCACTGGGTATCCCTTGCTGTCTTTGAAATCCAGTTCTAGTCAGCAGAAAAGAAGTCATGGTTCAGGCTTTAGGGAGGGCAAAGAATAAAAACCCCAAAATCACACTTGAACTGCCTGACAAGAACTTTATCAGTGACTTGTAGCTGATGTGACAGACCTGGGTGATGAAAGTCTTGCATCCAGCAGCCACACTCTGGTTTTGCTCTGCAGAAAAGGCTCCTGTTCATTCCTGGGCTGTCAGACCATGCTCTGGAGCAGTGAGAGGCACCCAAAGAACTGCCCTGGACATCACAAATTACTGCCAGCCAGCCAAGGCAGCAAAGCAGGGCTCTGCTATCACCAAACAAAGCCAAACCCGCTCCTGAAGAGGCAAACAGAGCACAGGGGAGCCCAGTGACCTTCACAGCATCCCCACAGCCCCGGGGCACAGCTCCCTCATTACACGGGTATTTTGCTAATGTGCCAAGGGAGATGAGTGCACAGAACCCAACCACCCTGCTGGGGCTGCTCCTCAAATCTTCCAAAGGTCAAAAGGAAACTGGAAGCAATCCTAAACGTCCTGTCCTGCTCCTCTGTCCCCAGCGACATTTTGGAGCCACGTGCTGGACTAAGCAGCTTGACACAGAAAGTCTTGGCCATGTCTGCCCAGGAGGGAGTACATGGAAAAGCATTTAACCATTTAGCATTGACCTGTTTGTGCTCCCATCCCCGGCAGCTGGAAACCACTGGTGGCCAGCACGGGATGCATCTCAAAGTCCTTCCTGTGAGCATCCGTGGCACAGAGCTTAAATGTGAGTGAGCAACGCCAATAACTTCAGCGGGCTGCCACAAATGGCTCTGTTGTCCCAAAAAAGGTGAAATGTTGGTTCTGACTGCTCAGGGCAGGAGACTGGGCATGGCCAGCACAGGACAGGGGCACCTGGGGAATGCAGGGGTGTCAGAGGCGTGCAGTGACCCCAGGACAAGCTCTGCCCCCAAACTGAGCCAGAGATGCCCTCTGGTACCTCAGGGTGCACCCTTTAATTCAGCCACTCTGAGATTTTCAAGGTAAATCCTGATTTGAGTAGCAATTCCTTGTTTGCTTGAGTATGACTTTTTCTTTTCAAGTAAGGCTTTCAAGTTTCTTTGCCACAAGCTTCCCCTCACTCTCTTTACACTTGATATGTGGTGCAGCACACAGGTTTTGTTTCCTGCTGAATTCACACTTTTTGTTTGCTTATATATTTCAAGATCTCAATCAATCATGTTGTCAAAACAGTCTTTTTGTATCATCTACCTACCAGCACTTGTCATTAGAGATGTTTAAAGCTGCAGTGCTGGAGAGAGTCTGATTTACGCTCTGACATCTCCCACACTGAGCTTATTATAGTCATGTATAAACTGCCCTTTCACAAGCTTTAATTAGGAAATAACAAATGGTTTGGGAGCATGCTGTTATGCAGTTTATTCTTTCTAAATTCAGTGTTTGCACTGTACTCCACTGATCACAATGTCGTGCCATGCAACAATCATGTAGATTTCTAAATTTTTGCTCTAACATTTAAATCTCTTTGTGACCTGTTCCCTTCTCCTCCATTTCCTCCTCCCCAAACACATTTTACAGTTTTCTGAATTGTTCTGGATGCAATATTTCTGAGCTGAAACAGGAATGAGCTAAAAATAAGCAGTGCACCATCAGAAAACATTTATTTTATTAAGGGCCCACTGGAGAGGTGGCTTTCTTGGTAACACACCATACTCTCTGCATTCTAATACACCACTACAGACCCACCATTTCACTAGGACTTTAATAAAAACTGAGATGAATTATATTGTTCACTGGCTTGGAGTCACAAATTCCAGAAAGGGTTATATAGTTCAATTAACTAGTCACCACATTGCCAGAGCTTATTTTATACAGTAAAATTAACGCTGGGGAAATGCATCTGCAGCAGCTGCTGCAGCCCACGGTGTTACACAAACACAGTCTGGAGAGACAAGCACACAGACCCAAAATAAAAGGGAGAGGAAGTTCTAGAGGTGGAACATGAAGCAATATTTCAGATGTGTATCCATGCATCTCTCACTTGCAAAACTTTGTTTCCATGTCTAAAGGGGAACAGTTTATTTAGGGAAGATGCTGATTTGAGGCTCACGGACACAGCCAGTCCTGCGGTGCCTGTTTATTTCCCAAAGGATGTGGTTCAGTGCTGATGAGGCACAGCCCCAGCCCAGCCCACCTGCAATCAGTCCCTGCTGTGCAGCAGAGTAAAGAATTCTGAGATTCAGATTCATGCCTGCAGCTGCCCACAGATTCACAGATTACTCCAGTCCCAAACTGTGCTCTCACTGCACAGTGCCAATGGCAGCAACAGAGTCTAGGAGGGCTCAGGATGTTCCTCTGAGTTCCTTGGCTGCTCTGTCCCACCTGAGAGCTGCCCATTGCCCAGGTACACGGTGCCTCACCCCTCCAGCACAGCTCAGGGCACCTCAGGCCACTGCTCCAGTTGTTGGGCACCAGATTTGCTTCAAATGCCTTTTCCTTATTATTTCACAGCCTCTAGTCCCTGTCTCCTGTGAGAAGCCCCTGCACAGCCTGGCCCAGGTGCCTGGGCTCTCCCTCCCTGCCACGGGCACTTCTGGAAGGATGCTGAAGGAAATGAAATATCCCACCAGGAGCTGGAATATTCTGAGCTGAGAATCAGCCAAGACCTGAGAATCAGCATGCCCACACTCCTGGAGACCTCAGCAGCAAGGAGCACCAAGGGCAGTGAGCAATATTTGTGTTTCCATGGTGTCTTACAGAGATATCCACAGCAGGTGGAAAGCAGAGGCACTGCCCTGGTCCCTCAAGGTGTCCTGGGGGCATTCAGAGATGAATCCCTGCAAGGGGAATTATCCTACAGCAAAACAAGGTCTCCTGCAGGCCCCTCCAACCCAAACCATTCCACGTTTGCTTTTCCTGCTCAGACAAACACACACCAGCAGCTTGCTTGGGGAATCCTGCCCTGCTTGGGGACTGAGCTGTTTCCCTCCATGAAAACAACTCTTGGGTGTGCTCACAAAGCCTGGCCCCATACATGCATCCTGAGAGGCTTTTTCCTGTGATTTCCAGAGAAGATAAATACAGATATACAGAAATACTACTCCAATAGTTCATTAAACCCAGCACACAGCACTGGATAATGCACAAATATGGATTTATTTGACACATGAAGATAGATGCATCATTATAAAAGGGGTGCACTGGAGTGCACTGGTGATCAAACTAAGCCCAACCTGTTGAAAATTGTATTTCCACTTTATTAGCTCCAATCATTCATCAACTTGCAGAGAAATTCTTGCTCAAACATCATCTTTCTCAAAGGGTTCTTTGGGGAACAGAACACATAGCTTGTTTTAAAAACTGATATATTTTGTTTTAATAAAATGTTTGGCTTTGAGTACACAGACTGATACACTCTGTCAAAATGTGTTAGATCCCCAGATAACTGCATAACACCAGAGTATTATCTGACGCGTTTTCAAAGTCTATTTTTACTTATTTTTGTCTATTATTTTATTTATGTTTGGCGGTAGGCTTTATTTTTATTTATTCGCATTCGTTACTTTCAAAGTTTAGTCCTGGCATTTCATCTGCACGTTCTGTGTACTTCTGGCTGCTCACTGCTGGGACTGGGACGAGCAGAATTTGTCCTGATGCATCCCACGGGGTGTGGATGTGAAATGGAATTAGGCCGAGGCAGGGCCACATTCAGCTCTGTGCTCAAAGGCAGGGCAGCTCTCCACCCTCCAGGAATGTGCTCACACTGCAGAGATGAAGAACTAACTTCCAATTCTTCTAGATCTGACTCAAACTCTCATTTACTTATAGGGGCTGCTATAAATCCTGGCCCTGCCTACAGCATTTTGTGATGCAATATGTTATTGTAATCCTACATAAAATAAATGTGAGTGAACACCTCACGGGTAAATTAGCCTACATCAAAACAAGAAAGTGCAACCATATGTAAATGATTTGTGCCCAAAGTTCCGAGCAAAAAAAAAGGACAGAATTTTAAAATTCCAATAAATAACTGATTACTGAGCACTCTTTATAATCTCCCTGCTCTGCTGAATGTTTTGCCAGATTGAGTTTCCCAAGGCAAAAACACAGTTCTAGTTTATAAATAATTTCCTGAATCCACAGAAACACCTCTACAGAGCTTACAGGCAATAAACAATCTCACAGAAATCTGAAATATCCATCCTTTTTACCACAGATTTTTTCCTCCATTCTGTTTTTGCAGACAGACCCTGAAAATGACCTTTCCCTGAGAATTTGCTCACCCCTCCTTACAGCACTTATTCTATTTTAACGGGGAAATTTATATACCAGCAGCAAAACACCTTTCAAAGTCCAGCAGGTGAAATTTGGTGTCATTTGGAAGGATCCATCTGGATCCATTTAAACAGCCATAAATGGCCAAATCCTGAATGTTGGGACTATTATATGAAATCCAAGGCAAACATAAAAACTCAGAGGGGGCTCAGAGTGTTCAGATACACCTCAGTGAGATACACAACATAACCCGAATAGCATCATTGTCAACTTCTATATCATTCTCCACAAGGTTATTCCAGTCATTTCCATGGGAAAATCCCTGGTTTTAATGTGTAAAGGAAAAGAAGAATTTAAGAAAATTTCCCTTCTATTTCATTGTCATGCCCAGATGCTTCTTCACACCCAGAGCTCCCCCAAAGCCCTTTCTTTGCCACCGGTGAACAATGCAGGAATTTCTGCTGGGTGTTTCAGGAATAGCACACATTCCCTGTGAGTGCTGCAGAGCTGAACAGGCCTGGGTTCAGTTTCTGTGTGCTGGAGGCGCCTGGATTGCACAGATCCCAGCACAGCAGCTGCACCCCTGCTCCTCCCTGGCAGGACAGAACCTCTGGGCACCCAGTGTGCCATGGATGGAATGCCTGCACTAAAGACTCCACTATTTGTGTTAATATTCACTCCAGGAGATGCAGAGCTCAGTGAGAATTCACCTGAAAAAGCAGCTTTTCAAAGAGGAGAACTGCCTGCCTTTCAGTGCATGAGAGGTAGAGAACAGATGCACAAATCCATTTCCTCCCTGGTGCTTCTAATGCTATCAAAAATCCCTTCCAGGAATTCAATTTTCTGCAAGGCAGCGAAAGCACAGAGAGGCCTAGAACCCCAGGTAGCACCAGGGCACCAAAACGTGGGGAAGGCTCTGAAAACACTGAAAATTTAATGGGTTCTACTGGAGAGGGGGAGAGGAGCAGTGATGTTATTCTGCCTATTCGTGCCCGTCGTTTGCTTCCCTCATTTCCCCACCCTGCCCTGCTCTGCAGGCTCCAGCAGCAGTGTGGATGGCCCTAATTAGAGCTGGGAGCCTGGACAGAAAGGGGGGCAGAGCCAAGTGGTGCTTGGCAGGTCTGGAAGGCTGAGCAGCCCCATGGATGTTGCTGGGGTGGGCTGGGCTGGGGGGTGCCAGCCCCTGGGCTGGGACAAGGAACGCGGCCTAACAAGGCCTGCTGAGAGGAATTTGCTGCAAGCAAAAGGTATCCAGGTCTTTCTTGCTGGTTCCAGTGTGCTCTGTGTTGACTTTACGAGCTCTCCTCCCCAAAAAGCACAGGGATGTTGGTGGGCAGGGTAAGGAAATGATGAAGCTGAAGAGCAGCAGAAGGGCTGGTGCCTGCAAGGACCAGAGCCAAAACCCCCCATGACTGACAGACAAGCAGTGGAGACACTGCAATGTCAGGATGCTGAGCACAGGATGGATTACAGAGCCCATCATTTGTGATTAATAACCCCCTTGAAATAAAGCTCCAATACCTCACTGGATAAAGCACTGGCTGCTCCCCAGCTGAACAGCCAGGTCAGACATGTCCAGGCCCATCAGAAAATCTCTGCTGTGCAGCATTAAAGGGAGGGTTGTGCCTCTGCTGCTGCTCTCTGACACTCTGGATCCTCTCTGGGGACTGAGACAGGACAGAGCTGGAAGGGCACAGAGCCACCCCTGAGTGATGTGTGAGTGGGATCCAAAGGGGATTGATCATTGGCAGGGGTCATTCCCAGTGGGAATTCACACCCTGGACAAGGACCACAGTCCTGAGATCACCAATTAGCCAAATCCATTAAATAAAATCTAAACCCAGAGATAATAAATTCCAAACCTCGCTCATAATCCACACCCAGAGAAGAGCCCACCACTGTTGAGGCAGCACTTGCACTCTGTTTATCCTGCCCAAATGACATTTTTCCAAAGCGCTTACACCTCACTGAACTCTGCTGCTTTTCCAGGGGTTTCTGTGATGCTCCAGCTGCAGCAGGTGAGATTTATAAACCACGCAATATTTTATGTCATACCTTTCATCCCGAGATATTTCAAAATCTTAAATTAAATTCTAATTTGGACAAAAATAATTTATTGCAGCTCTGTAGTGCGGCCCTACCCTATGGTGGGATGAACTCACCAGTATTTCAAAGACCACAGCATGCCAGGTTTGCAAAAAAAAGGAAAAATCCAATCCTGAAGTGACTGTTAGCCTAAATGCAGATTAATATCAACAGCAAATCACTTGGGTATTTCTTTCAGGATTGAGTAAGGAAGTCTGAAATAATTTCACACAGGCTGCTAAATGCCAGTTAGCAGGGGGCCTTTTGCTTGTTTGTTTGTCTTCTATATGAGGAAAGAATTGTGCCTACCTGAGCTAGACCTAGAACTGTCAGCTGCTCCCCAGCCCCTGCATAAACCACTGAGGTGTCCAGATCCTGAGGAGTATTTGAAATTAATATTTGAAACCATCTGGTCAAGGAAAACATACAGAGGCTTGAAAAAAGAGACAACTGGCAGGAGACAGATGCATAATTATTTCAATTTAAGCATCCACACAGAGGCAGGGCCAAGGCAGGGCCAGGGGAACCAGGAATTTAATTTCTCTGCTCCAAACTTTCTGCCACTCTGGAAGAAAAACTGCGGCTGCTGCTGTCTGCGAACGCTTTCAGCAAAAGCCCTAACGCTCCAAATGGGCCCGCAAATCTCATTGCTGCATGGTTTTTAAGTTGTTTAGTTCTGAATCAGCAGTCTAAAAGTGTGTTTAAACACTGCAGGTAACCATTTCCCAAGGAACAAACAGGGAGGAAATCAGGTTACAGCGAGGGCACCCAGCAGGACTCTCCCCCTGTCTGCTCGGTGTCAATGGAAAGTGATTCCTGCAAGAAAGACACTCGGGGAGAAGGGAACAGATTGTGGGAAACATGTTCTGCATGCAAGACAGAGCCAGGAGATGGAATGCTGGATACCATCAGATAATTATGCACGGGGAAGAAAAGAGGAATCAGACAGGGCAGCAGCAGAATAACAATATTTCAGGAGATGGGAGCTGCACAAACCGGGCTGGCTCGCAGCAGCACGAGGCAGATAATGGATGAGCATCCTCTCTCACTCTGTGCTCACTTACTAATTCATGGAAAATAACTGCCACACTGCAAGTTTCTGATGGTTTATCATTGTTCAGGCCACTGAAACTACTGGTTTTGCCAACCACTGAGTTATGAACTGAACAAGAAACATACTACAGAGAACTGTAAATGTTTATGCATTAAATTTGGAAAAAAATACTTCCAGACGTACTAAAAAAAAAATGGATTATGACAGCTGGAAAATTGAGCAAAGGTTGCTGTAATAAGCACAAAAAAAACATACCTAGAAAGGTGCTAAGTGGGCACAAATCTGAGCTGTGGGCAGCCCAAAACCTCTCTGTTTGTGACCTTCACTCTAGGGGGGTGTAAGGAACAAAATCTCCCAGGGTACAACCTCACAACACAGCCCCTCACACCCCCCAAAAACCTGGCAGCACTCAAGGGAGAATGGGATGGGAATGGCCCATCAGAAACTAAATTTGATTCTTCTCTATTTTCAAATCTACTTCATTACTGGGAATTTGAAATTTCAACTCTTCATGAATTTCTTTTTTAGGAGAGAGAATGTAATTAGAGAAGAGAGGCTGAAAGTATTTATTGGGAAAATGGATCAGGAAAACAAAAGGTTTCCCTGACAAAAAGGTTTCCCTGGCAAATCAAAAAAGCATATATATATATATATATATATATATATATATATATATATATATATGTGTGTGTGTGTGTGTGTGTGCGTGTGTATATATACATATATACACTATATATATATATATACACTATATGTGTGTATATATATATACACACACACTATGTATATATAAATATGTACCTGGGCTAGGTGAGCACTGTGTGTCCCTTTTCCTTTCCTGCATATTCACAATAAAAAGAGAAGAAAAATCGTTTGAGCTGACTAATTCTTGAAACAAATACAACACTTCCATGAGCAGTAAAAGTCTAGTTAAAGAAGTTCTTGAACCTTACAACAGATGAGCTCTTCCTGTTTTAAATAATCAGTAAGCCTAGGGCAAGGCCTGAGCTTTTGTTTATCTTATTTCTGAATCTGCTGCTTCCATTCCAGAACCTTTATAAACAGAGCAACAGCACAAAGTCAAGCACTGGTTCCAACACTATCTATAACATGTAGACTATCAAGAAAATAAACCCTGAATTTAGAATATGACAGAGCAACAACCATGATTCTTCTCGGAAGAAGGAAAAGGAACATGGCACTAGGCAAGACACTGAGATTCTCCCCCTCAGTTCCCAAATTCAAATCATCTAAAGAGCATGAAGACAAGGTAAAACAAACTAAAAACACTGTGGATGGTGAGCAAGGAATGGCAGCTCCCAAATCCCATTTTACCTGCAGGTCCCCATCACATCACATCACATCACCCAAACAACAGAAATTTGCTGCTGTGACTACACAATGTCACAGGGAAGGGGTGACCACAGTAGGAGCCTTCAAGGAACAGAAATCGCAGAGCACAAATCACAGATTTCAAAACTGGAAAGGCCTCAGGACTAATGAAGTGAGAGCAAACAGGAACTCTCTGCATTGCTGGAAAAGTAGTCAACAAAATTAGGGAGCAAATGAAACACTCAGGAATGGCTGGTAATTACCACGGCTTACAAATGAGAAGTGTGATACTCAATCACAGAAAGCAGCAGCAGAAGAAGCCCAGATATTGTAATTGCAGGAAAAGATAATCATGTGTATAATAAAGTAACAAAGAAAATTGTGGTAACCAGGAGATCAGAGAGGATTCTGCAAGGGATAATACAAAAGAAGGAGCAATACAGAATAATTTCAGAGACCAAAATGAGGAAGCTGGGGAGGAAGAATGGTGAGGGAGTAGGAGGGATTTTATAACATGCTGGATAGAGTTGGGTTTTTTTATTTTAAAGACCGAGCTAATTAGACACTGAATAGTCATCTAGAACAAAGGTTAAGCATCAGCTGTTAAGGCAGAAGAGAGCACTCAAGGTGAACCCATCACAGATTTCAAAGCTGCAGTAAAAAATAAAAAGAAGATGATGGAAGACTGGCTTAAAATTTTAGGGACAGAAATAGCACATGAAGTGACAATTTCTCCTGTGGTTTTGTTATTGTTGGGAACAAGTGGCATGCATACAAATCATGAAGTAGATTTTTTGATGCACTTTTAGAAAGGATCTATCACGGTGCAGTAGCTCACAGTTAATGGAAATATTCTAATTATTGACTATATGTGAAAATAACATTGACACAAGTCAGCAGACTTTTATCTTGTAAAATGTACTTGGTTTGCTTTTCTGCCTGTTATGACATGATTCCTGGCAATGTGATTGCAACCAAATATTCATGTTAATGCAGACCAGGAGCTGCACTCCTCGGCTCCAAAGCAGAAGGGGAAATGGAGCCCACATGAAAAATAATTACTATGGGGAGTAATTATCCCATAAATCATAATCCTTTAATTTTAAATCACTGTTCTTCCAAATCTGAAAATCTTGGATCTTTGTCTTAATGCAAGTCTGGGTGTGTTGAAGAATCTCGTTGGAAACCCAGTCCTGCACAAACAGCAGACACAAAACATTTCAGCCATTTCTCTGCTCTGTGTGATCACCCCAATAACCCACCCCAATAACCCACCCCAATAACCCAGCCCAGGCTTTGGGCAGTGCCATTTTGTCACTGCTGCCTTGGTCAGCTCTAACCCACCCTGCTCTGCCCTGGGCTCATTGCTGACACCACAGCAGGGCTGCCTGCTGCTTCTCTTTATCTCTTCTGCTCAAATGCAATGGCTTCCAATGAATTTATACTGTATGTATTTATTAGAAACATCTGCACTTCTAAAACCCCATAAAGACTTGCAAAGTATCCTATAAAAATAAGTAAAAGCATCATCAAGTTCATGGGGATTGTCTGTATGTTTTAAATTTTTTTTTAGTATTTTTCCTAAGGAATCATTTTACTAAGTGTAAAAAAAAATCTATGTATAAATAATTCATTTTATCTGAACACATATTGGTCATTGAAATGCAACTTATCTTTATTTTGAGAGCCTAAATAGATTTCAGATGTTCTTTCTTTGGTAAGTTGTAAGGTGATACATTTCTGCTACAAGAATTATGGGCTCCCCATCTCCCACTACATGTACACATTTTTGTATCTTTTTCCCCCAGGAATATTTAATCGGTTTTTTGTTTGTTTTCTTGTTGTGTTGAGTTTGGTTTTTTTTTAAGTGGGAGTTATATTTTACAGTACCACAGAAAAATGTAGGCTAGATGCAAACTGGAGCAGTGGCTGATCCAAACTCCTGCTAGAGGAGGGAGAGCCGTGGGATCAGCCCGGCTCACCCAACACCTCACCCACTCATGTCATGAGCACCACTCAGGATGGAGACAATCCAGCCTCACTGCACAGCCTGTTTCTATATTTGACTGTTCCAGGGGGAAAAAAAAGAGAAATAAATGTCAAAAAAGAATTTTCTTCCACCCAGCGAAAGCTGCTCTGCCCACTGTCTGTCATCCTCCCCTGCAGCACTGGCAGCACCCACGGGCACTGCAGGATGCTCCCTGTGCCTCCCTGCCTTCTGCAGCCCAAAGCCCTGCTGAATTCCCCTGGGACAGTGAGTTCTGTCTGTCCTGGTGTCTGCAGGACAGACAGAGGGATCTGGATGTCCCAGAGAGGGGGATGCTGCTCCCTGCCCACCCTGGCCGTGCTGCTGCCCTGTGCCCTGGCTTTGCCCAGGCTGTGCCAGGCTCCAGCTCAGCTTGCTGCCAGCTGCTTTT
Source organism: Melospiza georgiana (assembly GCF_028018845.1). Taxonomy (NCBI): domain Eukaryota; kingdom Metazoa; phylum Chordata; class Aves; order Passeriformes; family Passerellidae; genus Melospiza; species Melospiza georgiana. The sequence continues at coordinate 1,372,074 of NC_080441.1, forward strand.
TGGCACAGCAGCTTCCCAGCAGAGCGGGTCCCCAGGCTGAGCACTGCCAGGGGTTCCTGCATCCCTGCTTGTCAGCTCCCAGCACATCCCTTTGGCTGTCCTGAGCAGCCCAGACCCCTGCCAGGGGGCTCAGAGACCCTGGCACAGAGCCCAAAATGCCCCTGTGGGTTTGATTATGACCCATGGAGCAAATTACCGACTTTGTACGAAGACCAGCAAGCCACAACAGTTTAGGTAGAATATTAGTGAAGTTATCACGGGGTGGAAAAGTAGATTTTGGGGTTTTTGGTATGGGGGTTCAGGGGGCAAGATGGAGGGAACTGGGTGTGTCCAGCCTTTCTCCTTCTTCTCCTTGGCCTCCATCTTCTGCTGAGTGATGGTGGCACTCACAGATTGGTTTGGAGTAGAAGTGCACTGTCTAACACAGTTGATGGGTATTGGAAAGTAATTGTAAATATTGTACATGCAGTTTTTAGTATAAAGACATAACTCTGCCCTGGGGCAGGCAGAGTGCCTGGAACGGTCCTGGTGGAAGGACCTCGGCTGGGCAGGAGAAAATTTTTGGTAGATAAGATAAAACAAAGAACCTTGAGACCGAGAAATTAAGAGCTCTGACTCCTTCAAACACCAGGCTGGGAAAAGAGACTTTGGAACTTTTCTCAGGGTCACTGTGAGCAGCAGAGACCCCAACACCTGCTGGCCTCACTGGGCTGCCCTGCCCTGCCCAGCCTGGCCTCAAGGGCAGCACACCTGTCACAAAACCCCATGGCAGGCTGCTCTCATTAGCCACAGGAGATTAAACTGCCTGTTTGATAGCACAAATAAAATTGCTGCTATCTGAAATGGGTGATTCCACACACGGGGTTTAATTGGGATGACAGATGGCTAATTTCACCTGCACACATTAAAAAAAAAAAAAAATATGGGGATTGAGACTGTCATTACAAATCTGTGCTAAAAATGCTGCCCCCAAAATGAAGGGCAGATCCTGAGCCCAACACCTCACTGCTCTGCTGAAAGCATTCAAATTCAGTCCAGAGTATTGCACACACACAGCACTGAGGAAATACTGGGAAAACAAGTCTCAATACCTGTAGTGTGCAAAAACTTTCTAAGTAGGGTAAAAGGGAGTGAAAATATAAAGCTAAGAAGACAAGAGTTGATTATCTCCCTGTGTAAGCATCAGAACACATGTTATGACTGTAAACCACAGAGCAAACATATCTGAGGTGTGATACTCCAAGTGCAGTATTTCTGGAACAACAAATTTGGTGAAACCTGGAAAATGACTAGATACATAAAATATCAAGCTGCAGTGTCAGTTAAGTGACAGGTAAATTAAAGCACAACAGAACAAGGACACTGATTTGGCTCAAAATTCTATGTCTGCAGCAAGAATTACATAAATAAATTGGCAGGCAGGCACAGACATCTCATACAGAAGATGACAACAAAACCAGCAGAGAGTTATGAAATCGTGAGTTGTTATTACAATTCCTGGAGACATTTTCTGACCTTCTTCAAACTATTTATACTGGGGAAGGCTCAGATACAAACACCACAGCGCTGCCCATGCCCCACTGGACGGTTTGGCTGGTGTGGAAGGTTTGGGCACTGATTTCAAACCCTGCAGCCCAGTTTGTGCCAGGACAGCTCAGCTCTCTGACCTGCTGCCATCCACCTTCCTAAGGACTCACACGGGCTGGCAGCAAGTGGCTGGTACATCCAATTTACACTCTGGTGGCTCACAGGTTGTTCCCAACCAGCCTCATTGCTGCAGAGGAGACAGCTCTGACAGGAATTTGTGCCCGCTGCACAGGAGACGAGCCAACATCCAGGCTGGGAGCACCACGCCGAAGGGCAATGGCAGAAAACGTGTGTGACACTGCTCCAGGGCATCCCAGCTGCTTCTGCAAGGAGGGCTGGAGCCCCCAGCCCTGCTGAAAGTCCTGCCAGGCACTGGGACAGTGCCCAGGACAGTGGGGGAGCCACCACCCCTGCAGGGAGTCAAAGGGATGCAGATGTGGCACCTGGTGCATGGTTAATGTTGGGTTAGAGTGGGGCTCAATGAGCTCAGAAGCCTTTTCCGACTAAATGATTCCACAACCCTTGGATAAACAGCTAATTTTGAGGTTGTTAGCTAAGGGGAAAAACCCCAAAGAGTGGGAGGGGGAAAAGAAGGAAAATTCATGAAAAAAGAAGGAAAACGCATGTTGCCACAAATGTAAAAGTGCTGCTAAAAACATCTGGGGAAACTTTCTGTAGGGATGGCCAGAGACAAGGAAATGATCAAGTGAGGATGTTTCACACTGAACTGCCTGAAAATAGTCCCCCAGTCAGCTGAGGCACAATAACACTGCGTTTATTCCCAGAGCAAAGTGTGCAAACTGAAACCATCTCCATTAAAAGGGGCTTAACGTACGAGGTGTAATCTCCCACTGCAATAAAGCAGGAATTTACTGACGGCCAATTATCCCCCACCAGCTGGGGGCAGGTGCAGGGGGAGGAGGGAGCCCCCACCTGAGTGCCAGTAATTCCTTAAATAGCTGAAACTCATTTGCTTGTTAAGTCCAAATATCATTTAATTATCATGACAGTGCAGACCGTGTGGCACTGGCCGACCAAAATCTCCGGTTTCACTGTCTGCAGTACAAATGTGCCAGGAACAAACCAAGTGTGGGTTTGACTCATGAAAGGTGCAGCATCTGCAACTGCCCAGGCTCCTGGCAATTTCAGAGAGCTTCTGTGAGCAGCGACTTGAATAAAGGCATTAGTAATTTGGTACCTTGAAGCAGCAAACCTACTTTAAAAGGTAAATTCTGTGTGCCTTGCACATGCAGAACTCTCCCAGACAAGTTTCAAACGAGTCCTGCTGTTCCTGCATCACACTGCTCTATTCACAGTAAGGAAAAAAGAAATGTAAACATGAAAGATCTTTAGAAAGTGTCCTTCCTCAGAGATATTTTTTTCCTCTTTTTATTTCAATTACTTTTTCTATTTCCACCAAGCCTGTGGTTCTTTGTTTTCTTTGCTGAGAGAAGTTTTTGGGCTGATTGCTTCCAAGAATGCCAATAATCACACATCACTGTCCTCAGGATCTTGTCTGAAGCTCTGCTGTACCTAACTGCATTACCTTTCCAGCATTTTAGATCGGAATAGCATCAAACTGCTGCTTCTCATGTCACAGAGGTGAGTTCTCTTGTGAGACTGTATGGAACAGCTAGTGAAAAGTCACTATTATCTGAATCCAAATACACAAAATAATCCTAAGTGGTTGCCATTTCACTGATAGTCTGTGAGACATGATTGTGTCATTTACTGAATTCCACCACTAAATGACAACATGAGCTGGAACTGTGTGAACAATTCTTTTCAGAGCCATATGTCTGCAAATTGTCTGAAAATTGCCTGCACAGTAGAGGGGAACAAAAAAAACCCAACAAAACAACAACACACAAAAAAATCCTCCCAAAACAAACAAGCAGTTGCTTTGAAAATCCAATTTGGAATAATATCTCTCCACCCAACTGAAGCGACTTCCACTCTTCCCTCCAAATGCACACACGTGAATGGAGCAGGATATGATTCAGGGAAATTGCACATGTAGGTGCAGATAGAAGCAATAAAAGTCACAGAAAGTGACATTTCTTTGTGTGCTGTACATCAGTGTTAATATGGGAGATCAAGATGACAGGACAAAATACAGCAAATACAGATACAGCAGCATCCGTGGAGAGACACAATCCTGTAATCCCCCCAGAGACTCCACAATCCAGACATTATTTACACTGATTTCTAACAGAAAATAGTTTGCTTTTTGCAAGTAGGGGGGATTTTTATTCCCAGCAAGCAAAGCACAAGTGTTTGCTCAAAGCTGAATAAAACTTCAGTGACTGGAGCCTTGTGAGAGCCAAATCTGATGTGAGACAAGCAGGGGGAGCTCACATGGAAGATCATGGTGGAGTTTCACCTCAAGACATTGTACCTGGAAGTCATGGAGAAGGGGAGCCAGCAGGAATTTCTGCACAGGGCTTTGTTCAGTGCTGCTCCCCTCTGGTTAAAGGTGCCACAGAACTTTGGGTTTATGCTGGTTTTGCTTGAGCTGATGTGAACACAAACAGAGCTGCAAACACAGGCTGGTCTGACCTTCCCCTGATCTCACACCCCAAATGAGAGGCTGCCCAGATCATCCCTGCCAGGATAACCAAGGATCCACACCAGGCTCTGTTCTTGGAAGCTTGGCTGCATTTTCCAGCATCTTCACCTGCTCTAATAGAAGAAAATGCCTTCTTTGGGATTCTGCTTGAGGCACCACTCACAGCCAGGTGCCTCTCCAGGCAGCAGCCAGAGCACACCATAAATCCCAATTTACCCTCATCATCTTCCCTGCATCCTCAGGAGCAGCTGTGCTCACCTAAAGAACCCTCAGAGCACATCACACCCACAACTGCCCACAGAGGAGCTGGAGGAGCTGCAATTTTTGAGTAAAACCCATTCAGAGCTGCAGCTTTTCCAGTCAAACCCATTCAGAGCTGCAGTTTCTCCAGTCAAACCCATTCAGAGCTGCAGTTTTTGAGTAAAACCCATTAAAAGCTGCAGTTTTTGAGTAAAACCCATTAAAAGCTGCATTTTTCCCAGTGAAACCCATTCAGAGCTGCAGTTTTCCCAGTGAAACCCATTCAGAGCTGCAGATTGGCTCTCAGTGAGTGCCAACCCCACTTTCCAGTGCAATCCACCATTTCAGCTGTTCTTTAGGACAAAGAGCAGCAGCCTTTCATCCTGCCCTCAAAGCTCTCCCACTGTGAGGAACAGGCCCCAGTTTAGCTCACTCCAGTGTGAAAAGCTGAGCACAAAAGTCACTGCTGAGTCAATTACCTGTCTTTTATTAGCAGGAGATTTTAAATAAAGTATTCAATTTGTGACACTTCTTGGTGGAAAGTGAAGAATGGGAAATATTGAGCACAATTATTAGTTTGCATTGCACGTACAATTATTTCTCCATATTAGCACAGTTGTGACTATCTGAGAAAACAAATTGTTAAGCTTGTACGTGTGAAGATGCACAGGAAATATTTTAAATTCAACTTCCATGAGCTCATTTGAATTATTTGAGTTGTTCAAATATTATTCAAGTTAGACTCATCTTATTGGCAACAGAAACAATGCCATGTGACTTATTATTTCAGATTCCTGCATCTAATCAGTGCAGCTGGAAAAGTGAATATTGAATTAACAATTGATCATTAATTCATGACAAATGGTGCTGAATAAATCCACAGAGAAAACAACTGTGAACACTCACTCTTCTGGCAAGTGAACACTCACTCCTCTCTCCCTCAGCTGGTAGGGCCAAAATCTGCCTCATAAATTTCAGACTATAATTCAGCTCTACATTGCAGATTAATACTGATGAAGTGGCATTTCATTTTGACACTTCATTTTCAGTGGGATGGGATGAAAAGCTGTTTTGTAGGTTCTACCACACAGATTTAAGACTTTTTAAATTTATTTTTTTTAATCTATGGAGTACCTGATGCTCCCAAAGAACAAAGTTTCTTTTCAGTTCATTAATTCCCTCAGCCCTGGTGAACACTCCAGGGCATTGCTGTTTGTCTGTCCAGCCTGAGCTCAGCACTGCTGAAACCCACCCACCCTCTGCCCCCAAACACTGAGCCCTGCCCCTCTGACAGACAGAATTTTGCACGTTTAAATTACAATTTCTGATTAAATTTTTCTTAATTGAACCCATTAGAAAACAAACAGCAGAGAAGTCAGGGGCAGCTGCCCCCACTCACACAGGGGAGCTGGGGCTGACACAGGGCCCTGCCTGCTTCAGCTAAAACCTTACAGCTGGGAGAGAGCTCTGGGGTGGATCTTTATGAGATATCCATAAGGTTTATTTTGGTATAAGATAGCCTCTTACTAGGTAGGTCACATTCATTCCTGATTAAAAGCATCCACATGGGAAATTATACACAGGACTGCAGCAGCACTGACACAGCTCCACTGCTAAATCACTCCTTGCAGACAAGCTGTACATCCATTTTCTCCATATAGAAGCCCTCCAAAATCAATGCATTATCAAATTTACTTTGGGGGAGAGATAACAGGCGAGCTGGTGATGGAAGAGACTGAGCTACCGCACTACAAGCATGGCACACTTGGCCAAAAATGGTGTCTGGGGAACCTCACCTGCAAAATACCTCTGAGCCAGCTCAATACAGGGAGAGCTGGGAAGGAAAAGCAGAGTGAGCACACAGCTGTACACGTGATAAAATGTGGAATGCACTGCTCCCCTCCTAGGGGCTGGAATCGGCTGTGCCATCACCTGCACATCCCTCCATTGAGCAGGGACTGGAATTGGCTGTGCCATCACCTGCAGACACCTCCATCCAGCAGGGACTGGGGCTCAGGGCTGAGCTCCTCATCATCCTCATCCCTGCAGTGCCCTGAGGCGGGACAGTGACCCCAGGGACAGAGGGGACACTCAGGGCTGAACTCCTCATCATCCTCACACCCCTGCAGTGCCCTGAGGGACTGAGCCCCCTGGGCTGAGCTCTCCCAGCCAGTTCTGAGCCTGGCTCATCTGCTGGGCTCAGTCCCCCAAGGACAGGGAGCATTTTCCCTCCTGTGCTTGTCCCATTCCCCCAAGAACAGGGAGCATTTTCCCTCCTGTGCTTGTCCCATTCCCCCAAGGACAGGGAGCATTTTCCCTGCTGTGCTTGTCCCATTCCCCCAAGGACAGGGAGCATTTTCCCTCCTGGATTTGTGCCATTCCCCCAAGGACAGGAAGCATTTTCTCTCCTGGGCTTCTGCCAGTGCCCTGGCAGCCCCCAGGTTCAGAAAGGCACCCAGAGAAGAATCAGGGTGCAGCTATCAAGAGCAGCTTGTGTTTGTGTCTGCAGGAGCACACAAATAACAAATAACACACACACTGCTGAGAGAGGAGCAGCCCCAGAGCCACGAAGGAGGAGGGTGAGACAAGCACAGAACATTGCAGTTTATCCTGGGCTGCACAGGGAGCATTTGCAGATCACAAGAGGCCAGGTGAGCAAATGCTGGAAGCAGCACAGCAACACCAGCAGCAACGTGAGTGAACTCACTGGTGCCTGACCTCCAGAACCATCCATGTTTGCTCACAGAGTGTTGGGAGATAATCCTCCACAAACTGCAGGAGAGGGACCCTTTTCATAGCCCTCCTGTCTGGCCCACAGCCTGTGTGCTCTGCTCTCTGAGAAATGAGGATATCACCGATAAAAGTTAGCTGATCTCAGGATTATATTGGGGGGGAAATGCTTTAAAGCACTGAGGCAACCAAGAGAAATCACATGGAAGCATCCCAATCTAATGAGCAGGGCCTGGCATGGTCCTGCAGATTGGAATTCTTTTCTCAATTAAACAGTAGGAGTGGACTGCTTTGCAAATATTTAATTTCCAAGCTTCTAATTACAGTGGCTGAGTTTTTCCTCCTGAGGAAACAGGTGTTGACACAAGATCTGACAGATCCTAGCAACTGGCATTTGCTGGTCCCTTTCTCAGCTTTACAAACACACCCGGAAAAAAAGGAAAACGCACGATCTAACCTAAGAGACAAATATTTGGGCTGTGCATGGAGAAGTTTTTGATCTGCCTTTGCATGGTGAGCTGTTTGTAATCTGGCTCAGTTCTGCCAGAGATGGAAGTTTCAGCAGGCTCCATTTTGAAATGGCAGCATCCTGGCTGTGAAAAGCTGCACACATGGGCCGGTTAGGAGGAAGTAATTAAATACATTCACAATGAAATCCTTCCAGTGAGGGGGATTTAATCTTGTCATCTTCCCCAGACACATCAAAAAGGGAAATAAAACACGCAGAAGAAAATATAAAGAGGATACCTGTTGTACTTCAAAAAAAAAAAACCCATGAAAACCTATGATGCTTCCAGTTCAGCTTTAAACTACAAATGGGAATAAAGTCAAATTTAGAGCTTAAAGTATAACCTAGTTCATTAGCATGCTGTAATCCTGCTAAAATTTTAATGTATTTGATGGAAGCAAGATAACCATAAAAAATGCTACCTATTGCACATTGTTTTGCTGCACTGCCTGCATGGAGCTAATTACAGCCTCCCTGCCTTCACTCTCAAATGCCTGGCTTTTCGTCCTTAATGTTAAAATGCAGGGCTTTGAGAGAATTACCATTTCATTGTAGTATTAAACTTGTGTTGAGGCACATTACCAGCACTATGCCATCACAAGTTCAGTTATTAATGGAAATAACTGCTATATTTAACTTGTTTCTGTATTTGGTCCCCACCCTCCCTAACCTCCATCCCCCAAAAAATTATTGTTTACTTATCCCCTGGAACTGTTGCATTCTATCAGCTGAATACATGCATTCTTTGAGCTGAGCACTGTTTTGGAAATGCACAGTGCTGTTTTGGAAATGCACAATTCTCACCCATTTCAGTGGCCCATTATCTCTGTTCCTACTGGAGCTTTCTCAAAGTGCATTTCTGGCACAAAGCACTGAAAGCTCTACGGGCTGGCCACTGCACACATGCAATAAATCCATCCTGCATTCATGCTTCTGCCTCAGGAACATAAAAATCAGCTAAGTCTCTCTTACACCACCAAAAATGGCTGATGAACCTGCCTCAAGTCAGGTTTTTTCTGGTTGAAATGTTATTTCTCACTGCTCCTCCATTCCCCATCAGGTCAGGAAGGCTCCAGGACAGAACGCAGCTGCCCTGATGTGCTCAGGGTGAGGTGGGAGCATCAGTGCCCCAGCCCACCCAAACTCCTGTGCCCTGGGATGCCCAGCTCGAGGGAGCCCTGCAGATGTGCAGCTGTTGGGACAGAGCTATGAGACAGGTGGATTACAGGAGTTTTTATCATCTTCTTCAACCTATTCCCTTTTATACTGAATTCCTCACTATGTAAATAAGGAACCACTTCAAGGTCTGTGGGATTATTATTTTTTTTTTTTTTGTTGCTTCCACATGGTTCAAAGGCATGCCAAGCTCAGAGACGAGCTCAGCCAGAAAGGACTTTTGAAAATGTCTGCTCTGACCTTTCATGTAACACAAAAATCCAAAACACCAGAGCATAAAAGTTAATGTCTTTACCAGAGGGATGGATCGGGATGATTCAACCTGAACTGCACAAAATGCATCCATTTTTAGTGCTGCCAAGTGATGCAAGTCACACACATCCAGGTCCCTGTGGTGCATTACCTGGGCTGATCTTTCTGGGTTTTACAGAAGCCAGGCCTCCACAGAACCACATGCTACACCTGGTGGTTTGTTTGCTTTTCAGCTCAGTCAGTTTTGTCCAGTCTGCCCATCATCAGAAATGAATATTTCAGTTCTAAATTTACTTAAATAATACTCAATAGGTAAAGGAGAGACCAAGCCTTGAGCCTACAAAGTCAACATGGTCCCAACAGATGGAGTCCATCCAGGCTGAAAAAACAGACAAAATCCTCGTGAGGTCCCATAATCAGAAAATAGTGGAAGTAAATGTGCTCGGTCTAATTGTGGCAGCAGTCTGCAGGAGCCACATGAGTGAGATATAAAGATATTATTATTTACTGAGCCTGCTCCAAGCACATCCTTGCAGTGCCCAGGCACGGATCCATCTCCTTCCTCTCCCTCTGCTTTTCTGCTTCCAGCCCTGTAATCCCAGCCTCTTCTTAAATTAACTGAAGGATAATCTAGACACAAACTTCCCTTCCAGTCCCAGGAACATTTCTAACCCATTTAAAAGCTCTCCTTGCTGTGTCTGCATCCCTCTGGAGCTCTGGCACCAGAAGCAGCTCAGACATTCCAGTGACAGTCCTGGTGAGGCTGTACCCAAAACCAGGCTCCCTTTCCCACCTCTGCTTTATGAACTTTATTCATTTATTTTGGTCTGGCCCCCTTTCGGCCACAGCCCTGTGCTGGGGGCTCATATTTAGGGGTTTTCTTCTGCCAGTGGAGTGAATTTACAAGGTCCAGAGCCCTGAATCTGCACGTGCTGCTCCCACACAAGTTACCCTGCACTGGTTTTATTAAAGACAGGCCAAATGACTAACAAACCTGGAGAACTCAATAAAAGCAACTTGTCTTCTCTTTTGTTACTACTCTGCCAATATTTGCAAAGCCTGCAAGCTCTGCAAAAAAAAAAAAAAAAAATTACATGGACAATTAAATTCACTGAAAAGAATGTTAAATGTTAGGGCACAGCTCAGCCCCACGCTGGCCCTGCAGGAGGAGCACTGCTCACTGATCTCTCTCTTCACAACTACATTTTGATACCTACCAATGACTCAGTTTTTAAAAGACACACAGCTAAATCCAAGCTTCTAGTCCAAATGTCATGCAGTATTAAGTTCTGAAGCCCAAGCACACAATGTCAGTTAATCTGACTTTATCAACCTGTCCATAATCCACTTAAAAAAAACCAAAAAACACCCACAGCTAAAAAAATATGCTAATTTTCTATCTGACAAGGTCTGTATTTTCCAAGTAACTGCTACTGTTAATGAAATTTTTAGCTGCCAAGCCTCGCTGATGAACTCCTGAATCAAGTGTTTTGTTATTTTACACAGAATCAATACCAGCCCAATTTGCCTACAGCTTCCTGGTCATTCTTCTTTACCTCTTTAAAGTAAGAACAGTAAATATGTTAGCTCAGATTCTGTGACACTTCTTTGGTTTTCAGCACTGTTTAATTAGTGGTTCAGAGAGCCTCCCAACTTTCTAGAATGATTCTTATGAAATCCAACATTTTTATTCCCCATTTTCCTTTGTTACAAATGACAAACCTATTTCTGCCCCAGCAGCCTGAATGGATGCATGCACCTGCCCTGTGCCAAACTCCAAGCAGATCTATCAGCTGAATAATCTCAGTTATTGGTCCTGCATTAGTTATGCTACTCTGCCAATTATTCCAAATCTTCCCTTAAAGGGGGAAGATGTTTTGCACTTTCCAGCAGTGAATTCTGTCTCACAGCAGAGGAGATGGAATCAAAGCTGGTACCACGAAAGCAACGGCGAGGAAAACACCACAAGGATGGGCTCAGTTTTGGAGCTGCAAACAACCACAGCAGGATGGACCCTGGCTTGGTAAAAGGCTCAAGGGGAAGGAAAGAAGTTTCCTCATGATGAAGTAAAGCAAGAGAATTGCACCTTTACTGCTCTGTAATAATGAGTTTATATCAATAAGGAAATGCCAATTTCTGAGGTGCATGAAGCAATTAAACCCAGCAGTACCTTACACCACTAAGGGCCAGTGGGAGTAAAAAGGGACAGAGAGCCCCCCCTGTAACCCAGTTCTGCACAAATGCACAAACAACTCCAGACTGTAGGGAGGAAATAGAAATGCTCTTGAACTCTCCAGAGAGGTTTTTAGTGGCCTGGCACACACCTGAAAGGAAACAATGACCCTCACAGTCACCTTGACAGAGAATTTCTGCCTCTCAAGCTTACACCACTCTCCCTTTTCCTGAGCAATCTCTCTGCAGAGTAGGAAAAATATCCAAGCTGTGTTTTTCTGGGAGAATAAAGTTAGTGACACAGAGACTGCCAACACGCTTGTGCCTAAAAATCCCCCAAACAATCCCATCCTCTGGGATTTGCAGCTCTCAGTCCTCAGGGAGCAACTCCAGACCCAGGACAGAGCTTAACTGGAGTTGGGGCAAAGACTGTTCTGCCTAAAACTCCTTTTACTCAGAATTTTGTATAGCCCAAAGTTAAAGGACTCTTTCTATCAGCATTAAAATTTGCCAGTACATCAAGAAGAAGAAACCAAAACTATTTGTGCAGCAGCATTGCTTGGCATTGTCTGTATTCAAGTGTGAGACTCCAGGACCCCCCAGCACTCAGCATCTCAGGGCTGTGTCCTACACCCTCCTCAGGAGCAGAGATTTCATCAGGCAGTTGCAAGTGACTGCTGATGATAATGGTTTTTAAATAAAACAAAACCAAAGTTTTGGCTACTTTGTGTTGCATATTTTTCAATGGACACTGCTGTCTCATAAAACGAATAAAATTTAAACTCAATGAAAAACGCCAGGATCAAAACTGCCAAATTTAAAAAGTCAAAATTAAGCTGGTTTAACCCAGAAATTAAAGATTTTGAGGAATCCCAAACATGTATTCCCCTACGTGAAAGTGGAAATGCCTCTGAACTGTCAGAACCCCCCAATGCACAAAAGCTGAATTTGAGCCAGCTCCAGTAAACAGTTTATCAACACTCATTACTCACAGTGAGAGCAGCAGTGCACACAGGCTCAGCATATGCTGCCTGCCACCCCGGCAAAGAGCCACTGCTCCAGGATCTGCTTACTTAAGCCTGAGAGCTCGGAGACATAAAGGAGATGAATCTGTAATTATAGCCCAGTTACTATGCAAATACTTCAGCACACTATCTCTGTGAGAAATCTGGGTCTTGCCTTCAGAACAGTTTCATTATTAGAAACGATTATTGCCTTTATTCCACCACTGTGATATTTCATGCATTTTTATGGAGCACAGATAAGGAGCAAACAAGAACAAACAGCTTTTACCTCTGCATCAAAATCACAGCCCTGAAAGGACCAGAGCTGAGAAACACCCAGGGACTCTAAATCTGTGCTTAGTGGAAAGCCCCAATAATAACTTGCATCTGATATCTTAAGGCTGCAGCTATTTTTAACGAGTTCATGGGGCTGCACAGGCAGCTGGACCTGCACAGGTCAGACCCTGGTGCTTCCTGGTGTCAGCAGCTGCTGAGCCTGTAATGGGTCATTAACACCTTGTCCTGCCTGGGAACATATTTCTTAAGCCTGTTTTCCTCTACTGGCACTCTTGACTGTGCTGGTGTGTGTTGCACTAATTATTAATATAATATAATATAATATAATATAATATAATATAATATAATATAATATAATATAATATAATATTATATTATATTATATTATATTATATTATATTATATTATATTATATTATATTATAATGTAATGTAATGTAATATAATGTAATATAATGTAATATAATATATATAAAATATAATATATTATAATTATAAATATTAGAATCATTATATTTATAATTATAATTGTTACAATTATTATTTTAGTAATTATAATATATTAAATATTAATAATATATACATATATAATTATATGTAAAATATAAAATATTTTAAAATATTTAAAATAGGAAAAAATAGAATTTTTTATTATTTTTAAAATATTATACATTATTAAATATTCTAAAATATTGCAAAATATAAAAATATATCTTAAAATCTTATATAATAATCATATAATATTATAATTATAGCACTAAATGCATCCAGGCACGGATTCTTACAGGTGTGAGAGAACTAAGGCAGGAATTTCAGTGGTGAACAGGGGTTCCAGGGTGGCTGAAGGCAGAGCCAGGGCTGTTCCAGGCTGGCCCTGCTCAGGCTGAGCACCCTGCCCAGGGTAAGCCCATCAGGCCCAGCTCTGCATGGCAGGGCTTTATCTGCAGAGGAGGAAGCTGCTCTAAAGCAGCTTGGCTGGAATGGAATTCAGAGAGCAGAGAAATCCCTGGGCAGAGCTGCCATTGAAAATGTCCTGCACCTCAGCCACAGCTTCATTATCTCACTGGGCTCCTTCAAACCTCCAGCCCATTATTCACAGCCACACAGCTTTCACAGAATCAGCAGAGGAAGGGAAAAGATGCTTAAAAAGAACTTTCTGCTCGAAGAAGTGAAAAAGCAGGCTGTCCTGCATACTTCATCTAGTGCCTCACATTTATTAAAGGCAAAATAATTTCTGCCTGCTCTCGTGAATGGAGCAGATAGAAGATCTCTCCCCAGAGCCCAGGAGCCACCAGGGCCAGCCAGACTGGGTTCAGAACACTGATGCAACCTGTGAGAGGCATTACTTCATCAAGTGGTGAGTTAGACACGTGGGGTTTGTGCAAAATACTTCCTTTGCATCTTCTGTCAAGCAAACAAAGGTAGTAATTGTGGGGAGATGTGTTTTGATTTTCCTGTGCTGCTGCCTCGTCCCCAGATGCAAGCACCGTGTCAGGCAATTCACAAATGACACCTCTCCCTGCAAACAAACATTCTGGGTGATCATTAAAGGTTGCTGTGATATTTGCAGAAAGGATAATGGGGATCTGGACAACACAAGAGTGCTATCTGATACGTGGGAACACTTGGGTTTATGGAGTGCTGGAGAAATTCACTGCCATTTTTTGCATCTCCCTGCCTGCTGTATTTTCTCATTTGAAGGACAGATCTGTACTCGTTTCCAAACAGAGAGCATATTGTTCCACATGTTCTACAGCTCCTGAATCACACTAATTTATATTACTACATTTTTAATTTAATGATTGATATGTTGGCTTTGCAAACTGACTGTCAGAATAATTCATATAGTATTAAAAAGCCCAAGTGTACAGCAGTTTTATTAATGCACCCTTAAAGAATAATGAAACCTCCAGCCCTGCTCTAATGAATTCTGGTGGAGCACTTGTGAATGATGCTGCTCATGTCCCTCAGCTGGGGAGGGGGCTCAGGGAAGGCAGGAAAGGCAAAAGTTTCCAGTGATAAAATGGAAACGTTTTTCGAAATAACCTTCAGCTATTGAGCCCTGGTGGGAGGAATGGCAGCTCCAGAGCTCCACTGCTTCATTCCCCCAGATTGTGAAGGATTGTTCCTTGGTGAGCCTCGTTGAGAAGCCCAGGCACAGCCACTGCAGCGGCACCAGGTGAGGTCTGTGTGCTGGGTCAATTCTGCAGCCCTAAATCAGCTTTTCCATGGCTGCTGTGCCCGAGGGCCAGTGCAATGCCAGCCCAGCGCCCTGAGTGCAGGGTGGGTGTGAGCCTGCACGGCCTGTGCACAGCAGCAGGGCTCACAGGGCTCCTGCAGGGCTCCCTGCACACAGCCCAGCTGGCTGAGGTCAGGAATGAGCCCCCAGCCCCTGCAGAGCTCCCTCCTGTGTGCCTGCCCAAGGACACCGTGCTATAACCGCAGATATTGCACTGCAGAACATCAGCACGGCCAGGCTCTCCCTCCAAAACCCCAAATTTAATAACTTCCAGTGAGTACAAGAGTTACAAAGCGCAGCCCAGGTTCCTACCTGCTGGTAACATGTCAGGAGATATTATGCACAAAGGGCTATAATGTCCAGACCAGCTGAAGGACAGCCTGGATCAATAAAGCTACAAGAGCAGCTGCAGGAGGAGATCCCTTGTGAGAATACTCTGCTTCCTGCACAGGATTCAGAATCAAATCAAACCTGCACGAGAGGCACCTGAGATGTGCAGTGCTGTGTTCAGAAACACCCAAACAAACCCAAAGGAGAGCCCCAGCCCCAGGCAGGGACAGTGCAGAGCAGAGCTGGGGGTGGCACAGGGCAGGAGGGGTCACATAGCAGCACTGAGCTGGAACACAACCCTCAGTCACACTGATTCCAATAGCCACAGCTGTTTCTGCTGCTAACCCCTCAAATCCCTTGCACCAGCTCTGTCCCCCTCAATTTCCAGCCACCAAAAGCTGCCTGAGCCCCTCAGTGACAAATAAACATTGGTTTCATTCTGCCACACCTAAATATCAGGGTAACACCAAATCTGCCGATTCCAGGAGTTGGGATTAAAAAGGAAAAGTGTGACAAATAAACATTGGTTTCATTCTGCCACATCTAAACATCAGGGTAACACCAAATCTACCAATTCCAGGAGTTTGGATTAAAAAGGAAAAGTGTTTTCAATTAATCAGGGGAGGACTGAAAGACACTGGGTGCACATCTCACCAGTAACGAGCTTCAGTGCAATTGAATGAGGAACAGCAAAGTTTTCTCCATTTCTACAAGATTTCAGCTGCAGAGGAGGAATAATAATAAAAAACCTCAGTGAAAGCAACCTGGAGCTTTACTCATTTTTAGGATGGGTCCTCACCCAGTTTTGTGTGCATTCTCCCAGCTGGTAACACTGCTGAGTTCCCCTCAAAGGAGGATTCACTACAATGCAAAGGCTCGCTCTGCAGAAACTGAAAGTGGGTTTTTTTTGTTGGCTATTTTACTGTGCCATGGCATAAAATTTTGCCAGGTAAAACATATTTCCCTGCTTTTAAGCGCACCTAAGTACACGGCACAGAAAGAGACCACAAATGCTCTTACAGAGGCATGGCAGCCAAGGCTAAGGACCTGAAATGGGAACCATATCCAGCAAAGTGCTGAGTTTCCCCCAATATTAACGGTACATTAGGACACACCAGGGTTCTTGCAAAATGTGCAGAAAAATCCCAGCATTTACAGAAAACCACCACGTGCTGCCCTTTGGGGAGGGGGAGCAGAGCTTTCCCTGTTTTCCCTGTGGCTGCTCTGAGACCGTGTTCACAGGGGGCCCAGGATGAGGGAAGAGATGAGGATCTGACTCCATGTTTCAGGAGGCTGATTTATTATTTTATGATATATATTATATTAAAACTATACTAAAAGAACAGAAGAAGAGGTTTCATCAGAAGGCTGGCTAAGAATAGAAAAAGAAAAGAATGATAGCAAAGGTTTGTGTCTCAGACAGAGAGTCAGAGCCAGCTGACTGTGATTGGCCATTAATTAGAAACAACCCCATGAGAGCAATCACAGATGCACCTGTTGCATTCCACAGCAGCAGATAATCATTGTTTGCATTTTGTTCCTGAGGCCTCTCAGCCTCTCAGGAGGAAAAATCCTAAAGGATTTTCCATGAAAGATGTCTGCGACACTGCCCTGCCACACTCCATGAGCACCAACCCTCCTGGGGCTGGGTGGCACCGCTGCCAGCTCTGAGAGTGCTCAGCAGCTCTCACCACATCTCTGTGCCACTGCTGGTGAGGGTTATCCCAGGCTGTAACGCTGATCTGGGACACAAAGCCCAGCACAGCCCAAACAGAACAGCCCCAGCTGCCAGGAGGGCACAGCAGGCTCAGCATCCCCCAGTGTCCCCGACAGGATGGGGACAATGGGGACGCCACCAAAGGACAAGGAGGAATCACTCCTGCACCTGCCTGGGGAGCACCTTAGAAGACACAGAAAAAGAGCTAAAACTGCTTTTCCTCTTCTGTGTGTGTCCCCCGTGCCTGCTGTGAAATGGGTTCTCTTTTGGAGGAGTAAAGCAACAAGCTGCAGCCAGTCAATAGTGCACAGAAGCTCCACAGTGCAGCCATGGCACGCCTCAGAGAGGCTTTTCAGACCCTGCCAACACATCTGATGCTTTCTGCATGCTCTACACAAAATCAGATGTCACTTGCTTTTCTCAGCCTCTCAGAGTATGAGCATCGTGCCACGGAACTCCCGGGGGGAAAGAGCTCCCAGCCAGGAGAAAGGATCCAGTCTGTGCTGGAAAAAACATTAGCAGGTATTGTGAGAAATGAAGCAAACAGCCCTGCTTTTATCTCTTGTCTGTGTTTATTAGCCCAGGAAGCAGAAAAAGTAATGAAGTGGATGTGGAATCATAGAAAATCCTGAGTTGGGATGGAGCCACACATTGGCTCATCCAGGTGGGCATCAGTGGCACAGAAATCCACTAGATCCTGCTGAGGAGCGGTAAATACATTAATTTTCTGTTTGTAAGAAAGGATGAAGGAGGTTCAGGTGGGTTTGGTAGAACTGTATTTCTGGGTTATAAAAACCTCAGCCTTTCAGGAGGTTCCCAGTTGAACCCATTAAATAATCAAGACCAGTAGCTGCCCTATCAGAACTCTGTTCATTAAAGCAATTTTCAGCAAATTCCTTTTAGTACAAACAAAAAAATTATTAACATTCTTAATAACTACCCAATCTGCAAGAGAACAAAAAATGTTTTGAGAAATTTTGATTCCAACTTCCTTTCTTTTTTCTCTGAGGAAGTGACAAGTGTCATCACATCACAGTATCTACAGTGCTTGTACTGAATCTTTGCACAACAATTCTTCTCTTTACCCAGGAAAAAGAACAAAGGAAGAAAAAGAGAAATGTAATATTAGCACTGGATTTATGTGCTGCAGTAGAAATGAGATGAATACACAACTCTCAGGCTTGTCAAAGACTTATTTGGGTAGTGGCAAACACTCATTTCAGAAAATGGGCTACAGCCTCTTGTCTGTCAGATGAAGTGCAGATACAAGTTCAACATTAAAACAAAAAAAGAAAAATCCAAGATGAAAGTAAAAATGTGAAAAAAAAGAAATCCAAAAGCTCCAAGCACTTTCAGGGAAATTCATTGCTTTGTGAAGAGAACAATCAGCTCCAAGTGCCAGTGTCTGGGCTGCAGCACATTCAGACAGATCTAGTCTGGCAATAACACACTGCAAATACTTCCAGAGCTTCACTACCCTGGGCTCCTCTGCTTTCAGGGGGTTTTTTAAGCTTTTTTTATTTTTTTTTTAACGTGCAAGTTAAAGGTTGATTCAGTTCTCCCCTGCAAAACCCTCTCCTTCCAAAGGTTGTATATTTGGATTTACTGTGGCTGGTTATTGCAGCAAGGAGAGGGAGGAGGGTGCAATCCTACAAGGCTCAGAAAATTGGAGGAATAAATCATGACGGAGACTTTTCCTTCTATTACATTTACTTTTAGGAGAGCAGTATAAATAAAAGGCTGCAAACGAGAACCAGGAAACACGAATCATCCCCACTTCTATCCCTTTCTTACTCCTGCTGAGGCTTTTTCTGTCTTTACTCTAGAAGCACAACCCTCTGAAAATCTATTAATATTCCTGGTTTTCCCTGGCTGCGTGTCATTATCACAGGAAGTGAGAAATGCCTATCAAGCTCCAAAGCAAACCCAAGCCCATTCCAAATCCACTCCAGCCACACTTGCTCCATATCAGGACTTTGCTGCTATTATGGCAGCAAGCAGAGTAAATAATTTAAAGAAATAATTAAAAATGTTAATAATTAACAATCCCAAAGCTCCCTGTTTCTGCCCAAGTTTGCTCTGTGAGCAGAGGCAAGGAGTTCTTAGCCCACCCAGGGCTTCTACCAGAACACAGGGGACAGGGAAATTGAGATCACATACATGGATTGTACCAGGGGGAGAACACAATTAAACAAGACAAAAATCTGTGTCCAAACGGAAAAATCACCAGAATAGGAGGTGGTGCTGTGAGAGCCAGCTCTGAGCCTCCATCCTCAGCACAACCTGCCCTGTTCAAGGACTTCACCCAAATTTCCTCCGGGAGGGAAGAAATGTGAGTAAATTCTCACGAGAAGCAGGCTTAAAGTCTGGAATCAGTTCACTCGTTCATATTCCAGCTGCAGGGTCAGATTTTAATGACAGGGCCACCATCACACATCAGGAATAAAACAGGCTGCTGCACCACCCCCAGCTCTCTGGGAAATGCCCTTTAGTCTGGCCAGCTCAGAGTCATTTCGGGCTGTTGGTGCTTGGTGGAGCTCAGATTTACCCAGATATTGGTCAGGCACTGAAGTGCTCTGAACACAGCCAAGGCTGGGCCTGCAGCAGTGCTACTGTTATTGGATTATTATTGTTCTTGTTTCACCTCCCAAAATGCAGAACCTTTCTAAGAGCCTGCTCCTCTGTGCCCAGAACCTCCCAGCCCAGGTGCCAGAGCTGCCCCAGCCCTCTGTCCTCTCCCCTGTGCCTCTGCTGGAATTGCCTCTCCCAAGCATCACTTGTGGCCACGCTCTTGAGTCATGCTACAAATTTTCATAATGACAATTACAGAGCCCTCCTTCTGATCATTTAAAAGTGCATTAAAATACAGCCCTAAGGCGATGAACAACTGGCAAAAGAGTGGCAGTCCCAGTGAAATCCAGGATTTCCTTGTCATTTCTTTTTTTTTTGTTTTTTCTTTCCCAAGCAACCTCAGAGAAGCAGCATTCTGGAGGAGAGGCAATGCACCTCATTAAACCAAATAAAGCAGCCAGGAGAAGCAGACAACCTTGCAGACACACAGCTCCTTCAGGTCAAACATCACAATGAAATGATTCTCGAATTACTGCAGAAGTGTACTTATCTGCAGTGATAACAAATGTGCATTTGAGCTTTACCACTGCTTATTAAGGCCCTAACATTTTGGTTTTGGAATGCACACAAGCTCTGCATAGACCTGGAACAGAAAACTTCTCCACATGAGCCGTACCAGAAAGAGCATAGACTCCAAAGAAAAACAAAACTGCAGAATTCCTTTATTCCCCCTTAAGCATATGAGTTAGTATTTTTATACAAGTGAGTTTTAGCTAACTTTATTGCCCTGCATCTCAAAGTCATAAAATTCTTTTCATATTACACTCTAATCTTCCTCTTTATTGACTATGCCACCTAACCTTCTGTAAATGGCAAATTTCATTAGCACACTCGATTTTTCATGAAGTTCCCCAGTGAAAACATTAAATTTGATCAGGCCTAAATCTGAGCAAGCTGAATTTCAGATGCAACTTGCCCCATTGTTGTGGATGTGAGACCTGGGCCTAAAGCAAAGCTGATGTACCAACTCAGAGGGAATTCATGTAAATAAATAACCTGTGCAATGCCACGGCCACCCGGGGCACCGGGATTTAGGGCAGAAAATGGCAAATGGATGGGTTTGCTCCCTGCAGCTGCTGCTGTGGGGGTTTCTCCCCACAAGGACAAGGCTCCAACAAGTGGAGAGGTCTTTTCTCATATTTAGAGCCTTCATGTGGAGCCCGACTGCAGGGATTTGTCTATCAATCCTTCACACTTGGCGCTGCCCTGAACTGATCACCCCTTTAATTAACCATGTTAAACCAGCTCCCTGAAGCTTATGATGCTTCTGTCGCTTGCCTCTGGGTTTCCTCTGCACTGCAAGCCTGAGTGCTTCCATTAAGTTTACAGTGAGAAGAAACCAATAGAGGAAATGATGAAGGATGTCCCTGGGCTCCATTTGAAAGACTGTTAAAGAAAGGCTGCACAGCAAAAGAGAATTTAACAAAATCACACTTTGTTTTTTTTTTGTTTTTTTTTTTTTTTTTTTTTAGTTGTTTGTTGTTTTTTGGATGCCTAGGGAAAAGAAAACAGAAAGAATATATTTATTTTAGTGTACTTAAAATGTCTTTTGTAATAGGAAAAAAAACCAAACAAATTGCCAAGCAGTGGCAGCCAGCACAGAGGACACAGTGCATGCTCCAGCTGTGATCCCTGAGCTGGAGACTCAGTGGAAATGGGAATATTAACACAGGTGTATGGCGAGCAAAGAGGGCTTTGCTGGGGCTGTGAGTAGATGGACAGACGGACAATACCCACAGAGATTCCTCTCCTAAGCCCTGTCTGGACACTGAGAATGCAGAGGCCACCTTGGAGACCCGCAGGACTCTGCCAGGTCACCCTCTGCAGCACCACCATTATCTCCTCTAATGAGCTCTGTAAGTGATGAAGTGTCAAACAATTAACACATTTCTCCTAGTCTTGCACTTAGCATAACACATATTTCCCAGGAGCGGGAAAGAATTTATTTGGCTTTCTTTCAGTTTGTGCAAGGAGGGTACAAACGTAGCCTCAAGAGCAGGAGCCTGGTACATCATTACCACTTTCTGCAGGTACACATTTACAAACTCTGCCTGAGTTCACTAAACTGATAATGATGAAGCAAATATGACTGTTGGCAAACACACATTTTACAAAATGCGTTAGCTATTTTAGCATCTTGAAAAAGTAATGGAGATATGAAAATAATCTTCCTCCTTGCCTTGCTCCGAGTAAAGAGAAAACTCACAAACTTTCAAAGCTCTAAGTGAATTTATACATTTTTCAGTGGTTAATTCTTCATTCAGCCATCACCTTTTCAGCCAAACATTTGTATTTTTTGACTGGGTGTGATCCAGGACAGACAAATTATTTAGGGCTGGAATAGACACAAACAACAACCTCTGAATTTTATTGGAACCAGTTTGCACAACCCAGGTTTCTGTTTCTGTGTGTGCAACTCTGGATAAACAAGAAAGCGACTCAGCTCCTTCTAACAAAGTCTTTTGTGCCACAAACACAACTGGCACCAAACATCAACATTGCTGCTCCTCTCCTTGGGAAAATGGGGTGAGAGGAGCCAGCTGTGAGCAGCTGCAGGAACCCCACTCCTCCTGGGCCCCAGCACATGCCACTCACCGTAATTACTGAGAGCTGGAAGGAAAAGCCTCAGCACAGGCAGGAAATGTACAGCATCACACATAAATAAAAGATTACTGCTCCACGGTGCTCTTGTCTCTTCTAATTCCTGCTTCTCCTCCCCACAGACCAATAGCAGTGTTGAATTCTGATGAAGCAAAGTGTGGTTCAACCTCAGGCGTTTTCTGAGGCAGAGAGCAATTAATTGGCATTAAAGCAGTACACAGCAATCCTCACTGTGCTGTCAGGGGAATGGCCAGCTAAAGAGTTAACTTTGGCAGTGCCAGCAAACTTTAACCACAAGTTTAAATGCTTGCTTTATTTATCCATCTCAAATGCTAAGTAAGTGCTGCCCATTGCATCCAGGCATTTAATAATTATTTCAATTCAAACCTGCCCATACAGTCCATGGAAGCCAAATCAAGTGCCTCCTATTAAATGCTTAAATATCTGCTGAATAGAGCCTGGATGAATTAAGGATTGGGTGATAAGCCTTGGGAAGAGAAAATACAGGGAAATTTGCATCTGTGGCTCTCCAGAACAGAGAGGAGCAATGTAAAATAGAAATGATCCATGACACCATGGCTGCTTGTCTTTTGTTTCCTGAAAACACAGACCCAAAAATGGGAAGCGATGAAGGGGAGATACAGACCCAAAACTTCACCCTTCCTCCCATTCTTGAGCCACCTCTTCTGCCTCACCTTTGAGCAATCCCTGTTAGCTCTGTGCCCCCCAGCATGGGCACATCCAGCCAGCAGTCAAGAATGTTCAGCTTTTTTCTGGTTTTACTTTCAAAAAGCTGCAGGGTTGACGGAACATACGAGACACAGCAAGATAGACAGTGTGCCTAGATCCTTCAAGTTTACAACTGTCAAAATTGTTAAACTCTGCTATTTTTAGAGAAATTACAATTTGGAACTGGCATGTTGATTCCACACAGTTGGAGCCTGCTTCAATGCCAGTGAGCATACTTTGATTTATTGCTCTTTTATTCAGGTCAGGAACCATAACCTCCAGAGCAGGGAATTCATTGGTTTTAGTGCTCTAGACTAAAGAGGTGAACGTGGCCTTCAAATTAAAGCTGTTTGTGTTATGAAGGAGAGGACAACCTTCAGTGTGATGGAACTGGTTTTCCCTAATTAGCTAGAACTAAATTTGATGGCAACCTACTGAAACAGACAACAGGGAAGGGAAATAGAATTGTTCAACATGTTTAAGAGAAGTGAAATCTGGTAATCAGAAATTAGCCCGGGTGTAAAAAAACAGCCTCCAAGAGAAACATTAAAGAAAAAAAAAAAATGAAAAGCTGAGAGATAATTAATTTCAAGCATAAATCGTTCCTTAGATAGATGGGGACTGGCAGCATTTTAAGATGGTGCCAGTGGAAGCATCCTGAATGTCTTGAAATTAAAATAGAAACCAGTCAGCCTCTGACAGCAGTTAATTCCTCTCCTCCATAGAACCTCGGTTCAAGTGTTATTTGTGCATTCTCTGTGCTTTGATCAATAATGTACCAGTACCTAAAGTACAAGCAGCAGCATCTGTACTCAAAGAAAAGGCAAGGAAGAAAAACAAACCACCCTGTGGAGCGAGGGAGGAGCTGAGCAAGAACTGGTTCTCTCAATGCTCCATCCCCAAACCAGTGAGGAATTTGGCAGGAACTGGGAAAGTGAACATCCCAACCAAAGCCATGCAGGACTCATTGAGCACCTGTGCAGCCACAGGAGGGTTTGCTGAAGGGATGGGGGAAAGGATTGGCTGGGTTAGGGCTGCTGGGAGAGAATGCAAGCAAACCTGGTCTTTGTGCCAACCTGACAATTCACCAACGCTTCCTCCCAGACTGGTGGTGGCCAAGTTTGAAAAGCCTCATGTTATGACAGGTGTCAAGGAGAAGTGTATAAAAAGCCCTGCAATCTTACAACAAAATCCATGAAATGATAATGAACCTTTAAACCTGGCACCATTACTTTAAAGCGAAAACAATTAAGCACCATTTTAAGCGAAGTAGCCAAGGGGAATGACAGAAATCAAACATTTTTATTTCCAGATTAAGTAACATTACGAGAAGAAAAACAAGAAACACAAAGAATAAAAGGGATTGGTTCTGCATTGCTAAACCATAAGGGACAAAAACCAGTGTTGGCATAACATTTTTCATTAACTACAGCAAAAGCAAAATGTACATATCAGTGTTACACATCCTTTTCTTGCCTAAGGCTCTGATTAAGTTCCCCAAACTTGCTTTGCTGTATAGCTTTTAATGCACCACCACATATTTTTCTGCTATCATTGAACATGTCAGAGAAATATCTCTGCAGCATGCTAAATCTAGGTTAAGACTCATGGAGACAAAGGGTGTTCTGTTTTTCTACTCAGGATATTGCAATGGCCATGGTGAGGGATTTTTTCCTACCCAACTCCATCCATTTCATGAAATAACCACCTCACCTCTACAGCATCAGCCACCACTGCTCAGGTGACTCAAAGAAATTATTATTTGACTGATAATGGCCACAATGCATAAGAAGCTATCCTGATATGAATCTGATAAAAGCAGCATGGTCTCCTGCTATGCCAATTCCTTTCAATCTCTGCTGTGTACAGGGAAAAGAGCAGGAGAAGATGTGGCCTGCTGGATTTTACAGGAGCACATCAGACAGAAGAGTTCCTCGATTTTTCATCTCACTGCATCCCGAAACTGTAAAACATTTCCTTGCCATAACTCCCTTTCCTTTACAAAGGGCCACAGCACTTGCAGTCCATGAGAGCTGATGTATTTGCACATCGGTTTGTGCAGAGGCTGCTCTGCCAGGGCCCAGAGAGCTGAATGGGCTGGGCAGGCAATGCTCTGACAGGGATCCCCCTCTCCCACCCAGGACAGGCAGCCCTGCCTGCAGAGTGCCCAGAAACGTGAACAGATCTCGTTCACGAGGTGTTCCCAATTCCAGAATTTGTTAACAAACTCTCCCGTGCGAGCGGCTCCCATTGTGCCGGGCGCCATTCAAATCCTGCCTACTTCAGCTCTCTCCAGCCTCAGGAATTTTGGGAAACTGGGGTAATATTTCAATATCAATAAAACAAGACCAGCTGTTGAACTGATATAGAAAACTTCTTTGGCCTTCGCTAGCGAGCGCAATTTTCCCTGCAGCAGGAGGAATTTTGATCAGCCTCAGATGCGCTGGCGCGGCACACGCGGAGCCTGTGGGGACACGTGCGGGGACGGGGGAGAGAGAGTGCACCAGCCCAGGGAGATGAGCTGAATTCCAGGGAACTGAACTGAATTCCAGGGCTGGAAAACAGGGAGCTGAGCTGCATCCCTGGGAGCTGAGCTGCATTCCAGGGCTGGAACAGAGGGGAGAGTGCACTGCATCCCCGGGAACTGAAATGCACCACAGGGCTGGAACAGAGGGAACTGAGCTGCATCCCAGGGATGGAACAGGGGGAACTGAGCTGCATGCCAGGGATGGAACAGGGGGAACTGAACTGCATCCCAGGGATGGAACAGGGGGAACTGAACTGCATCCCAGGGATGGAACAGAGGGAACTGAACTGCATCCCAGGGATGGAACTGAGCTGCATCCCAGGGATGGAACAGGGGGAACTGAGCTGCATCCCAGGGATGGAACAGGGGGAACTGAGCTGCATCCCAGGGATGGAACAGGGGGAACTGAACTGCATCCCAGGGATGGAACTGAGCTGCATCCCAGGGATGGAACAGGGGGAACGGAGCTGCATGCCAGGGATGGAACAGGGGGAACTGAGCTGCATGCCAGGGCTGGAACAGAGGGGAGAATGTACTGCATCCCAGGGAACAGAACTGCATCCCAGGGCTGGAACACAGGAACTGAGCTGCATCCCTGCTCTGGAACAGAGGGAACTGAGCTGCATTCCCTGCTCTGGAACAATGGAAGGAACTGAGTTGCATCCCTGCTCTGGAACAGAGGAGAGAATTGAGCTGCATCTCTGCTCTCGAACAGAGGGAACTGAGCTGCATCCCTGCTCTGGAACAGAGGGAACTGAGCTGCATCCCTGCTCTGGAACAGAGGAAGGGACTGAGCTGCATCCCCAGCACCCCAACAACCCCTGGGATGCTCGCACAGCTGCATGGGGCACCTCACGGTGGCCCCAGACAGGGACAGGGACAGGGGACAGCTCCTGGGGATAAGGACAGTTCCTGTGGGACAGGCACAAACAGGGACAGCTCCTGCTCCCTCCACCCTCCCGATCTCCTCACTGGTGCAGGGTTCGTGCCTCAGGGTGAAGCTCAGGGGAAATGGGCACGATTTGCATTTCGCACCGAGCAAATGGTGAGAGGAGAAAAGGAGGCAAACATCAGCTCCCGACTGCTCAAATCTGCTACAGGCACCGCTGATTGTACCTTTCGCTTGCAAACACCTCGAGAGGCAGGTGAGAAAACCGTGCTATTTCAGGCTTTTGTAGTCCTGAAGGCACTGGGTTTGCACCGGTTTGGAGATCAATATGAGAGCACTGAGCTATCCACATAATTCTATATTTCAAACCTTGACTGACTCTTTCAGGCACCATTAAAATCTCATTTATGCTCTGAGCTTAGCATGAAGCAAATGTACAAGTTGTGTACATGTCAAGCTTAGTGCCACCAAGACAATTTCTTAAGAGAGAGGCACAGAGTCAAGTGCTCTTGTCACAGCTACAGGAAAAAAATAAAGATGCTTATTCTAGTAAGGCTCCTCCACTGTGCCCTTCCCAGCAGAATCAAAGGATTGAGTGTGATGGTGATTATGATGACCAAAACCAAATACAGATATTTCATCATTATTCAGGAGTGTCAAAGTGAATTTTCTGCTATTAAATACATCACCCCTGCAAGAACAGCCTGAGGCTCAGGCAACTCAATTAGTGATTGAGCGTGTGCCCAAGGAGTTTGAGTGTGGTCCAAGCAAACACATGGTCCAGGAAACTCCCAGTCCAATGTAACTCCTCTGACACCTAGGCCAGAGCTCCAGGACCAAATATTTGCATTTTAGTTCCCATTTCTGGTCCCTACCAGAACTCCTGGAGGTGTAAAGTAGGATGGGTGTTTTCTTTTTCCCTGATTTGGTTTTTCCACACAACTCTGCATTGCCAAAATCTGCCTGGAAACTGAACACAGGAAATGAATGTAGCAGGGAAAGTCAGCATTCCAGAAGAATTCAGAAATCAAAAATGGCAATAATAGAGTTTTCAGGAAATCAAAATTAGTAGAGTTTCAACAAATTTCTGAATAATAAGGAGGTTCAGGCTGGTTTAGAAGGGTAAGCCAAAGCAATACCATAATTTTTGTTATGCCATATATCAACAATTACTGTTAACACACAGCAATTTGATTTAATCCCTGTTTCACATTTCCACTGACAGTCTCCATAAAATCAGTGAAAATTTACTTACTGGATTTCTCATGCCATTCTCCCAAGCGTCAGAAAGTTTCAGACTGTGTCTGTACCAGACCATTTAATACTGCCAGTAAAACATCTCATGCAGAAGCCAGTAAATAAAAGAGTTTCTCCTGTCTTCATTCTAATGCAGTCTGTAATGTGTGAAATCTCTCCTTGGCAGGGGCTCTGGAGGAAACAGGGCACTGCTTTCTGCCTTCCTGGCTCTGTCTCTTCCTTCCTCAACTTCTGCATTCTCTATGCACCCAGAAATACCAAAAATGACTCAACTCCTTTATCTGACCCCAAAAAACCTTTTCATCTCCTACAGCAGCACATTAAAGGCAGTTATTTTTTCTTTAGGCATCACTTAAAGATCCTCTAGGCTGAACCACACACAAATATTTTCAGCCCTCTCCCATCAGAGGAAATTCCTCATTATTAGTGTTACTCAAGCTTTCCAAAACTTTCCTCCCTCCATTTCCAGAAGCCTCCCCTCCATCTCCATCCCCTTTAACTCTCTCCAGCATCACACCCCCACACAGTCCGTGTGTCTGCACCACCCTGGCAGACATCATATTCTCAATATTTCATTGCAGCTATTAAAAGCCATCACAGGATTGGTTTGTTTCTAAGCTGAACAAAGCCATATTAAATGAAAAGCACAGTGCAGGAGCGGAGGAAGAACTTCACAATCACAGCTGACAGCTTAGCTGTTTATGCTGTAAATGCATCATAAATAATTCCTGAGGTCTCCATACATTCCTGTGCTTGGTCTCATGGATAGACTGACAGCCTTTGTGACCCAGGGATCCCAAAGCCTGCAGGGCCAGAGCTGTTCCCCCAGTGAGAGCTGGTGCTGACCCCACACACACAGTTTGGGAGAACCAGCACCACAGATCCATCACACCTGGGCACCTCCAACAAGGAGAAAAATCAAATTCAGAGACCCTCACAATGGGCAAAGGCAGCCCCAGGTCAGCTTTCCCAGGAGTGTCTCCTCTTGGTCTCCACTTTCCCTTTATTCACCTTTTCCCCCCAGCCCCTGCCCTGCTGTGTGTTCCCTCCTCCTCCTCCCTGGTAGCAATTTCTGCCAATGGGGCCTCTTTGCTTTCCTCGAGCTGAGCCCAGCCCTAAAAACCCTTTTAGCTTTTCTCCAGCTCCTCCCTTCTTAGTCTGAACCTTCTTGGCCTCTCCTCCATCCTGCACCTGCATCCTCTCCTCTTTCTCTTGGTGCCAAAGGGCTCCTTTTCCACCAGCTCCTGGTGCTCCTGATCCTTTCCCAGCAGCTCCTGATCCTTTCCATCAGCTCCTGGTTCTCCTGATCCTGTTCCATCTGACCCTAGCATTTCTGATCCTTTTCCACAGCTCCTGATCCTTTCTGACAGCTCCTGGTGCCTCTCCCCCAACCTGCACCTGCATCCTCTGCTCTTTCTCTTGGTGCCAAAAGGCTCCTTCTCCATCAGCTCCTCGTGCCTCTGATCCTTTTCCACCAGCTCCTGATCCTTTCCCACCAGGTCCTGGAGCTCCTGGTCCTTTTCCATTAGACCCTTGGTGCTCCCGATCCTTTCCATCAGCTCCTGGTTCTCCTGATTCTGTTCCACCAACTCCTGCTGCTCCTGTTCCTTTTCCATCAGCTCCTGGTCCTTTCCCACCAGGTCCTGGAGCTCCTGATCCTTTCCCAGCACCTCCTGGTGTTGCTGACACTTTTCCATCAGGATCTGGTGCTCCTGATCCTTCTCCATCAGCTCCTGGTGCTCCTGATCCTTTTCATTCAGCTCCTGAGCCTTTCCCACATCTCCTGATTCTTTCCCAAAGCTCCTGATCTCCCTCCTGACCACTGACAACTTCTGCTCCTCGTCCTCGTCAGCCTGCTGTCCTTGCAGGACCACGGACAGGGAACCTGAACACCTCAGGCGAGCAAAGAGACAGAATTAATTCCTCTGCAGAGGTGCCATTCGCTGAGCTATACTTCCCCATATAAAAAATGAGAAATACTTGTTTTTTTCATTAAAAATATTGTATTTGTTTGCGGAGAAAATTTTTCTAGAGATTTTTTTTCCCCCCGGCACGAAAAAAAAAGGAGCTAAAAAGATGACAAAAAATTTGCCAAGATTTTGCAAAACTGGAATTTACAAGTGGCAGTATTTATACAAAAATAAGGTTATTTACCAACATAAAACAACCTACAAGGCTTAAAAGTGACAGAAATTTATGTAAGGAAAAAAAAAATCCATCAAGGTTTATTAAATAAAAACACACTACCTGCCAAGAGAAACATTAAAAAAGAAAAATAATTTAAAAACCACGGATACGGAAAATGCAAATTATCTGCACACCAAATTCTGCAGGTACCTGGTGTTTGACTGCTGGGTGCTGAGCAATGCCCATCTCTGGACCTGCAGGGCTGCTTCTGCCCAGCTCTGTTATTCCATCCACTTTGTCCCAGCAGCCTGGAAATGTCCCTGTGCCCCCCTGAGCCCACCCATGGCTCAGGATCCCTCACTCCAACCTCGAGTTTTTAATGCTCTGGGCATCCAGCCTGCCCTGCCCAGCACCTGGACAGCTCCAGCAGCAGCAAACGCCGCTCACCAAAGGCACAGCCCAGTTGTTATTTAAAGCCTCGAAACATTCAACACTTCCCAGGCCAATTCCTTATTCCATTGCTCAGAAATGACAATTTAAGTCTGCTGCTGAATCCTCACTGCCCCCCTCTGTACACAGGCTGCCTAACTGTGCTGCTCAGCAGCTCTGGCACAGCCTCTCCAGGCACAGGAGGGATGACAGGGACTCTCATTTTGTGCACAGACCCCTCAGATGGAGCCCCTTGGCCAGGGACAGCTCGGGGTGTCCTTCCTGCATGCCAGAGCTGCAGCAGGGGGGTGCCAGCAGGGCACTGCCCCTTATCTGGGCATCCTTATCCGGGCACTGCCCCTTGGCTGGGCACCCAAGGAAAATAAATTCAATCTGCGCTAGTAGGAGTATGACTGAAGGAATTAAAACTTCTTTTAAAGAGTTGTGGCTGTGATATTTTCTGAAGAATCTTTTCTTTAGGATTTTTCCTCCTGAGAAGCTGGGAGGCCTCAGGAACAAAATGCAAACAATGGTTATCAGCTGCTGTGGGATGCAACAGGTGCATCTGGGATTGGTCTCATGTGCTTGTTTCTAATTAATGGCCAATCACAGTCAGCTGGCTTGGACTCTGTCCAAGACACAAGTTTTTATTATTCATTTTTTCTTATTCTATTCTTAGCTAGCCTTCTGATGAAACCTTTTCTTCTATTCTTTTAGCATAGTTTTAATATAATATGCATCATAAAATAATAAATCAGCCTCCTGCAACATGGAGTCAGATCCTCATCTCTTCCCTCATCCTCAGACCCCTGTGAACACCGTCACAAAGAGGAGGCTTTTGGTTTGTAGAACCTACCAAAATGAAAGCTGAGAATGATGTTATCTATTTGCTACTCTTCCTCACTAAACAACTTAACCTGCAACAAGGAAAAAGAGCATTTTAACTAAAGGCTGATGATGGCACAAGAACAAATGTTATAAATTGGCCATAAATACAGCCTAGATTAGGAATGACAGTATAACTGTCATATAAGCAAGGAGAAAAATGGGGATAGGAACAGCAGATGCAAGAAACCACCACAACTATTTAGGCTAATGAGTATGAAATAGTGGTTACATAGAGCTGGCTGCAGGAGCCTGGGTTTGATGGCTGGTTTCCTGTTCCCCCAGTGCCTCAGTCAGGCCTTTCCCAGTTCAGGTCCAGGGTTATTCCAGCCCAGAGGTGCCTGCTGTGCTCCAGGGAGCTGAGGAGCCACATGCCCTGCCAGGGGCTGACTTATCCACACTGTCAGGAGGATCCGTGGTGAATTACTGACTCATGTGAATTAGGGAGTGAAAAACCAGCCTTGCCAGATGTGCTTTTTTCACATATTTTGACAATTATAGTTCAGCTTAATCATTTATGATAATACTTCATAATGTTCTAGCAAATGCTCTGGAGTATACTTTGCAAAAAATAATGAAGTCTTAAGTAACATGGCAACTCACTCAGCTTTTAAATCTTTGCTGGGAAGCAGGAGGAAGCAGCCAGTGTTTTGTGCAGATTATGGAGAGTTATTGTAGTGAAATTAGGAACAGTTCCATTATTGCTTCCCCATCAGGTTCTGAGCATTTACTGCTGTAAAAGCACCGTGGTTCTACAGCAACAAGGCACCCTGAAATGGGATCACATCAAGCAGAGCTGCAGGGCCCAGGAGCAGTGCTATTACAGAGAAACATGGGGTTACACAATGGAAACCATGGGAAAGGACTAACAATTTCTGAGTCTGCATTCAGCTCTGTTCTCTTGATTCTCATTGCAAGTCAGCTGTCAAAGTCCTCCATAACAACCTTCTAATCACAGCTTTGCTCAGCTAAAGCTGCAAGCTATCATAAAAGTGCTTCTTTTGCTTAAAAAAAAAAAAAGGCGTCTTAAAAAATCATTCTAATCAAAATTTTCCATCTGACTCCTTTATCACAACTTCTGGCCAGGGTTGGAGCAGTCCCAGAAATGAATCGTGTGATCTGGCAGAGCTCGTTCAGGGCACACACAAAGTTGGTTTAAGCACCTAAACACCTCGTGTCAGTAACACTGGCACTGCCTCAGCTGTGAGGAATGGCAGCAGCTGAGCAGTGCCTGCACCTAATTTCAAGGAAATTAAGGGAGCCAGCGGCACTCACAGAAAATTCCCATTTCCCAACTTCCTTGTTTTGCTGATTGGCAGCAGTTGCCATTACAGCATAAGGTGGAAAATAGGAACAACTTGCACAGATCTCTCATATGCTTCACATTCTGTGAGTGTTTAGGTGGAAGGAGTTATTGTTCCAAGGCTCAGAGGAGGTAACAGAGCATTCACTGCAGATGCAAGTCTGAGGCACTCTCCATTTCATAACATCAGAATCCCTCCAAATGTTGTGCCAATGGAGACAGTAAACTGACAAGAAATGTAGATCAATGTTCTTTAAACATTTCAGCTTTTCTGATAAGCAAACATTTCAGTCTGTGTAATATTGTCAAACTACAGCTGCAGAGAATTTTGAAGAGGCTCCTGTGTGCGCTTTAAATATTCCCATTTCTTTCTACCAGGGAATGTTCTCCAGAGAGCAGAACGCCAACACAATCCTGTTCTCGGCGCCTCCTTCCCTGTGCTGAGCCCCAGAGAGCTCCTGCACCTCTGCCCTGGATTTGGGCACAAAACCCTCGCTGACACTGCAGGGAGACAGGCACAGGGGATTTGGCAAGGCAGGCACGAGGCTACAGGCATTACCCTGCCATTCCATTAGCATTTAATCTCCCCTTCACAAGATGCAGCGTTTTCCTG
Organism: Melospiza georgiana; assembly: GCF_028018845.1. Taxonomy (NCBI): domain Eukaryota; kingdom Metazoa; phylum Chordata; class Aves; order Passeriformes; family Passerellidae; genus Melospiza; species Melospiza georgiana. The sequence goes on from NC_080441.1 coordinate 1,404,885, forward strand.
AGAAATGTGATCTTTGCGAGATACCAGACTCAGGGATCTGTCAAATAATCAAAAAGCTGATTTCCCACCCCGGAAAAAGCTTCCCATGAAATAAGACTTTTTGAATGACACGCAGGGAAATTACAGGAAGGTAGTGAATGCTTCTTGTGTGATGGGAAGAAACATTCTAAAGAGCTCAGACTGAAAATTAAAATGTTAAAACTAAGATGATTTTGTATACATGGGAAGGAACTGATATAAAATTGAGACTCCATCATTGAAATGGAGTCCAAAAGGTGCAAGGAGATAAAGATACTCAAGTCCTGATGGCCTCAGGAAACCATCCCATGTAATGGCAGAGGAAAAGTGGCTTGGACAATTAGGTCCACGTTCTGCACGTGCAAATTTCAAAGGCAGGAAACAACTCTGCCAGTGAGAGGTGTTTTTGTAGCATTTTTTCCACATCAACCAGTAAAGTTCTCAAACTGCTCACAAATAGGAACACAAGAAAAGATTCTGTAAAAATAAAAGATTATTCCATATCCACTTCCATATTTTTCTTTGTAGCTTTCTCCTTTTGTTACCAAATCCAGGAATGAAGAATAAGAAGTTTGTCTTAGCCAGGTTCTGGATGTGGCAGCAATGACTATTGGCCTTCCAACACACACCATTTTACATTTCTCTTTGGTGAGAAAAATGAATTTGTGCTTGTGAGACACCAGGCAGGAGTGTTCTCCAGATGGCAGAAACTTCCTCTACTTAGGAGATAAAATACAAGAAAACAAATAGCAAGAACTTTACAAACTTCCAAAAGGCAGAAAATAGTAACATGGCTTGCTAATCACTGTGCAATGCCTATCAGGACTGTGGCTGTGGCTCTGCCAAATAAAAAGCTTCACCCAGCTGACTCATCCTCACTGTTCACAATAGCCAAGATTCGTTATCTAAAGTAAAGGCAGCAATGAGAGCAAGAACTAGAAAAGTGAATTTTCGTGTCATATTTCAAAGAGATTGAGCTCTGCAGGTTTTACAAACACTTCAAGGGAATTTGAGTTACAGTGTTTGAGCTCATTACAAGAGCTCAAAATCGAAGGAGATCAGAAATGCCAAGAAAAAACAAAAGATATGTCTAGCATCTTCCAGAAAATCAACTCATCTCTATGATTTTACATCAACATATAAAATGGTAGTAACAAAAGAGTCAAACACCTTTGCATCAAGTTGGTTCTAAAAAGTGACATTAAAGCATGGTGTGTCTGTGTGGGTTTGTGAAAGGAGAGCTTCCACAGCCACACAAAGCTGAGCCAGGCAGCATTTCTAGCTCATGGAAGAGAATCTGGGTCTCTCTGTGATGCCCCTTTGTGCCAGTGACGTTTTTGTTGTGTCATTATTCCAGTGACATTTGTGATGTCACTGTTCCAGGGGCATTTTTGTTGCGTCACCATTACAGTGCCATTTTTTTAATGTCTCTATTCCAGTGACATTTCACTGTTCCAGTGCCATTTTTGTGATGTCACTATTCCAATGCTATTTTTTTAATGTCTCTAATCCAGTGCCATTTGTGTCACGTCTCTATTCCAGTGCCATTTTTGTGATGTCATTATTCCAGTGACATTTATGACATCACTGTGCCAGCGCCATTTTTGCAATGTCACAATTCCAGTGCCACATTTGTGATGTCTCTATTCCAGTGCCATTTCTGTGATATCATTATTTCAGTGCCATTTTTGCAATGTCACAATTCCAGTGCCACATTTGTGATGTCTCTATTCCAGTGCCATTTCTGTGATATCATTATTTCAGTGCCATTATTGTTGTGTCACTCCGCCAGTGCCATTATTGTTGTGCTATTATTCCAGTGCCGTTTTTTGATGCCACTATTCCAGTGCTGTTTTTGTCAATCTCTCTATCCCAGTGCCATTTTTATGATGTCTCTACCGCAGTGCCCTTTTTTTAATGTCCCTGTGCCAGTGCCACACCCCTGCTCTCGGTGTCCCTTGGGGTCACTGCTCGCCCTGCATTCCCCTTTTTTCCTGGCTCCCCTCGCCCTTCAGCTGCTCCTGGAGCTCCCATCTTCAATTTGAACGTGAGGAAATGGGAAAGGGACACCTGTGGGGAGCTGGGAGGGAGGAACAGCTCAGCACATCCCCAGTGAAGTTTGACGTCATTCCTCTCTCAACAGTGACACAGCCATGAGACTGCACCAACACCAAATATTAAAGAAAATGAGCATTTCCTGAGCTGCCTGCTGTGCTCTCTGTGCACCCCTGACACATGGCAGAGCTCCTGGTGTGACTTTGTGCCCTGGCACAGCCACAGCTTGCACACCAAGGTGTAAAGTGAGACAGGCTTATCCAATAGTTCAACACCAGGAAAAAGCCTCTGAGGTCTTATCTTGTATTGATTCAGCTCTTCACACAACTGTTAAAGCAAAAATCTCTCTTCCTCTCTGGACAAAAAAAATAAAATAAATAAAAATCAAGCAATCTTACAGCATAGAGATGTTTTGTTCCAGACAGTATTTACTTCTCTACAGGATTAGGCAGGCATCTATTCTCAAGGAGCACAGGGGATAACCTGGATTAAGTTTGTTGCTTCTCCTAGTGAGAAATAACTTGTTTGCCAAATATTTTTGAAGCAACTGTGACATCCAGAAGGTCTGCTTGAATTGGGGAAGCAGAGAAAAGTGGTAGTAAAGAAAAAAGCTTGGGAAGCAAACATGCCATCAAGAAAAATAATGTACTGAATAGCTGTATGGCAAATCCTTATTGGTATATATCTGTCTGACTTCCTCTGCAAAAATACACCAGGGGCCCATAGCTGGGGAGCAGGGAAAACAACAGCCAGCAGAACAATAAGAGATCCTGAAGGAAGCATATATAATAAAAAACAGCTATAAACACTTAGCAAGATAGCAACAATTGTTTCCTCAAAACTTAGCACCTCATTTGGTAACAAAAAAGATTTCCAGCGAAGGGAAATCCACATGATTTGCTGCTCTAATTCAGAGTATCCCTCCCATTGCAATCCTCTAATTCAGGGTATCCCTCCTATTGCAATCCTCTAATTCAGAGTATCCCTCCTATTGCAATCCTCTAATTCAGAGTATCCCTCCTATTGCAATCCTCTAATTCAGGGTATCCCTCCTATTGCAATCCTCTAATTCAGAGTATCCCTCCTATTGCAATCCTCTAATTCAGAGTATTCCTCCTATTGCAATCCTCTAATTCAGGGTATTCCTCCTATTGCAATTCTCTAATTCAGAGTATCCCTCCTATTGCAATCCTCTAATTCAGGGTATCCCTCCTATTGCAATCCTCTAATTCAGAGTATCCCTCCTATTGCAATCCTCTAATTCAGAGTCTCCATCCTATTGCAATCCTCTTAATTCAGAGTATCCCTCCTATTGCAATCCTTTAATTCAGGGTATCCCTCCTATTGCAATCCTCTAATTCAGAGTCTCCATCCTATTGCAATCCTCTTAATTCAGAGTATTCCTCCTATTGCAATCCTCTAATTCAGGGTATCCCTCCTATTGCAATCCTCTAATTCAGAGTATCCCTCCTATTGCAATCCTCTAATTCAGAGTCTCCATCCTATTGCAATCCTCTAATTCAGACCACCCATCCCATTGCAATCCTTACACCCACCCAAGGATGTTCTGCTGTAGTTTGGAGTGTTTGACATCCACAGAGCCCAGAGCAGCTCCTGGCTGGGAGCAGAAGGATTTCAGCCCAGGTGTGAGGGAGGAACAAAGCCAGGGCTGTGCTCTGACCTGGGGCTGACCTTATAGAGAATGGACAAACCTCTCCCCTGTCCTCAACAAGCAGGTCAAGCTGCAAACACAACAGGTTTTGTTCATGCAAGCAAAGGCACTGATGGCGTGGAAGGGAGAAATCCAAGAAATCCAACCTGCAGAGACCCTGGGAGGTGCTGGGAGCAGGAGGGACCCAGGGCTTTGCAGGTGACGGTCACACCATTGCTGGTCCTGCATGCTCTGAACCTGCTGCTGAAGGTGAGCTGCAGATGCTCAGAGAGAGAGAGACAGATCCAAAAGCCTGGCTCAACGTGCTGTTTCATAAGAATATTCTAGCAAGGCACAGGCAGGTCTTTGAGAGAGATGTCTGACACGCACACGGGATGGAACGGTCACAGAGGTGCCACAGGCTCGAGGAGGGCAGTTCATGTGCACAAATGCCTGCAGACTTCTACCAACAAGTCCACTGCAGTGAATCACAGGAGGAACAAATGTTTAAATGCTGAGAAACGTTATCTTGTTATTCCTGTTTGATGGCAAGATGAAAATGGCAGCTGTTAAGCCCACACATTTGTTCTGCTCTTGTTCTAAGGGTCTGAAAGGACACAACTTTAGTGAAGCTGTGACAGCCCTTAGGAAAGGGAAAGAGCAGGCTGGTAACAGCTAGTGACCCCCTCCCCCAGTGCCAGATGGACAGATCTGTGCTCGCAGAGGGGTTTTGTGGTTTTGTTCCCTGTGCAGAGCCCAAGCAGAGCCAGCCACAGACGTGGCAGCAGCAGCGTGAGCAGCACTCCCACCTCTCTGCTGAGCATCCTTGAGAAAGTGTTCATTATTACAAAGTTCAAATAGGCACCTTCCCCTGGTCTCTTCAAGGAGCCACGTTACTCATCTCAATTAAGTGGAACCCCACAGAATGGCTGCGGGGAGTTCAGAACAACACCAACTTTTTCAGAAGCCTCTTTTCTTATTTTACTGCTTTCACTTCTTTTGTTAATTGCCTAATTCCACCTTTTCCTGACTGCAGTCCCCTTGGGAGGTAAAGACCACTTAGCTATTTATTCACACAAGCAATGGGGCTTTGAAAGAAAAAAAAACCTGTGCTCACATTTGCAGACATCTGACAAATGAGACTAATTCATTAGTAATTAAAAAGCGTAGCATTTAAAATGCTCATTCTATTGGCACACTGGCAGGGGGAGGGAGGGAAACAGAGCAGCTCTGGAGGGTGGGCTGGGCAGATGTGGATGTGTTTGCTCAGGTGAGGAAGGTGAAATTCTCACAGGTTCCTCCTTCCACCTCCATCTGCAGTGACTGAGCCTCCCAAAGCTCCCCTGGGACTTCAATTCCATGGTTTCTGATAAGGAAAAGTATTTTCAAAAGGATTTTGCATCTGTTGCTATCACTGAAAAGTCAGAGTGGCTGGGAGTGAGCATCACCTGAACATCACCCCTGTGCCTCTGAAGGAGGACACAGGTGCAGGGAACATTGCTGGGACCAGGTTTTGAAGAGGAGACTACAGCTCACCTGCTCTAATACAGTAATTACATTCTAATTTTGATTGTACAGATCCCAAAACTACACCCAGACAAGAATAATCATCTGTCACGGGACACTGCCCTATTGACTTCCAGCAAAATCTTCTGTTATTGCCCAGGGATAACAGCAGCACTTTGAAAGCCTCTGCTTCTGGAGCTCTTTCAGGACTTTTTGTTAAGTAATTACATCTTTCACAGATGTAAAAACAAAGTTAGGAAAGTTTTAACTCTACAAGTAACAGGCTTAAAAATCAGAAACAAATTTCTGTAAAAAAACTAACACATTGATCTTATTATTACTTGCAATTGGTAATTCTGCATTTCAACGGATTTACATTCAAAACAGTTGGCTTCACATTTCATACTTCCTCTCACATTCAGTATTTTCCTATCTCAAGATGTACTGCAATGTTTAATTTGGATTTTCTGTGCCAGATCTGTATTTCTATTATTATGCTTTCAAGTTTCTTTTCTAATGCATATGCTGACTGAAGCAATAATTAAAGTATGCAGGTTCTTACAAGGAAGAAGGAGAATTTTCAGTTCTTACTGGAGGCAGAGGTGCTATAGTCCAGAGAATTCCTTTGGAGAGCACTGTTTAAAATCTATCCAGAATTAGGGTTCTGCTCTAGAGCAATTCCAGAGCACACCAGGAGCTGTCCTTGCTCATCAGCACCACCCCAAGCTACCTGTCTGAAGGTTCCCAATAACCAACTCCCACTTGGGGAATGCCTTGTCAGGACTCAGGCCTCTGGGTTAGCAGAATTCCTTTTTCCCTGAGCCTCTCCCTGCAGTTTTAATGCCATAAATCCACCTGCAGATGCTGAGATGCACCAGTGATGCCCAGGGAATGCTGAGCTTAACCAGCTTTGCCTGGAGCTCCCCCAGCACACAAATAGAACACCCTTCCATTGTGGTGCTGAGTTCATTGTTAACCATGCAAATCCAAACTCAACAAAATCCCTGTTTTTTAAATTATTAATTAGCAAACGACAGTATAAGTGGTTTTGTATTGAGTATAAACCTCTGAAATCAATGAAGCTGTTTTACATGAAAGAAATGTATTATTTTAAACACCTTAATAGTGTCAGGAGACTTGCATGAACATTAATCTCAGGCAGGGAACATATTCAAAAAACACAGCTCTCATTGGGCACAGGACTCATTAACAGTTTGCAATAAATATGATGTGCTGAGATAAGCATCCAAGCTCACCAGTTCTCGGTCTTTTCTGAATTCTTCTCAGCTATAATTAACCCAGCAGCAAATTTGGGCCCTTCTAGGGCAGAGGTCTGTGAACTCTGTGCCTCAGCCCTGAGTGCAGTTATTGTCTGGGCAAAGAGGATCCTGTACCAGCAAGCTGGAACCTCAGTTATTAGGGCTTGATCCTGAAATCGGCTTAATATTTTAGGGAAATGAGCAGAATGGGGCCAGCTGCTGCTGCTGATTGTGTGTGACATCCCCACACATACTGGAGAATTGTCTTCACTGTGTGAAGGCAGAGGGACAGCCCAGCCCTGATCAATTCTGCATTAATCTGCTGGGCTTGGAGCCTGGAACACCTGGGAGCTGTGGAACGTTGGTCAGGGACCCCATTCCCCATAAAAATCAGTTTCAAACACCGAGCACAGAGCCACTGAAGGGGGCCCTTTGCCTGGGGGGGATTTGCTCCTCTCAGCTCTGTGTCCAGCCATGCTGAGAGGAATTGTGGAGCCACTTCCTCCAGGAGGTCTGGAGCATCTCAAAAGCAAATCAGCCCCCAGCCATTTCCCGAGGAGCCTCACACTGTGCCCGCAGCCTCTCTGCTGCCACATTTCCCCCTCTCTGCTTGCGTCCCAAAAACAAAAACACATCAATGGCAGGGGGAGTGTCCCACACAGGTGCAAAATGTGGCTGTGAAATAACCCCCAGTCAGCTGTGAAAATAAAACACCTCCCAAACACCCTTCAAGGCAACTATGGAGCCTTGCAGCAGAATCAGGGGCTAAAATCAGACTCCAAATGCAATTCCAGGGAACCAAAGTCTACCCCAAAATGACCTAAAATGCCTGAAACCAAAAACAAAAGCCAGCTGACAATAACACAGGTTTTTACTCTTCCTATTGTGGACTCCATCAAAGGAAATTAAAAGCTTCCAAATGCTTTTTCCAGATTCTAATGGAATATTTAATTGTTTGGGAGGAAGCAGTTTTGCATTGCAATAATAGCTGGCATAAAAGAATTCGAGTCAGAAACGGCAACAGGATCTTCCTGGGGAAAAGTCTGTACCTTTGGAGGATACTTCCCTTCTGCACAACAAAAGCCCAGATGTGGGACCTTCAAACCCAGGGAATCATTGTCTCAGGGTAAATGACACAAATGACACAGTTATTCACAGTTTCTCTGGGTTTTTTTGGTAACAGGATAAAAAAACTCTTTTCAGTTTTGACCTCAAAATTCTTGTGCTTGCTGCATATTCTTCTGGCTCTTGTTTTGAATATTTATATTATTCTGAGTAATTGCATGCTGGCAGTTTTCATAATCACTAATTGCACTAGATGACTCTTGTGATCACAAATAAAACATTCGGGAGGGAATAAATGAATGGAACCATCCTCAGAATCAATAACTGCTCCAGTCTTCCCACATACAGATAAATCTTGTTTTTTGTGAACAGAATAAGTTATCTAATGTTTTCATCTCCATTGTTGATGCAGAAGCAAACTTTTTTGTTCATTCTTGAATTTAGCATTGTGTCAGATTTCTCAGTGTCTCTCATGTACAACACTTTGAACTGGCAGGGAAAATAATCCATTAGTGTTGGATCCAGCCCTGTCTCTGGATAATGGCAACTTATAAAATAAATTAAATGGATTGAAATTAAAACAGTACAAAAATAAAAACTAAAAGGACAACAGCACTGCATTTCTTTGCTGGTACTGGTTTTGAAATGATTCATAATTCAATTAGCATAGGTCACAAGTTTGTTGATTTGCTAAAGAGAGCTCTCCAGGACATAAAAATATTTATATAATGATTGGAACAGCAAATAAATTTCATACATAAAAATAATTTAAGTTATGAGTCAGAGGTGCAGGATCCCCAAAATGCCATTGCCTGGCCCTGCAGGGAGTGCAGCAAACTGCCCTGCGCACCTCCCCAGCTCCACTCCACAGAAGGAGGGACAGCTGGAAGTACTGGCTGTGGGATCACACATTGCAGGTTGTTCTGGTCCAAGGGATGCCCCCTGAAGAGCTCACTAATTTCTGAAGTGGCCCATGGCGATCAGTGGCAGCTTCTCCTCACCCAGAAACAACCACGGGCGGCTCCAGGATTGCTCCTGGCGCTCACGAACGCCGTCACCTGCAGGCAATCAGGACATTTACCTCAAACCCACATTCCTGATCCAAATCAAAATGCAAATGGAGACTGAACCTCACTCATCTGCCACCCAGAGCCATAAACATCCCCACAGCTCCCTGTCTGCAGCAGCAGTGATCTGCAATTAACAGATGAGAGCAGAATCATTTTCCCCAGGTATTTATGCACGGGTTTCAGTGCCACACACCCTCCCTCATCTCACACCAAGATCTAAATGCTCCATCAGGGTATATTTAGTGACACATGGACAAAATGCAAATGTGAAATTTAAAGTCATATAAATTAAATGATAATCTCCTCCTCAGCAGTGGGGCCTGAGTCTGGGAGAAGCTGAAGCTCCCATCAAACACAAAAATAAGAGATCTGCTTCAAGATGTGTTCAACAGCTGCACCTTCCATTTGGATAACAAAGCACCTACTACAAATAAATAAGTGTACAATTTCCACAGAGCTCCAAATGCACAGAGCTCCTCTGGAAGCCTGTCACTGCAGTTAATGTTCCTTGGGCATGTTTAGCCCAGCCACCCAAACTAACTGTGACTTCTGCAGAGCTCTGGGAATTGCACCACTTATCCAGTGCATAATGAAAATTAAAATTAAGCAAAAAAATTTCCACAGAGTTAGGTTGAGACAGACTGGAATTTATAAGCAAATGATTAGAAATGATTAAACAATGGAGCTTAGTTTTAAATGGTGTGAAATTACTTCAGGACCAGCAGAACTTCATTACTTTCTCTGTTTGTGCATAATGGATTTTTTGGAGTATAATTTCTCTCTTGAAAAGCTCCATAATATTAAAATGTTTTTGATTAACTAGTCAAGAAGCAAAGCAAACAACAGACATTTTTATATACTGGTATCCAAATAACTCAGGAGGATAACTGGGAGCACAATGAAAACTGAGCAGAGCCAGAAATGCCTTGTAAATATTACAGTAGATGCTTCTGCCAAAATATTGTCAACCAGTACAGATTGCACAGTGCCATAATTACAGTAGATGACATAAAATTATTACAAATTAACAGTTTATAGCACAAAGTCATGAATTATGTATTTTTATTAAGTAGCAACACAAGAGTGTGAAATGAAGAACTGTGAAATAGTGTAAAAAGTGATTGATCTAAACTTCCTCTACACACAAATACAAGCTCTTTTTTTTTTTTCCCCAAGGTTTAAACTCAACACAGGCTCTTAGGCAAGAATTGCTGGAACTGGGGAGAAATGTGTTAAAGCCCAGAATTCCTTTATGTGACTCCACGCAGACATTGCAGTGCCCAATTGCAGAGCCAGCCCCGGGTCCCATTTCAGCCCTGGCAGTGAGGATTGTTTGCTGTGGGTGAGCACAAACATCTGGCTGCAGGTGAGTGCACACATCTGGCTGTGTGTGCATCCCTGTGAGCAGCACATCTGTGCCCACTGAAAGCCAGCTCAGCCAATCTCAAGCTGCCCTCTCCTAAATCTGCTGTCGCTGCTGCGGGCCAGGCAGGAGCAGAAGGGAGCCTGGGAGATGCATTGAGTGCTCTGAGCCTCCACAATGAAATCTCAGGCCAGCAGAGGCACTGCTAGGAATTAACTGGGCTGTATTTCTCCTCGTCCCAGCTGACAGACTCTTGCAAGGAAGGTTTTACATCAAGACAGACACTGCTTTCCTTTAGAGCATCTCTGCGTTCTGGCAATGCTTGAGAACATATTTTGGATCAAGGCAAGACACAGAAAAGCCAGTTGTTTATTTTACAGATTAACACGGCCTAATCTATTTTCTACTTGCAAACATTCACCATTTCTGGTCAGCCTCACTTCTAAAAATAACTTTGCTTTAATTCTGTCACAGTGGATTCAGTCTCTGATTAATCTATTAGAGAGATTATTAATATAACTTTGATTTCTGAGATATAAATACATCTGTTATATATCAGTCAGTGAATTTCTCTAACAGAAGTTATCTTGCAGAGGAAATGTGCCTTTCCCCAAGGAGCACTCGTGCAGTCACAGTCGTTGTTGCATTTAGGGAACAAATCTGTCTGTGACTTGCCATTTCCTTCCTGCATCAATCTGCTTCATTAGGGATTGGGAAAGGTCTGCGTGCCATGGCACAGACACATGGCAAGAACCTGCACAGAGCCCACAAAATTCCAGATCTGCTGGAGGAGACACCTGGGGAAAGCAGCAGTGGGAGATCTCCCGGGGAACCATCAGAGTCTCATCAAACACAAAATCCCCAACTCATAAATGCAAATGATTCTGAGATTTTGCAAGTGCTGCAATTGCCTGTTGCTGTTTTTGTCACCCAGGCCCAGGAAGGTTTTTCTCCGCCTTGGCCAAACAGCAAATTGTTATTGCAGAGAACAGATAAATGAACAACAATAGCAGGTGATGACCAGCAAAAGCAGAGTTAACAGAGCAGCTCCAGCCAGGCTCCTGCCACAGGACAATTCCAGTGCACAGAACATTCTGCCATAATCCTGTTCCATTTATCAGCACAGCAGTCACTACATGGAAAAATACACATTTCCTACCTACAGGAAATGAAGGTTGTTTGCTCATTTTCATGGAACATGACACTGCAGAGGGGAATTAGTGGCACAAAACACTTTGGAGAAGTGGAAATCCTACTACACAAAACACAGCTCCTATGACAAAAAAACGTTCATGCAAATAGGTCCCTGAAGATCTGTGTCCACCTACAATCATAATTTATAGAACAAGAGTACACAAAAAGCCTCAGAAAACCTTTCTCTACTTCAACTCAAACTCTGTTTTTCAATCTGCTCGCACAACTCCAGATCATCATAACCAAACAGGAGCTTAAAAATCATATAACTAAAAAAAAAAAAAAATAGCCAAAACTCTTTAATTTCACAATTTCACACCTCTGTTTTATCAGATAGCTCCACAAAAGATCTTGGGCAGAGCAGGCACAGAAGTGCTCACCTGTTGCTGTTTTATTTCCTCCCAAAGGAAGAGCACACACAGAAGTGCTCCCCTTTTTGTGGTTTATTCCTTCCCCAAAGTCCTCAGGCTGCAATGCCAGCAGCTCCTCCCCACTGAGGGTATTTGTAAACTCTGCTCTGGCCACTTAAACACCCTGAAATCCCTGATTTGGGGAATTCCAGAGACACGCCTTTCCTTGCCATGAGAGGTTCCACAGTCAGGTTTTGGGCAGCCAATCCAGCCCCCAGAGCTCCTGGAAGTGCCAAACCTTTCCCCCAGGTCAGTCCCTGGAGCAGGCAGGAGAATTCCCACTGGAAATGGCAGGAGAGGGGAAGGCAGCCCCGAACACAGCTGGGCTCTGTTCTGCTCACTTTGGGCAGAAATCAGCCCAATCTCTGCACTGACACCACAAACAGAACAATGTGTGAGCAGGGGAAGGGGGAGGAACACCAAGGAGCTCCCCAGTTTGCATTCAAACTTAGCACCATTTTCTGTTCACGATTCTTTCTTAGTGCTTGATTCCTTTTCTAATGGCAGTGTAATGCACGCTGACACCTTTTCATTTCCACATCATCAGAAGTTCCCTCCTAAAGGCTCACACTGAAATCTCACTGCAGTAATCACAGAGGAATCAAATTAACATGCTGATGAATTCCCCATGGACTTGTGCCCCTCTGTGTTTTCCCCATTCCAACCTCCTGTCACAATGGCACCTTAACTGGGTCCCTACAGATTCCTGCCAAAATTATGATGAACCAGCTCACGTGAGAGCCACACTGCATTCATCTGAGCAAAGAATGAGAGGCTCTAGAAAAGAACATATTCTGAAAAGGAACTGCTAGATACAGTTAGAATGTCTGGTTTGCTGTTCTGGTTTTTGGGGTTTTTTCCCCCCATACTAATCCCAAAGAAACTGGTCTGGAAAAAAGCGACCTGGAAACCCGCTCCAAAATTATTATAATTTAAAATATTCATCTGGAAAACTGTCAAGCCCTGCAGCACAAGAGTGTGTGCCAGAACTGCTGCAGAGAGAGGACACTGCATTTTCTGTCCACACAGGGTTTCACAGTCAGTGGCATTGTTTGTGAAGAAATGCAAACTCCTCAACCTCACCAGCCCATGTCTGTGGTACAGGGGCTGCTCAAGCACCACTGGATTGTAAGGAGCATTTCACCCCAAGTATTCAAAGTTTAAAAAACTCTGCTGGTATGAGGCTGACAAAAATCCTGTTCAAATGATAACACCTAACAATGTCCTTCTTTATGGGATAAACCTGTGGAACTCTCCTGCCTGGACTGTTCTAAGCCAAAACACACCGAATCCTACAGAACACGAATGCAACAGCAAATCTCCAAATGTGCTGATGCTGTTTGGCCCTAAGTATTATTTGTAGAGACATTCTTCACATAAATATTTCATTTTGCTGTCTATACACAGAGCTTTTAGCATACTGATTGTCTTAATGTCAGCTCAGGCCTCTAGGTGCTTCTGCAGCGCGAGCCACAGATGCAGCGAAAGCTGGAAAAATATTTATTATGAATAATTTGTGGCAAGTTTTACGACTTGTTTTGAAACCAACTGTTCCCAAAGAGTCACAATTCAGAACTGTTTGACAAACAGTGAAATAAAATCAGTGAATTAGTCCCTGGACATTATTCCAGTGTGGGCTGAGACCAGCACCAGTTTGGAGAGTGGCTGGAGGAAGGGAGAACAATTCTTGCTGCTTTTGGTGCAGGAGATATTTCAAAGTGTTTTTACCTTTCTTTACTCTGTTTCCTTGGAAAAATAATAAAAAAATATCCTTTCATCTCTCTTCTACCATTTCTGTTTAGTATAAAAGCAAGCCAAATTCAGGGCGAGGGTTAAAAGGAGCTAAGGGTTCCTTCACCTTAAACTTAATGAGTGAAGATGCTTAATTATTACAGGTAACATGGCTCTTGGCCTGAATTATTTCTGCTTTCTACTGCCATATTTTAGTAGAAATCCTTTAAGGTAACATTAAAAGTACCTTGGTGCCTCTTGCTCCTCAAGCACAAAATCTAATTTCTGTTTGTGACCACAGCAGCTCTTTGTGTGCAGCTGTAATTATACAGCTGGGATGGCACCAACACAATTTTATCAGTTCAGCTGAAGGGTAGACAAAGAAAATCACAGACCACAGATAGGAGGGCTCTGCTGTGATTTGAGTATTTTGCTTGTTTCCATTATATTTTTGTTATTTCTTTTGGAATACAGGTTTAAAGGAAAGTGAGAACAGCTCTGTCCACAGGCTGGCTGGGTTTGAAACTTGCCTCTGTGAGATTTGTTGCTGCAGCACAGGAACTCAACTCTGCTGAAATGTCAGCAACACGTTGTCAGGATTAATAAAATGTCTGAATTGAATCAGATTTGCAACTGGAAAAGGCAGAACTCCTGTTCCCAGCCTTGGAACATTCACTGTGCTATCACTGCTGCTAAGTCCCATTTATAAAACAAAATTTGTTTGTTTCTTTAATGAACATATGGGAATTTAATTTAACAAAGCTGATGCACACAAAAATTTTCAAAGAGCATTACATACACAGTAAGAAGCATACTCAGTTTCAGTCCCCCAGTTCTGCATACAGTGACATCAGATGAATTTGTATTCCATTTCTAAACTCAGACATATGCATCACAATTTCTTGTAATCAAGATATATAAAGGTTACAACCATCTGCTTCTCAGACTGCCTTGCTAAGCTATAAGACAAGCCCAGGTTTGGAATTTTTATTGCATTTAAAGGGCTGATTTATTGATATTTGGGGAAAAAAAAAAGAACCCACTCCCAAAAACAACAAAGGTCAAATCAATAGCTAAGAACAGCTATAATGGTGTTTGTGTACAGTGAAAACATGACTGATAAGGTTGTAAAGTTCAGTACTTGAATATTCTCTTACACCTATTCCTGGGAAAGCTTTTTCCTACTGTGGAATTGGCTCAGCACTGCTCTCAACCTCCCTAAGACCCAATTCAAGAAAACAAAGCAAAGCAAGTCTGCAGCAAGAGCACAAAAAAATGAACTATTAAAAAAAAGGAATGATTAAAATGAAATCCCTTCTCTGAAGAACCAGTTAAAAGGAGAGCAAACTGATGTAAATCATTAACTGGGGTCACGCAGAATCAGCTCTCTCGTTAAAAAGTGGCAATTAAGAAAGCAGAAAATGCCACATGAAAGGCAACCTGCGCTCCTCCCTCTGCAAAGTGCTCCCATGATATACTTTTTAAAGAATAATTACATAATTGGCCCATATGCTGCACGGAATACAATTGGATCTTGATTTTGCTTCTGACTCCTGATTGCTGCCACAGTCAGCGCTGGCAGCTCCGTGATTGAAATGTTCCTCAGACAGACAGAACACAAATGCGTACTTCTCTGAGTAACACATTTTGTTGCTAATTATTTGCCTTATGTCAGTTGATAATTTAGGATATACAGAGGACACATTTCCCAATTAATCTCCCAGAACCCTGAAGCGTGATTTTCTCTAGTCTATAACAGCTGGCATTTTCAACTACACAAACTAAAGCAGGAATGCAAAATCCCTCCAAGATACCTTGAAAACAGTAATATTGAGCATTGAAACTCCCTGCTACTAAAAACAAATCCTTTCCAGCCCAAATAATGCGATTTTAGATTAATGAAAGGGATGGGCCAACAGGGAATGAGCACTCCCTTCTCAAGAGCAGCGGAATTTGTGCTTTGAGAGCATCACAGCTCTGAGGCTGAAGGGTTTTACAAACCTGAAAGGGTCCAGCTACAACAGGCACAATATCCACGATGGCCAATGATGAGATTCCTAAAGCCCTCAGCAGTCACACCTCTGAAAAGGGGCTACTTTTGCTATTTGCTGCTAAAACTGATGAAGAGGGATGAGAAAGACTATGGGGTGTGAAGAGGGTTTATGCAGCTTTCTCTAAGCAAAACCCAGCCAATTCCCTCGTCTGTAAGTAGTCATTTCTGCTAGATCTAGCCAGGTTTTACCTCCAAGTGTCAATTTGATGAAGCCAGTCTGAAAATGGTTTTTATCAGCTTCATAATAGAATTCCTAGTCGGGGGCAGAGAGGTGTACACACATTTTCACTTACTACAGATGAGCCTGAAACACTGAATTTCAGATTTTGTGCGCCTTTACTCCAGGACAACAGCATCATTCTGAGTTTTCTGTGTCTCCCCTGAGTCTCTCAGGCTCCCAGCTGGTCTGGAGGAGTCTCAGCCTTTGCTGTGGCCACTTCCCCAAGCACAGGCAAGGCTTGTGCTCCTCCTGGCAGGGGGGAAAGAGCAGACCCAGGCCCAGAGGGAGCCCCCAGACTCCTGCACCCCTGCCCGAGGAACCTTCACTCCTGCCACTGCAGCGCTGACACTCTTCCCCTTTTACAGGCAGAAAAACAGGCGTGGGAAGACCTTTGCATGGCCCTGAATTTTAAAAAACAACATTTCTCTGCCTCAATTTCCACCTTAGAGTCTAAATGTGATGCTCAAATACACTACACATGCCTCAAGGTCTTCCAATGCAGATCCAGCCTATCAGGGGTGCTACCAGCGCTGAAATTCCAGGAGACAGACAGTTCAGTTTTATCTCAGATTATTTGTTTGTTTCCCATCTCCTGTTTTAAAGCCTGGCAACCTGACCTTTTTTTTTTTTCCTAAATTAATTTATTCTGTTGCTATGGTGACAGCTCATGGGGTCAATCAGCAGCAGAAGAGGAAGGAACACCTTCCTGTGAGCAACTGCAGAAAGGAACGTTCTGTAGGTGCAACAATTAAGAAATTGGATTCGTTTGGAGGAAATTAACGCACACCCTCACAGTAAGAAGTCCAAATGATGTTTGACTCCCTACCACACTTATTTCTGCCATCAGAGGGCACGTGGCTGAGGAAATGCAATCACCTGAACCCAGCATTGGATGCAGGTTCTCTCCTGGCCCTGGGGAGAGGAGACTGCAGTGGTGGAGATGGGACAGAGCAGATGAAATATTTAAATTTAATTGCTGCTGCTCCACTTCTATCGCGTTTTAGTAGGTGTGCAGTGGTGGAATGCATGGAACTTCAATAGAAGAGTGGGATGGGTGCTAAACTGAGCAAGCTGTGAGCACCAAGAAGTAAATTCATGAATTCAATGGCCTCATCCATGAAGAGCTGCAGAGCAAGCCTGGACTGGAAACCCCATTTCCCCCAGAAATGGCCAGGCCAGCAAGGGCAGAGCTGTGGCTTGAACATGATATTGTCATGGGGCAGCTGGAACCTCTCCCTCCTGCCCAACACTGCATTCCCCTGCCCTCCCCTTCTCAGTCCATTATTTCAGAGCAGGAGAAGCCACAGCACCATTGAACTCAGCTCTCAACACTTCAGCAGATTTTCTGCACTGGATCACTTCCCTTTAGTACTCACCATTAAATGAAATCTAGCAAAATATTGAATAAAAATTGAACACTTCTTTTTTTGTATTTTGTGACCCAAGTTTTGCACTTCTCCCATGACCTTAAGTTCCATGTATTTTTCCTTATATTTAAATATTTTACCATGCTTATTCTTGCAGATATCTTGAAGAAATAACCTATTTTTTGCACTATTCTTTATGCTCACCCACTAATAATTTTCTTTTGCTTTATTAAATCAATTTGATTAAATTAAGTTACAATATCATTACAGCTAACAATTTCTGAAACATTTCAAATTTCTCTGTTAAATGATTCCCTGTATATTACATGGATACTTAAAATCTTAGTGCATTTTAATATTCCCTCAATATCAGCTGCTTCACAATCAAACTTTTGTTTCTTTCCTTATTCTTAACATGTCTGTTCAGATAATATTTTTATCACCAGTTCCTACATGCTCCTTTATTTATGAGACTTGTCTTTTTTACAGGATTAGCTCTCAAATAGCCATGGATTGTTCCACAAATTCTCTCACTAAGGAATGCGGTATTGTCATCCCAAAACATCTCTGAAATAATATAGTTATCACAATCAAAATCTCCAGAATAAAATTCCCCCACCATCAAAGTTCTGGCTCCCTTGCAGATTTTTCTGCTCTAAATCAGCAATGCATTTTGCTATCTGCTTTTCCTAACTGCCCTCCAGGGCTTTAAGAACTGGATTGCTTTATTGTTCTTATCTATGAAAGCCTTGTGATGTATCAGCCAGAATAGAGACTGATTCCACTGCAACTGCCCCACACCAGCACCAAAACGTTCCTCTGCTTCTTCTTGCTTATCCCACAATAGGTTTTAGGGATTTAATGTTAAATTTTTAGTGATGGTTCTTCCTGGAGAAGCTCTGATTTCTGATTAGCAGACTGCATTTGATATGGCCCTCTAGACAAAACAAGGTGATTTTTCTCTTCATTTTTCATTAATTCTAATGGGTTAAGCATTAAGGTTGGGCTGTATCCCTATTTTCCCTTCACTCTGACCAGCAGAGCCACCAATGCCCCATCCCACAGGAATCCAAACCCCTCAAACCCTGAACCTGCAGGGTCACATCCATCCCTCATCCTCATCCTCACCAGGGAAGAGATGGGCATGGGGTGAGGATGAGGATGAGGATGAAGGCACTGCCAGGGACTCTGGAAACTGCAGCTCTTGGGGAGGAGGGAGTGAAGGGGCCACAACTGCTCCAGGATGCTGGTAGGAAAATTAACCTACAAACACCAGAGGTTTATGTCCAAAAAGGAGACAGACGAGTCCCTTTCTGGCTTTATTCCAATAAAGGGAGAGGCCACGGGGCATTGCTCTGGGATCTCTCCAATTTTTGGAGGATGCAAAGCCAAACCCCACAGAAATATCATCCCATGTGCTTTGGTTTGCTCCTTCAGCCGAAGGGAGACCAGAACTTGTGCACCCAAGTGCATTAATTTTTAAAGGGATGTCTGAGGGGTGGCGCATTTGGGCTCGGTTTCTTTCTGAAAAGCAGCTGTGCTGCAAAATCCAAGACCAAAACCCTGAAGATGAATATCCAGAGAGCACAAAACTGTGTGACAGTGGGAGAAGCCAAGCAAGGACAGATGAGAGAATTTTCTATTGACTCCCGGTATGAAGAATCAACTTTTTCACCTTATCTGCTGTTAAATTAATCAGATTTTCACATTATGGTGGTACAAAGAGCTACCACCTGTGTAATTTCCTGAGCTCACTGGATTTTCTTTTGTCTGGCACCTTCTGTGCTGCCCAGTGTCATTCCTGTTTTGTTCATAGGCTTTGACAGTGTGAGTACATTTTCTCTGCAGAGCAGACAGCCCCCAGCTGTAGCTTTCCACATTGTGAAGCTGACACCACACAAATCAAGATGTGCCTTAAACTTGTCCTTGAAGTGCTTCACTTCCCTCCTGACCCCTCAGCTATTCACTGCAACTTTATTCCAGACAAAAAGAGGGGGATTTCTAGCTCCTTCCAGCGTGCACAACCCACAAATAAATCAAGATAGATCAATCTACAGGAGACCCACTACAATAATATTTAATCACACCCTCTGAATTCTCTTGTCAAAATCTTTTCCCACAACTATTCAGGTATATAAAGAAAATAAACACAGAAATACCCGAGATCTTGATGCAATAACCAGACATTCTTCAAAATTTTGCAACTGCATAGAGAAGCAGTAACTAAAGAGGGTTTTGTAGAAAGTTATTTCTGTTTGAAGCTCATTGATTCTCATTCTGGATACTTCCATGTCACCAGGCAGTAGTTTTGGGGTGGTTTTGCTATTGATCATCACCTGACACAGCAGGCTGCTGAGGGGGAAGTTAAACTCCAAGTGATGAGCACAAAAAGTGCCCAGCACAGGTGCAGCAGCGGGCAATGCCCAAATGCTGTGGTTAAAAGTTGACCAAGATCCAATCAGACTCATTACCCGGGCAGTGCCCCATCAGATTGATAAAAAGAGAGAATTTCACCCAGTGTTGAGATGCATACCTGCTACACGAATTAATTCTGGAGAGAGGAAAATAAATAATAAGAATTGTGCAAAGGAGCCTCATTTTTACTTGATATACTTCTTTACACCCATCATAAATGCAAAACCTTCTTTCTTTAAACAAAATTAGCAACGTCGTGTATTAAATTAACTATTTGAGAGCAATTGAAGGCACTCATGACTGCTCCAATGCACTTTCAATCTATGTGAAACTGTTTCTAAATTGACCACAGGGCTTGGCTTTTTCCCTTGGGGCCGTGCTGCCCAGGGAGGGTGGCAGGGCACAAATGTCCTGTGGGGTGCTGGTGCCAGCCTGCAGCATTTAATCCTCGAAAGAACAGCAAAACTTCCCTTTAACAGCATCCTCTGCATCCCCCTGCTCAGGCAGCTTCCCATTCCACCTTTTCACGAGGTGATTTTAAAGATATTTATCCAGAAACACTGGGAGGCTCCTGACACCAGGCCAGAGAGCACCACATTTGTTAATTTGCTTTTTTCCTGTTGCATAGTAACCAAAATTTACAGAAATCTGTCAAAATACGGAGCTGAGTAAATATGGCTTTAAATATTAAAACATTAATATCACACAGATGAACATTTTGAGACTTTATAGCATCACAATATTGGCAGAGACAAGGACCATGTTCTGAGAACCAGCTAATTAGCAAAAAGGAGCATGATTTGAAGGGGTCCTAAGAAAGTTTTTTTTTTTCCTGTAGATTTTAAGGAAAACAATATTGTCAAAGGGACCTTGGGCTTCTCAAGGGCTTGGGAAGAGTCAAATAAGTGGAATACAAGATGGAAAGACAAAAAAATGGAATTTTCTGAAAGCTGGGGAAAAGCCTGAATAGACAAGTGTAATCAAAGGAGATAAAATCTTACAGGCCAGAGTAGAAATATTTGAGAACTAGATCCAAGATGAAATCCTCAGGCTACATGGGCTCCCATATGATCTGGGTAAGAAAGAGCTGGTTAATTTTCTTGAAAATTGGATTGCAAAAGCTTAACAGCTTGCAGTTGAAGATGACCCACTTTGCGTTGAAAAGGCAGACATAAACCTTTAAAATGATAAAAGAAGGGGGGAAAAAAGAGAAAGAGATCCTGAGCAGGAGGCAGGAGGATGCTTGGCCTCTCAGATCAGAGATAGACGCAAGGATCCTCCTCAAGGCAGCCCGTAAGGACAGTTCTAATACACTTCATATTTCTCATTATTTCTTGTTCTTTCTGTCTCACAACAGCAAGGATTCCAACCAGCCCTGCCGAAGAAGTGAGGGGACATTCCCACTTGTGTCTCACACAAACAAGGTTTCCCATCTGTTTCCCAGACAAGACTGGGAGGTGCAGGACGTGCAGCCCTGTGCAGGAAATGCACACCTGCCCCAGCATTCCTGGGCTCCCAGAGACATCCAGAGCTCCACATTC
This sequence comes from Melospiza georgiana, assembly GCF_028018845.1. NCBI lineage: Eukaryota > Metazoa > Chordata > Aves > Passeriformes > Passerellidae > Melospiza > Melospiza georgiana. The sequence goes on from NC_080441.1 coordinate 1,425,803, forward strand.
AGGAGACTGCACTGCTGAGTTTTAAATTGCCTTTAGAAAAATACCTCATTGACTAAAAGCTTCCCAGGCAGCTCCAGGTTTGGCTCTTCACCATGAACATCAAACGGTATCAAATAACAGGCAACAAACATTACATTTAGGGACTGGTAATAACCCCAAGATTTGTACAAACCCACACCTGTTCAGCAGCTCTGAAGACAGAGCTGAGACATTTAGTGACCCAAATGAAATCTGAACCAAGCAAATCACTCTGACCTTGCTTTCATCACGCAGCAATCAGCAGCCAACTTTCTTCTTTTTTCCCTTCCAAATTCCATGCTAGTCCTCCCAAATCACAGAAACCTCCCAAACTCACAACCTTTCAATGCTTTTCCAAAGAAATTCTGCATTCAACACCTGCTGGAATGGAGCAAAGAAGCCTTTGAGGCTGTGCCACGCTGGACTGAGGAGCCACACAAATCTGTTATTATTGCCTGAATTTCTGCTGCTATTAGAGAGACAGAAAGATAGAACTGTAACTTTTTATAGATAACTCTGGGAATTTCACACTCCAAGGGTTTTCCTCATATCAATTTTCTAATTCGTTTCCACTTAGATAAATGAACATGGGATTATGCAGCACCTCATAGCTGAACAGCTGCCTCTAAATTTTAATTAAAAACATTCCAAACATTATGAGTTTTCAAACTTTCCAAAGCCAATATTTTTTTGTGGTTCTGCTTGTAGTTGTTGATCTGCTCTAGGTGCCATTCTCAATTGTTATTTGTGGATAATTTTCCCCCCACGTACCACATTATTCCATTTATTCAGAGATGGATTGACACTGTCAATTTAAATCACTATTTATCCCATGTATTCTGTTTTAAGACATATAATTGACCTACAGATGGAATAGTCAATGCCCAGATTTCTTTGATAGTCCTATATAAATATACAGTCTGATTTACCACACGGAGATTTTTATTTAAATGAAACATGTTGTTCCTCACTGTGAATGTAATGAAGGGAAAAAGAGAAGATAATTCAGCTTGAATACATAATTAGAGAGCTACTTCAATGAATTTTGCAAAGGTTCTCAAACTTCTTTTTTTTTTTTTTGCTTCTTTTTAAAATACTTTTAAAGAATTTTGAAATGGTTAGTTGGAGAACATTGGCCTGCATTGAAAATAAGAAGTGGAGTGCATAATCTAAGGACCACAGCATCTGTGATAACTATTTGAATTTTTGTTTTTAGACTGTCAAATCAAGTGTGTTTTAAAGTAGTCTCTTGTGAGTGTATGTAATGAAATAAATTCTATTTCAGCCGGTAATTTTTCAGGTGATTTGCTTGCAGCAAAACAAAATGCTCAGCTAAAGGGATAATAGAAAACCTAACGTGTATTTCCATTTTTTAATAAATGAGTATTGTTATAGTTAGAAATGAGTGATTTTTTTCTGGTGACTGAAAAAACAAGGTAGTGCCATATTTCTATTGCTCAGACATTTCTGCACCAGGAATCCCTTCCAACATCACTGAATTGTGTGACTGCAGGATTAGAATTTGACCCAGGTCTTTCCTTTACCTTCCAGACTGAAATTCCCACTCCACAACATGCAAGAACCCCAACTCCATCTACAGTGTGATACAGAGAAAGAATAAAATAACTCTTAAACTGAGTAAAGAATAAAATAACTTTTAAACTGAACAGAACTCCTCAGATGCCTCAGTGCTTGGAAGTGCCACATACCCTTGGGTATAAATTTTTAATCCAGTTCACCAAGATCTCGCCACTCTTCACATCTGCTTTTCATGCTGTGATATTTTATTTCCTAAATGTTTGACAAAGTTACTTCCTGGATAAAGTGTGGGTCAGAACTACAGGATTTCACATTTTTTTGTCCCTACCTCAATTTCTGCTCAGATGTATTTGCATTCTGCAGCACCAACACCTTCCCAGTCCTTCCTGAGCTCCCCTGGCAAAGCTGTTCTTCCTCCTAAACCCCCTGCATGCAATGTGCCTTCAGTTCAGTCACTCAGAGCAAGTTCCTCCAGTGCTAATTAAACCACCTCTCTCTAAGAGATGATTATTTTGTCCTTTCCATCTTGTTACAGGACACAAAGCAACATGAGTGCACACACTGTTGCTTTTAAGGTGAAGAAAAAGGGAGTTTAATTTCTGACTCTAACATTTATAGGTGTCCAAAAGTGGCAGTGGGTTGGAGGGTGACAGTGCCACCTCTCCAATGGCACTGGACAAACCAGCAGCCCATCAAATTTCTCTTCTTCCATAAAAGAATGCAAAACAATAAGTTACTTACAGAAAGTGTGTGAGGAAGTTTGCTAAGAGAATGTAAACACCAAAAACCTTTAAAAAATCTTTTAAAAAAATCAAAACAACATTTCCACAGGAACACAAAGCACTTTTGGGCTGCACAGACACAGAAGTGCTGTCAGGGGTCACAGCAGGACTGCAGCCCCAGGGGGACACCAGGACCATCCCTGGGTGGAGCAGCAGGTTTGGGGCAGATGCTGGCCCTGCTGCCTGTCCCCATCCCTGGCTGGGGCAGATGTTGGCCCTGCTGCCTGTCCCCATCCCTGGGTAGGGCAGATGTTGTCCCTGCTGCCTGTCCCCATCCCTGGCTGGGGCAGATGCTGTCCCTGCTGCCTGTCCCCATCCCTGGGTAGGGCAGATGTTGTCCCTGCTGCCTGTCCCTGCCCTGCCTGGGGCTGGGCTGCTGGGCAGCAGCTGGGGCAGTTCTAGAGCAGAGCAGCTGCTGCTCTCCCTGCTCCCTTGCTGTGTTATCAGCCAGCACACAGAGAGCTCCTGCAGCCACAGCTGGAGGCACTCCTGGCTGCCTGTGCCACTGCTCCTGCCCAGCTCCTCACCCCAACACCAGCATCCATCCATCCATCCTCCCTCTCGCTGGGGCTGCTTCCAGCCCAGCCTGCAGCACCTCAGGCACTCCTGAGGGCACAACAGAGGCACTAAAACCCCCCAAGCAAGGATGCAGTGCAGAAAACAGGCACAGAATGGAAAAACAACACAACCCCCAAGCAAAGGCCCGGGGCTCTGAGCAGGCAGCAGCGGCACAGCGGGCACTGCTGGCACTCTGCAGCTCTCACACTGCCCTGGGCCACTGCTCTAAGGACCCTGGGCTGTGCCATTGGACACGAAATACAAACAGCACTGAATACACCAGAGCATCGCCAATTACCCAAAAGGAAACTTTTGAAAAGCGCAAAGGTTTTTGGGTTTTTTAAAATAAATTTCTGCTTAAGCTCTAAGACTGGTGTGACAAAGATCAGCAAGCCAGAGCCATCCACTGTCCTACAGCACAAACAAGAATGTGAAAACTGAAAGTACCGCACTGTCAGAAAGGAAAAAAAATCTGCAGACAATTTAAAACCTCCTTTTCTCAAGAAAATAAAACCACATTACAGTTTCACAAGAAAAATCCAGAGGCTTCTAAGCAGTGGAGCAATCAGCAAAATTTGAATCCAAATCAGCAAAACAAGATCATTAAGACAAATTTATATCCTCCAAGTCCTACCTTGTCTTCCTAGATCTTGATTATGAAGTTCCAGCAGTGCCCTTTATACCTGCATGGGAGGAGAAAGGAGAGCAATGCTTAGTACACAAAAACTATTGCCAGTGATAAATAAGAGCTGTCAGCAGGACTTTAATTTCAATTTAGCAGTTAAACATTTCAATTCTCCATCAGCAACACAGCTAAAATTTAACTCTGGTGGGAAAATTATTTTTCTAACTTTGTGGCATAGAAGAAAAATGTGTTAACTTATTCTGGTGTCAGAAAACTTCTGCTGTTATAACAATTTGGGATTTCATATATTTTCAAGATTTCAAAGCTGTTTTTTCCCAAACATAATGGGATGACTCTTGTGCCTTTTGGAAACAAAGTATTTGAGATTTTACTTCAAATGAGAAAATGACGTTTGCTAGGACAATGCAGAAAACATCAAGACAAAGCTGCCCAACAGAGTGCTTTGTGTCCTGGGCACTCATTTGTGTCCAGGCAAAAGGAGCTCTGTTCCCATCATGACAAGAGGAACCAACTTCCAACAAATATCATTTTTAGGCACGATTTGCATCCACTTTGCAAACTGAAGAATCCACTCTACATCACAGAGACAATGTATGAAGATACAAAATCAAGCACAATGAATAATTATCTTACTAGAAAACGTGTCTAAGCCAATCAGCGCCATCAAAATGTCACAATTCCCAGATCTCCAGGAAACTTTCTCCTTTACCTACAAACATCCCACTGCTGCACCAACAATAAACACAAACCCCTTGTGCAATTTCTATTCCTGCTGCTCAATTAAAATCCATTTGAAAATATCCATCTATCAATTCAGCAGATTAGTCAAGAAAAATATTTAACAAAAAGGGGGAGAAGAAGTGAAATCCTGAGTTCAATAATTACAGACACAGCTCACTTTATTTTGACCAATCAGCCCTTAATCGTTTAGCCTGGAAAGACCAAAGTCAATTAGTACTTCTTTAATAGACTAATCCTTCTGCTTTTAATTGTCATATCAATAATACTGGCATATCCCTAAAGAAAAGTCAATAGTTATTACATCAACTAATTAAAATCTGACTTCAAAGGTAACTCACTGAGGGCTCTGCTCAGAAATTGCAAGTTCTTGGAACTAAAACAACTCTTCATGGGACAGGGTGGGGAGGCTCATTTTCTTCTGTGAACCCACCAAAAATGTGTGGCTCTTCTTACCAGTAAAACTGACTTTTGATTGGCATAACGAGAAGAACAGAAAAACAGATGGGTCCCCTGTGAAGTTGCACAAGATTCCCACTGGATAATCTAAAATGCTGACAGATAAAGGAGTCCCACACTTGTTATTCACTGCAGATTAAAATTTAAACATTGTCTGAGCCAGCCAAGGATTTAAACCAATTTTCCTAGCATGGAACTATAAAATAAAATAACCTGAGACAGGAAATGACTGTTTGAGGATACAGGTCTACTAATGAGTCCAGGAAAAAACCCTTATTTTCCATGATAGAGAGCAGGGACACTACAAGGATGCTTTCCACTCTTCTGCTGGTGCTGAGTGTGAGAGGCTGTTACAGAGCTCTGTTACAGATGATTAAAAAATAATAATAACTTTAAAAATCGAGGAACTCTAATCCCTGAAACCCTAGGATTTAGGGTTGCACTCAATCTTTACAGTAAAACTGAAACGCAAAAATCCACTTTGTTTGCAAAGGGAGGGGAGACAAACCAGTCACACAGTATGTCCAAATGAATGTACAACAGAGAAAAAGTGGGAGGGGGAAAAAGCAGCAGCCATTAACAGGAGGAACAATTTTGGAGATGGATGATCAATGATGCTTTTGGAGGCACAGTGGTTTGTGGAGATTAAAGGAAACTCTGAAGTGCCTGAGCTAAATAACCCTGTATTTCAAGCTGAACAGCATGAAAAGCTGAGATCCTTCTCCAACTGCAAGTACACTCCAAAAATATACAATACTTCCACGGGTCAATTTATAAATAAATTATATGGATAACTGTACCATGAGCTCATATACAGATTTATTCATGGTACACTCATAGCAAACACACCTCAAGCTGCAATTCCAGCCTGATCAGTATCTAAGGAAACTTCTGCCTAGGATTTACAACACAGAATTCACCCTGATGAGTTACATAAAGGAGACTCTAAATACACGGGAGAAAAAAGAAATACCATTAAACACACCTTCAAATGTGTGTGCTCTACATGGAATGACTGTATACACAGTTTAACACAAGTATTTAACAGTAAATACAACTCTATTTTATCTAGAGAAGATAATTTTGGCCTGATAAAACCCCCAGATGAAAGTAAAGCAAAAGCATTGAGAAGTTGATATGAAAGGAGAAGTAGAAGAACAAAACACATCACATTTGCCAGATTCTTTATTTTCTACAACAGCACGAAGCGTTAGATCATTCTGAAGGTGAAGACAAGAGATGTACAAACTAACCAGGTCCAATTTTGGCAAAGAGAACTGCTGGGAATAGAATCTCTCTCTCCCTAGTCCTTCTGCTTCAGGGATGTAAATCTCTAACAATTTTAACAGGTTTTTTTTTCTAAATAATGTTGATGGTGTTATGGTTTTCAGTGTATATACATACATATATATAGATGATATAGATATATACACACGAATTCACACACACTCTACTGGTAAGTTGGATGTTTTACCATAACAATATATGGGAAGAGAGGCAACATTTGGGCTGTCTAGGAAAAAAATTAACTCCAATGCTTCTCCATACAAAATCCACCCATTTCCTGCACTCCACCACATTGTTTTCATGGTTAGAAGAGCTGAAAATCCAGCCTAAAAATATTACATTATTGCAGCCCTGGAACAGATTGCTCAGGGAAGGTGTGAAGTTACTATCATTAGAGATCTTTTAGTAAGAGTTTTGCCAGCATCTATTTGTGCTTTGATTCCATCTTGCACGAGGAGAGGGCCCAGGAGCCTCCTGAGGTCCCTCCCTCCCTTTCTGCAGCTCCACTTTTCCACTCCGTGCCACGGAACGCAGGAGAGAAGCCAGGGGAATGCAATGGGATTTTTATTCATAGCAAATAATACTTATGAAAATAGAACGCAGGAGGGCCTATCTATCACCTCTGTGATTTGACTACTAAACCACAACACTTCAAAGCACATAATCTCTTCCCTCATGACCCAGTAATGCGTTCAGGAAAAACTGCAAGAGCCAGAGATTTATTCCACTTGCAAGCCATGTAGTTTGTTGTAGGAACCAACCAAAGCACAGTATATATTAGAATTAAACCCTGTCCACCTCTTCAGAAACGACTCCAGGAAATTCCTATCACATCTGTCTGCTGCAGTTAGCTTTTGTGACAGAGCCATTACAGAGAAATAAAGTGTCACTGGAGAAAGCAATGTCAAGCTGCTTTGAATTGGCTAAACAGCATCTGATGTCCTCAAGGATTGGAGTGCATTCTGACCCTGCCCTGCCAATCTGTTTAGCTGCTGACGCTTCCCCACATGGGGTCAGAGCAGGGATTGCTCCTGCCCTGCTCGGTGACCCAGAAGAGCCCGCGGCGTTTGCGCGGCAAACACTCAAATGCATTGTGAGGCCTCAGCACCCAGCAAGAGCCTGGGACAGATGTGCCTGCATGGAGCCTCCTCACACTGCTCAGCGTGACTGCTCTCGGCTCTTGGTGACCAGGAAAACCAAATGAACACCCGCCAGGGTGGGCTTCACGTGCACATGGCACCTCTTGTGACAGGTCTCCATCAGGAAACGCACAGGTTCCTGAGAGCACAGGAAATGCACACCACATTTCTGATATCACAGGAAGTGCACACAACATTTCTGATATCACAGGAAGTGCACACAACATTTCTGATATCACAGGAAGTGCACAGGTTCCTGATATCACAGGAAATGCCCACCACATTTCTGATATCACAGGAAATGCACACCAAATTTCTGATGTCACAGGAAATGCACACAACATCTCTGATGTCACAGGAAGTGCACACCACATTTCTGATGTCACAGGAAATGCACACAACATCTCTGATGTCACAGGAAGTGCACAGGTTCCTGATATCACAGGAAATGCACACCACATTTGATATCACAGGAAATGCACACAACATCTGATATCACAGGAAGTGCACACCACATTTCTGATATCACAGGACACGCACACAACACTTCTGATATCACAGGAAGTGCACAGGTTCCTGATATCACAGGAAATGCACACCACATTTCTGATATCACAGGAAATGCACAGGTTTTGATATCAAAGAAAATGCACACAAAGTTTCTGATATCACGGAAATGCACACCACGTTCCTGATATCACAGAAATGCACACCACATTCCTGATATCACAGAAATGCACACCATGTTCTGGTATCACAATAAATGCACACGTTTCTGATATCACAGGAAGTGCACACCACATTCCTTGTATCACCCTGAGACTCAGACAGGGTCATTTTTCACTGATCATGGCATTTCATGGAAATCATCGCAGCTTGCTAAGCTAACAATGCTCCTGGGGAAAATGAAGAGGAGGAGATAAAAATGAAAAACTCTGTCCAAGCTTGAGAAGAGCATTATGAGCAAACAGCACACTGAAGTGGTCAGTGCAAGGAAAGAAAAGGACGTTCTTGTGATGTGGTTTAGCCCAGCAAACAGCAAGGTACATATTCCAAGTCAATAAACTATTGTTTGGGGTTTGGTTTTTTTTTTTGCAAACTTTTTACATTACAAAATTTATATCTCTGAACACAAAAAAAAAAAAAAAAAGTATGCTAAGCTGAGCAAAAGAGACACCAAGTTTTAAGTTTGCCAAAGGAGTAAATGCAAAGAAAGTGGAACAATGTAGGAGCAAAGATGAGCTCAATAAAGATGTATTAATGCATTCTTTAAACTTTCAAAACTCGTGGTTTCAATGGGAGCACCAATCTAAAAATATCCAGGGCTGCAGAACCATACATAAACAATGAACAGAAGGAGCTTTGAAAGCTGGAAGGTTTTATCAAGATTTTATTTCCCTTTTTTTCATAAGATAAATTTGTCTGTGCTCATGACTAACGTTCATAAACACACAGTTTAAACCAAGGGAAACAACACAATCAAACATTCCATTCCTTACCAACAAATGACAATGTTACTGCAACAAAACACAACAAACTCTTCTAGATGAGAATAGAGTTCTTCTGGTGTGCTTTAATCTCCAATATTAGCATGGGAAATGGGGAAGCAGAGAAGAGGAATGGGGGAGAGAAGCAGTGCAGGGGAACTGGAGGCAGATGAAGGGGTCAAACACCTCCAGCAGTTCTCTCCCACTGCTGGAACACCTCAAATGAGCAGAAATGGCTCAAAAGGATGCAAAGGGGCTGGGATTATTCCCCCAAGAATATGATTTTGGGGTGTCCACAGCCCTGTCAGAGGGAGCAGGGCCCTGTGATGGAATGGCTGTGATTTGGTTTTACAGACACTCGGGGTGAGCTCTGAGCTCCAGGGGATGGAGCACTGCCTGTGCTGGGACAAGAACTGCAATAATTGTGATTGTGATTGCACCTGGGACTGACTGCGCCCCACTCACCAAAGGGCTGCCAAACAGAGCCCAGGGAGGGCTCCTCACGTGGGAAATGCTGAGGTTTGTGCTACTGCACCGAGGGTTCCTCACATGGGAAATGCTGAGGTTCTGCTATCACACCAAGGGCTCCTCACGTGGGAAATGCTGAGGTTGTGCTGTCACACCAAGGGCTCCTCACATGGGAAATGCTGAGGTTGTGCTACTGCACCGAGGGTTCCTCACATGGGAAATGCTGAGGTTCTGCTGTCACACCAAGGGTTCCTCACATGGGGAATGCTCAGGTTCTGCTATCACACCAAGGGTTCCTCAATGGGGAATGCTCAGGTTTGTGCTACTACACCAAGGGCTCCTCAATAGGAAATGCTCAGGTTCTCCTATCACACCGAAGGTTCCTCAATGGGAAATGCTCAGGTTCTGCTGTCACACTGAAGGTTCCTCAATGGGAAATGCTGAGGTTTGTGCTACTACACCGAGGGTTCCTCAATGGGAAATGCTCAGGTTCTGCTATCACACCAAGGGCTCCTCACGTGCGGAAAGTTGAGTGAGCCACTTCAGCAGGGAAAGAAATTCTCAGCATCCATTACAGCATTGCCTATTTTGCCTCTTTCTAAGAAATAATTGCCTGCTTCTCTTTGTCCTCACTCCTACATTTTCCCTGCTCCTCCCACACCGCAAGTATAATGAAATTGCATTTATTTCCCGATTTACAAAGTTGCTCTTCTGCACATTCACTGAGCCTCACCATTATTTATCATCCACGAGTTTCCTTCCCCACCTTTTCTTTTTTATTTTTGCTTAACAGAAAGGTCGACTAGAAAACAAGAATCCAATGTAATGAGAAACAAAGAGCTGGATAGCTCAGAAATGTTTTGCAGAAACACCTTGCAGCCCACACAGGCAGGCTGTAAATCTCGCAGAGCAGGCTCTCACCTGTGTTATGGCAGGCTCACGTTGGTATCACTGCTCTCCCTAACAACACACCAGCAATGGAAGAACAGCCCCACTGCCCTGTTTATCACACTGAACAAGGCACATTTTTTGTCTTCACCTCTAAGAAAACAAGCTGCAGCTCTGGACCTTCCTAAATATTCCTGTATCCAGCTGTAATGGCTTATTTTCTTCCAAGAGTAAGTACAGCTCTCTCTGAATCTGTGAAAACTCGTAACATCCAGAGCCTCCTGTGGCAAGGGGTCCCAAAGCTTTTTAAGTAAAAGACCCAACTGAGTCCCTTCTGCAGCTCATTATTTCCAGTGGAGGGCTAAATCCTGCCCAGGCTATCTGAGCTCTCCTTGGTGTGCCTGAGGATGAAGCCAAAGAGCTCTCACTCTCTTTAGGAGGCATCCCACTTCTTGTAATTACTGACACTTTCCCTGGGGCCCAGCATGAGATTTGGTCCAGTGATTAAAGCACTTAACAAGACCTGGAAGAACCTAATGACTGGAATTTTTCCAACAGAAATTGTATTTTGCTGAATCATTCACATCCAGGTGCTGGGACAGAGCAATGAACTCATCCTCATCTCGAAGGAAATTCCACCTTTGGAGTCCCCATCCCCTGTAGAAGCTACAAGGTGTCCCCAGTGATGGGAGTACAAAAACACACCACAGAGAGCAGAAAACTCCTGGACAGTCATTTCCTAATCCTCAAAGCACCCCGACCAACCACTGCACTGAACCAACACACCTCTGATATTGTCTACAAGAAAAGAAAATATCTGACAATATTTCCGCGATCAGCAACAGGCGCACCAAAGAATGAAAAACCACCACACACTCCTGGCTTGTTTGGCTCCTTTGAGCCACGGCCAGGCTGCTCACACGATGCCCGAGCTCCCTGCTCAGCGTTTGACCCCTCTTTGAGCAAAGAGTAATCTAATACAATTCAGAGTTTACTGCTTAGAGTCACCATCAAAACAGGGACATCAAAGTTCTCTTCAGGCTGGAGCTTTCAGGGTGGTGTCAACAATTGATAAAGGGAGACCTTGGGGTCACTTGGGGCAGAACAAATGAGAAAGGCACTCACAATGCTGCCACAGAACCTCTCTGGCTCCATTTTCCTGTTTACTCCACATACAGGAGTGTTCAGTGTCTACCCATCATTCATTCAGCAATGATGAACAGGAAAATTTAAGTTCAGGATGATTATGTTGTAGACCAAAATCCACAGTTTTTGTAAATGTTAATTTCTTTATCCCCATAATTCCAGAAAAAACACCAGCAAGCACAAATGGCATTTTAAACAGCAATACTCACTGAGAGTACACACAAACAAGTCAGCACCCATTACACAGACAGGAGCTCAGACTGGCTGGAGCTTTGACAAAAATCCATCTGGATCTTTTCTTAAAAACAAGCACATCTAAAAAGATCAGAACAGCTTTTAAGCTCAAATGCCAGGTTTTTTGAAAACGCGCAACAGAACAAATAATTTTTGGTACGGGGAGAATTAAAAATGACTGAGAGAGATCAGAAATAAAGGAGATTTGTAAACAACCATCTCCCCACTGCATCCTTGCAGGGTTTTCCCTTATTCCCAGGCTTGCTCTCAATCAAGCTGCTCTTCAGGGCTCCCAGGGCTGCAGAATTATCTCATGCTCTGGTGTGAGAAATGTTTCATGTGCTCCCTCAGCTCTCGCAGCCCCTGCTCTGGGGGTTCCTGCACCGTTTCATTCCTGCCTCAGGCTGCACCAAGTGTTTATTTCCTCTTGACTCTGTCCACGAGAAGGAGCAGCCTTGTGCCCCATGGCTTCACCCCACCCCGCAGCAGGACAGGGCAAACAGGGGATGGATTCCCTCAGCCCAGCCTCAGCCTTGTCAGGAGTGCTGCAGCAGGAAAAGCAGCAAAGCAGCTCTGCCTGCCAGAATTGCATCAGGAGTGCTGCAGCAGGAAAAGCAGCAAAGCAGCTCTGCCTGCCAGAATTGCACCGTGCATCTCCCCCAGCAGTCATCCCACTGCTGGGAGTGGAGTTTCTACAGCAAAATAAGATCACAGGATCACAGTTAGCTCTGAAACTCACTGTTCTAGAAACCTGTGCCTCAGTCGGGAGAAGATCTCACATCAGTGGAACAGAAGGCCAGAGAGGCTGCGTGCCAAAAGGCAGAACTTTAAGAAAAAAAGGATAAAAGTTTTACTTCGTAAGTACCCATAACTATGTAAGTGATCTGTATTTTATGACTGAGATGATGAGACAGCCAATGGAGCACAGACTGGAGGCTGCCACCAGGCTGAGGCTTCCTCCTCAAGGCACCCTGTCCTTGTGCCCAGAGCAGCACTTTGGGGTTCACCCCAAATTTCCTTCTTTGTGCTATTTACTCACAGCAGAACCAGCAAGCAGTGCACCTCCCTTGCAGGTACCACAAAGCATTTCACCCGGACAGAAATTCACTTTGAACCAATCACCTTGCTTTCCATGGAAAAAATCAAATATTATTTCAAAGAGTAAATTCTTTTCCTCAGCATTAAGATGATTTAGCTGATTTTGTTTTCAGCTAAGATTTTTTTAATCTAAATTCTTATTCCATCCATCCCAGCTTCAATAAAATTGAAATTTGTAAGCATATTTTCCAGAAATATCTAGTGGAAGCTATTAAAAGAGGGGCAGACAATATTAGACTTCGTTGGCAGGCTACCAGGAAGAAAAAAATTTCCAGCCAGAGAATGTTATCATCTCAACTGCTGCGAACAGAACTGGTCTCAAGTCAAATGCCCTCCCCAGATGTCCCCTCCTCGCTCTGAAACACTCCAATATTGCATGGAACAACATCTGCTGATGGAGACCTGGCCTGGCCCCTGAGCTCAGGCTGACAGGGAAAAGCTCCTCACGTCACCTCAGATCCACACCCAGAGCACTGGCAAGCCCTCCTGTCAGAGCTCATCCTGCCAGGAATTCAGGGGTTTTAACAAAAAAGGAATTCCTCTCTGGGAGTGGATGCTCCATGGGATGCTCAGTGCTGCAGACCCTCTCCCTCCTCTGTGCAAACATTTCCCCGTGCTTGTTTTTCAAGTGGCATCTCAGAGTGGAGGAGCTATTCCCCCGAGTGCATTTTCTTTTCTTTACCATCACTCTCTTCTATGCAAACAACAGATTGCTTTGCTGCTGCCCTTTAAACGCAGAAAATGAGGATCCCACACTGCAGCTGCCTGGGGCTGGGGGAGGCTGTCCTGCCACAAACCCACTGGGAAGCCAAGCGAGCCCAGCCTTGCTCATAACCCATCCAGAGGATGCTCACCTTGAGTTCCCCTCCTCTGAGGATGGTACTCAGCCTGATTTACAGGGTTGTTGGAGTGCAAGATCATCCTAAACCTTCCTGAGCTGGCCCATCATATTTCCCTGCACCAATTTTCATCCCAATGCAGTGATAAAGTTGGATAATTGTCCAGAAGGACTATTGAGCCTCCTGTAGGATTCTACCTTAGGAAAGGTGGGTTTTTTCTGCATGCTGGTTTTGCATAAACAGTCAATCCCATTGTCACAGACAAGTTTTATAGAAAATCCTTTCCTTAGGACTTTTCCTACTGAGAATCTGAGAGGCCTCAGAAACAAAATGTAAACATTACCTGCTGCTGTGGAATGCAACAGGTGCATCTGGGATTGGTCTCATGTGCTTGTTTCTAATTAACGGCCAACCACAGTCAGCTGGCTCGGACTCTGTCTGAGACACAAACCTTTGTTATCATTCTTTCTATTCTATTCTTAGCCAGCCTTCTGATGAAACCTTTTCTTCTATTCTTTTAGCATAGTTTTAATGTAATATAAAACAATAAATCAGCCTTCTGAAACATGGAGTCAGATCCTCATCTCTTCCCTCATCCTGGGCCCCCTGTGAACACGGTCACATCCCATAAAATAACAGTGCCATACCAAAAGATTCAATTGTTTCCAGAAGTTTCAGCTATTTCACTGCCAGTACATTTCTGCGAGGGTTCCTCCAAAGCACTGAGGCTGCCAAGAGGAGCTGCAAATTTGACAGGAGGAGACCCTCCAGGAAGACTTTCCAATCCCCAAAAGGAGGGAACAAGCAGTTCCATTTGGCAATTATTTCCCTCTGGTTCTAAACCTGGAATCTTCCTGCTTTTCATGATGCCTCTCTCCTCCAGAAGTCAATGGCTTAGTCAATTTTCAATTTCAACACCCTTAACAGCCATTGACTTTTCTTAAAAAAACAAAGACTTATTTAAACCCTTAGCTATGATTCCTCCAGCTGCTAAAGCCCTGGTCAGCAGCCTCCACCACAAAAATAGCTTTTCTGCCTCCTCATCCCCTAACCACTGGTGATCACACATCTCCCAACCCTGCTATCTCCCTTTGCCTCTCTGTTCCCAGAGAAATGTGTGGTCAGGAAGGTAAAACAAATATAAGAATCTCTCTTTTTATTTTTTCTTATCCTTGGTGGTTGTGTTCCTCCGGGGTTTCAGGGACATTAGCTATGAGCTCTGCTTTCAGTGCAGAGAAAGGGAGAAGGCAAACATCAGAGCTGGATAAAGTGATGGAATAAAAGCCAGTAAAGTGCTTTGATGACAAAGGTTATGCAAGCGTGAAGGAACACTCTGACACTGCTCATCAGCGGGGAGGAAGGGACTTTGAAGCACAATTCAATGGCCCAAAAAAAGCCAAAAACTGACCCAAAGTTTGGGGTTGGGTCCGAGGTGCTCCAGGGACAGAACTCACAATGGGACTGTGAATCTCCTGGGATTGCTCTGATGTGAAGAAAGGAGCTGATAAAACCCCAGGCCTCTAAAAATTCTCATAAATCTCATGGCCAAACCTCAGCCAAAGCTGAACCCTTCTCCCCAGGGCAGGTGGGCTCTGATGGGCACTTTGGACACTCATAAGCAAGACCAGATGCTGTACTGAAATCCAGAGTAGAAGAGTCAAGACAAAACCAAAAGAACACTGTCAGCATCAAAATAAAAACAAAAAATGGATACCAAGGTATTTTTTTAAAACACCTAAAATTACCCAACTTGTCCCACTCCAAAGAGAAATGGAGAACACGCCAAGAGATTCAAAATAAAATCGGATATCCTATAATCTAATATATAATTTTTTAATATTATTTTTTAAAATACTGGATAAGAAAGCCCTATTTCTTGTTAAACCAGGAATAAATATTACTGGTTTAACAAGAAATGGGGCTTTTCTATCCAGTATTTAAAAAGACCTGAATA
Organism: Melospiza georgiana; assembly: GCF_028018845.1. NCBI lineage: Eukaryota > Metazoa > Chordata > Aves > Passeriformes > Passerellidae > Melospiza > Melospiza georgiana. The sequence continues at coordinate 1,441,083 of NC_080441.1, forward strand.
GGTTTTTTGTCTGGGATGTCTCACCAGGCCTGTGGGACAGCCTGTGCCCTGTTCCTGTGTCACACACTCTCAGCAGCAAGGCTGTCACCAAATCCTCTCCCCCATTAATGACCCCATGAAACAGGAGATGGAAAATGTCATATGGAGACCATTAAATCAAGCACGATTTGCTTACTTAGCAACACTCCAGCAATTAAAAGTTTGGAATATATGTATGTGCATATAAATAAAAATAATGGGAGAAAAAGGGCTTTTAAATCACCCACAAATTTCAGCCTCTCATCCTGTTTTCTACTACCTGGTTTATAAATCTAATATTTAAATTTCAGGCAACTTTCCACAAAAAGGTAAAAGAACATGGAAAAGAAAGGAGAAAATAAAAGGCAAGGCAACCAAGCAGAGGTCATTAAAGCAATTTTGATTTCCTACATTTTTATTTTCCTTTAACTATATGGTTGCAGGCAATTTTTCTGTCATTCAGAGGGCATGTTTCTAGAAATAATGGACTCTCTCAAGAAAAATTGCCTTTATTCTGAAAATTCCATAAAAATCAAATGCAAATTATATCAAGTTCTCTTCAAAATTATGCCTTGAAATAATTTTGATGTATTTTAATAAATTTTTAAGTAATGTTTACTTCTGAAATGTAGCAATGGCTCATGACATTTCTTTGATCTATACCGAATTTTATCTATTTTTATTGTACTATAGAATACACCTGGTTCACATATTGACATCTTTTGATGTACTGAAGCCTTCATATAATTTTTGTTGCACATCACACTTTTTAAAAAAACGTGCAAAAAAACCATATAGAGAATATTTATACACTGCATGCCGCAGATCACACGTAAATCCAGTCAGTTTTTCATGAATAATGGAGAACAGAATTCTGACTGAAAACAACTGCACGCACCCAAAAACCCAGCAGGGCTCAGAGCTGGGTACAGGTACAGGAACAGGCCGGGTGTGAGTCCTCAGGTGGGGATCATTCCATGGCACCCACGAGAGCTCAGAGCACAGGAGGGACACAGAAGCTTTGTGCAGGCAAAAGAAAAGCATTTTAGGGTCATTGTAGAGAGAGGTAAGCTATGCTAGAGAGATGACTGACTCAATAAGATTTCAGCTAAGATTACTCCACAAATAAAACTAAACTAAAGTTTTCAAAGTGATTAGAAGTTCGGGTCACTTGATTTTTCAACAGCATGAAACACCTGAAGGAGTTGATTTTTTCCAAAGCAGATAAATCTACAGAAATTATTTCACATTATCTACAACTTGCAGAGTAAAAAAAAAAAAATAAACTATGAGATCCTGAGATTATAATTTGGGGAAAAGCGGTCTCCGTGCTCTGGCTGTGACACACACAGTTTCATACCTTGGTGTTTCTCGTAGGCAGTTCCTCAGAGCTCTGACTCTTTCTCCTTCACACAGCACCCAACTGACTCCAGCTCCCTCCTCACCACCACCCCACTCTTTTATAGCATTTTCTTCTCATTGCTTACACCTGTGGCCTGTTAAAGTCAGGCTGTTCCCAATCTTTGATAATTGGCCCAGCTGCAGCTCCTTAGGGGTGAGATTACTTTCTGCACTATCTTTATTTTCTTGTATTCTATCCCCCTACATTATCTTATTTCCAATTGTATTACCAAAATCTGCTGCACCTCCTCCTCCCCTCTCTTGGTTAAACAATTATTTACCATGGAAACCAATACATTTCCGTATGGACACCAAGTTGTGACCCCAACATTAATGTGAAATGTCTCCTCTTCCTGTAGATGGGGACAGTGGTGACCATGGATGGGCTTCACATGAGAGACAGCTTCACACTCTTTGTGCCAACAAAGAATATTAAATTCGGATAGTGTTGCAGTGCTGTGCAAACAACAGAATAAGAAAAGAACTTATTGAACTCATTTTAATGGAAATAGGCTCAGAAGATTTACTGAGCAAGTACTCCATGTTCTTCAACTCACAGCTGCTTTAGCAGATTCATCACTTTTCAAAAGGGACTCATGATCGTACCCACAAAGGAGAAATCAGGTATCCCCTGGACCTCAAATGACAACAAGGCAAGTGGGTTTTTAAAATTTCAATGATTTTGCTGAAATTTCACCTGGCTGGTGAAAAGGCGTTTGTGCCATTTTGGGAATCCTGAATCACCTCAAGATAAGGAGATAACAGCTGTAAGCAGGAAATCAGAGCTGTTCCACAGCTCCTCCCAGCCCAGGGAGAAGAGAAACTGCCCCCATCACTCTCCTTGCACTAGGAGGTTTCCTGGCAGGATTCCACAACACCTCATTCCTCACAGAAACCCCTCCAATACCCACACCACTCTCCATTAAAATCACTGCCCTGATCGTAGCATCGCTTTAGCACCAGAAATTTCAAACACAGCCCAAACACTCATCCTCACCCAACAAACTCCTCTCTCAGGCTTCTCCACATGCCTAGGACGCTTTAACCCTTTAATCCAGGTTAAAGGGATGGCCCTCAGGGATGGGGAGCAGCAGCTCCCACCCTGCATCCCCCAGTGCTCCCTGCACTCCAGGGCTGGCACTGTGCAGCCCTGCCCCTGCTCAGAGCACAGCTCCTGTCATTTACTCCCGTTCCACATGCAGATCCAGGCACAGACACCTCCATGAGATCGTTCATTGCTGCGATTATTTCGACATGAAAAGGAATGTCAGGGTATGAGGCCGTGGCTGAAAACTGACACGGCTCCGAGGCTGCAAACACCACCCTGTGTTCTCAGAATTGCAACTGCAGAAACACAGTACTTCATCTACTTTTTTTTGTTTTTTGGAGAAGGGAAAGAGAGGTAGTGATTTAGGAAGATATAAAATAATATGGAAAAGAAGAAGAATAATCACGTTCTGGATGAATTTTGCATAAGATCACTTTAAAATATTTACAAGCTGCAATTTTGAGTGGTTTTCTCAGTCTCACCATTTCTATCTTCCAAATACTTTGTTTCAGATTAGCTGGAATTATCAATTCATTTAGAGTGCTTTTCCTGCAGTGTGTGGAAATGGATAAACAGGAGGAAAAAGGCAGTCTACAAGAATTTTTTTTAAAAGCAAAAATTCTGTTTTCTCAACATATTTCTCTAGAAGCTAACGAAGTGAATTTCTCTAAAGGAGCTAAAGATAGCAGAAATTGTGTAATAACCCATAATACAATCTAAATGTGTGCAAAGATTGGACACGCCAATTAAAATCTCATGAGAGTTTTAGGGGTTTTTGACACTCACCCACACCCACTTATCTCTGCCATTCCTTTTCTGGAAGGGAGAGTCATAAAGCAGGTGGAGAACTGGTGACCTGATGACCCTGATCTCATCGACCAATTGCAACCACAGTGCCAAAACCACAGTGCCAAAACCACAGTGCCAAAACCACAGACACTGAATTCCTGACTGGGCTGGGGCTGGGTGGCTGCAGGGCACAGGGCATTGGCAGAGTGATAGAGATGTAATACCAAAATCAGAGCATCTTCCCACAGCAAAGGCTTCTGGGCCAGCTCCATAGTTCTCTCCTCAACAAACCATTAACCAGAATTAATTGTGGTGCCTGCTATCTATTTTTCAGCCAGAATACGGGAAGGGTTTGAAAAGGCTGTGGAAGAAGGGGCAATTGGAGGTGGGAGGAAATGGATGAGCTTGTTAACACTTCAGGAGAGCTCTGAAAATACAGAATGTAGTGCTGAAGTGGTAGAGACTAACAGAAAGCCTGCAGGAAGCCCAAGTCCATTAGGCACAAATCAATTTTGTAATCATCTGCCTGCCAAGCACTCCAAGACGTTTGAGAGCCAGTTCCTCCTCGTAGAAGAAACCACGCTAAAAACAGTACTTTGAGAAGTCAGGTGTGGGATGGAAATGTGCTGAGAGAAGGTGCCATTGTCACCTGGGCCAGGCTCTCTCTGGCTCAGAATCCATCACCAAGCTCTGCCAGCCACCAGCAGTGTGAGTGACCAGGCTCAACAGGCACCAGAACAATTGCTGCCCTCAGGAATTACTGCAATAAAGAGAGGAAATGTGCAGGGCTTTGGAAACACACAGTGTTGTACAAAGAGACTGTGCACAGGGACAGGGCAGAGACAGAGCAGAGCACAGGCTCAGCAGAGCCTGGAAAGCCAATCCATGTACAGCACTGAATTCCTGAGCATTCCTTCCTCCCCCAGCCCTTGTTTCCTGCCAATCAGTTTGTATTCCACTGAGGAGAGAAATGACGGTGACAATGGCAATGTATTTGGGGACACGCAGCAGGAACACTTATGCTAAGTGGATGAACATCTTGTTGATCAGGTGGCTGAGTTATTTCAGAGCTTCCTTCCAGGAGAGCTGGGATCAGCCTGGGGGTGTCCTGTGGGTGCTGCAGCCCCAGGAGAGCCCTGAATGGTGCTGGATGGTGCTGGTTGTGCTGCATGGTCAGACACAGCAGCTGAGGAAGGGGCACAGCACCTGGCCATGCTCTGCCAGTGTCCAGACAGGTGAGGGGTGCCCTGTGCTCGCCCTCAGCCCCCAGCTCAAAGGAAACCAAACAGCCCATCCAGTGCTGCTTTCCACCACGAAACACCAAATGCAGTGTCACAGACATCTTTTCATGAAAAATCCTTTCCTTAGGGTTTTTACTCCTGAGAGGCCTCAGGAACAAAATGCAAACAATGGTTATCTGCTGCTGTGGAATGCAACAGGTGCATCTGGGATTGGTCTCATGTGCTTGTTTCTAATTAATGGCCAATCACAGTCAGCTGGCTCAGACACTCTGAGCCACAAACCTTTGTTATCATTCTGTGCTATTCTATTCTTAGCCAGCCTTCTGAGGTGAAACCTTTTCTTCCATTCTTTCAGTATAGTTTTAATGTAATGTAATGTAGTTTTAATGTAATCAGCCTTCTGAAACACGGAGTCAGATCCTCATCTCTTCCCTCATGCTCAGACCCCTGTGAGCACGGTCACAATCCAGGAATTGGAAGGGTGAGAATTGACCTGCCACCCTGTGCCTGGGGCTCCGCACTGGATCCTTCTGGATCTCACTTTGGGAGCTCCTTCAGAGCCTCCCTTCCCATCTGGTCTGAAAATCCCCTGCCATTCCCAAGTGTCACTTCAGCACTGACCCTGCTGCAGGGGCTTCACCCCATCCTGGGTACAGGAGCTCTGCTCTGGGGGCAAATTCCCAGCAGGAATTCAGGTCAGCTGCAGCTCCACAGGAGCGTTCAATACTTGTGTGTGAAATATTTACCCGTGCATGAGGCACATGTTTTGACACAAGGAGTTCCAGACACAGGCAAATATCTATGATCTGCCATCTTAAGTCGGGGAATAATAATTCCATTTCCTTTTGCGCTGCAGTTTGTTTGACAGCTCCAGTCTAGGATCCACAAGGCTGACACTGAGCCAAACTGTCGCTGACATTTCCACGTCTGAGGAACCCTGAATCTCACAGGTAAACTGTGAAGGCTGAGAGCAGGCACTGCGAGTGTGAGCCTCAGAGCTGCTGCTGCAGACAAACTCTGAAAAAGTCACTTTGTGCGACCTCTGCTTTCTTGTGACTGGGGGCAGCTTAAAGCTGGGAAAACGGGAAGGAATTAAAACCCCCAGAACTTTTTGCAGACAGAAGAAACATATGCTCTACAGAGTAAAAAAAAATTACTCATATGTGATAGACTAGATGAGCCAGGCATAATTTAAAGTGAAATATACCCTTGAAATCTAGATGAAGAATGCAAGAAATACATTTATATTTTCATTTTTATACCCTGTTGAGCAGCAAAAAGGAGCACACTGCAGTTTTGAATTCGCTCAGCTGACTTTTCTTTTGTACTGGTAGGAAAGGAGAATGTGTGGGGGCTTTCTTAGGGTCAAAAGAAGAACTGGGACCTACTGACCTCTGTAATTACAACTTATTGATTTAAGTGGGGTGTTTATATCCCAGCAGCACATTTAATGCAGTCGAGGTTTACACAGTCATACAGATCTCATTTAGATGACACTCACACTCTTCTCAAAAGGGAAGGAAATAAACCTCTTGTAGGTTAATGAACGTGCTAGAAAGATTTCAGCGCTTCAGAGGAGATAAAAGTGTGGCCCAAGAACAAATCCACGGGAGACAAATCCTCGTCCCTCCAGTTTGGGAAAGCTGAAGGTCCTCGCACAAAGCAGAAGCACAAAAGCACAAAATCTTATCTGCAGTCACTCGTTATCACCTCCATTTATACAAAACCTTCCCTACATGAAATATCTCCCCCTGAAAAGGAGGGTTAGGGATATTTACTGGAAGAACTGAGCACTGCTGCTTCAGGAGATGGATCCTGTCAAGTCAATTAATCTGCTAAGAAAACAACGTTTTCAGAAAAACACAGCAAATCGGTGGCTGCTTGAGATGTGTATTTTAAGCATCCATTTGTGCATTGTCTGAAAGCGGGAAATGTGCCCAAAGGCATCAGTTAGCTTTTCACAAAAAACCCAACATTTTAGTGGTTCAGGACCCTTCTCCTACGAACAGACAGATGATGCTCACAGAGTAAGGAAAAGGTTCATTATTCTCCCTTTAAATATAGAGAAATTAGGCGCAAACCCACAAAACAAAGTCTTACAGCAAGAAAGAATTAGAAGATTTCTACCTTGAATTTTTGATCTCCTGTTCTTCAAATAGGAAGATTTTTCCCTAAAAGCTTTGAACAAAATCCTGACAGAGGCATACCTGGTTCCTAAAAGTCTGTTAATTCATGGTCCCTTTGACTGAAGGAATGAAAGACAAGAGGTGCAAATTAAGACACATGACATTTCATCCAGAAAATGCCTTTTTCCCTCTCCTATGCCATGTCTTTCCAGAATGGAATTCATTTCAAACCAAACCACCACTCCCATCCCAAGCTGCACTCAGTTCTTCCAAGAATTTGATATTCTTCAATAACATATGCTTCTCACCCTTCTGAGATGCACTCTGCAGGTCTAAGTTTTATCCCAAATCTGCAGGAGAATTTAGGGACGACTTTTTTTTTTTTTTTACTCACATTTTGCAAGGCACATAATTGGCACTTGCATAATCTCATCCAAATAATCTGCCACTTCCTACTAGAGATTTTTTTATGCAGTGTTTGTACCCGGTTGGCTTTTCATAGTACTATCACCCAACCCTGAATTTTAAAGGCAGTTTATTCATGTAAGCAGTCTTAAAATACACATTTTCCAGGGGAGAGCTGTCAGGCATGGAGGAGCTGGGTAACAAGCTAAATCAGCAGTACAAATAGGAGCAGCAGAACTACCTGCTCCAACAGTTTGAATAATTGTGTGATGGATGGGGAATAGAAGAGGCACTTTTTTCCTTAAGAAGCCATGGAAGGCATGAGAAAGAGTGAAAACTGAAATTCTCCACTGATCAGCAGAAGCAGAGCAGTGTCAGATCCCCACTCTGCTGCTCCTCTGTCCTTCAGCGTAACCCAGAGACCATCTGTAAAGCAGAGCAGAGAAATGTGCAGGAGAGTTCCAGGCTCATTAAATTCCTGGCCAGGATGGGCAGAAATACCTGTGTGTGTGTGAGAACTGCAGGAAGGGCTTGAACTGTGACCTCCCAGGAACACTCCAGCAATTCCCTGAGGTGGAATTTGCAATGTGACCCAACCTGATATTGCGGCAGCAGCAGCAAAGAACCTGAACTTGGAAACAAATACACATATTTTTCTGCCCACAAGAGAGACAGTTCAACACGCTTATGCTCAAATGCATAAAATAAAAATACATAACCGTGACAAAAATACATAACTGTGATTGCAGGATCAGCCGAAGTGACTGAAATCAGTGTTTAATTTAAATTAACTTCAGGGAAAGAAGGTTGCAACAAAGGTTTGCAAAAGTTTGTGAATGTTTCCCAGAGCTGAGCATTGTGTGAAGAGCCTGCCAGGCTGCCAGGATGGAGAGCCAATTTGGATTATTAGGGGTTGATAAAGAGTGACATTTTGTGTTCAGGAAGCATCTGACAGGAGCTGCCATGCACCTTGTCACACTGCAGAGACTACAACTGCTGATAATGCTGAAAAAACCCTATTGAAACTGTTCCCAGACACACACATTAGAAAAATATCCGCAGTAATGCCTTCAAATCAACAGAAGAGCCATGTGTTAGTGGCCACAAATGTTCAGGATTTGTATATTTTATTCACAGAAGAAAAAGGTAGAATAGGAACTGCTCACCTACTGTGCCCTTTTCCACTTTTCTTGGGACTATTATACTAATTTCTTTTCTGGCTGTCCTGGAAACAAGCTTTGTGTCTTGAAATGACATTTGGCACTGGACAGAAATGCACACACTGAATAAACACAATTATACAAGTGATATTTGCAACTATTTCAGTTTATAGCTGGCTGTACACAAAGGACTGGTGCAGTGCTCTGAAATGTGGCACCACACAGAAACCACACGCACACCCTCTCAGAAAGCACAATTTGCCTTCCAGCCTCCCAACTCCACCACAGCTCAGCAGAGGTGAGGATTTCCCACATCCAGACACAGAGATCTGGTTCCAGGGGACGTGGAACACGCAGGGTGGGTCTGGGTCCCAGCTCAGAGCTCCCCCGGCATCCCAGGTGGGTTCATTTCACCACAGGCTGCTGTGGGTTATCCCAAGGACACAGAAGTGGCTGAGATAACAGCTCAGAGGGGTGATCCACCTTTGCACTGTGGGTTATCCCAAGGATACAAAAGTGGCTGAGATAACAGCTCAGAGGGGTGATCCACCTTTGCACCTGATGACCCTGATCTCATTGACCAATTGCAACCACAGTGCCAAAACCACAGTGCCAAAACCACAGCAGCCCCACAGACACTGAATTCCTGACTGGGCTGGGGCTGGGTGGCTGCAGGGCACAGGGCATTGGCAGAGTGATAGAGATGTAATACCAAAATTAGAGCATCTTCCCACAGCAAAGGCTTCTGGGCCAGCTCCATAGTTCTCTCCTCAACAAACAATTAACCAGAATTAATTGTGATGCCTGCTATCTATTTTACAGCCAGAACATGGGACGGGTTTGAAAAGGCTTTGAACCACCTTTGTGGATCCAGAGCAGCCCCATGGCAGCAGGGACTCCAGCTCTCAATTTACCTGAGATTCCAGAGCACACTCAGACCCCAGGAGCATCCAGCCTGCTGCAGGCAAGGAACAGCACCTGTACCTGATGCACCTTGGCCAAACCCAGGTTTTATCTGCATTACAAAGCATTCCCCTGATTAGGAGCACACTGGATTCCCTCCCCTATGTGACAAATTTACCGATTTCCATCAGTACCAAGCAAGCCTCTGAACTAAGATGCAATCTCATTGCCGCCTTTCAGGCTCTTATTGGCATTCTGGATTTATTCCTACACAAAATCTTTCTTTACTTTTAATGCATGGTTTGGTATAGGCTGCTATGAAAGCTTTTAGAGAATCCAATGAATCTTTGGCTGCAGTCTGAGCAACTTCAATCAGCTCACATTAAAACATGATTGTTATAAGGGCGAAAGGAATTAATATGGTAAAGTTCTGTGTACCACATTAAGCTAAAGAATATTTGGCAGATGTGTATTTATAGCAGAATTACACAGACATATAAATTCCTTGCACAATGAAATGGTTGCACAATAAAATGTCTGCACGTTCAGTACACTGCTGTTCTATTCCATTTATGTAATGATTTGTAGTTTCTAAAAGTTGTTAGGCATTCTAAAAGCCAACGGGATTACAATCTATCTTAAAATTTACTGCTTTCAGTGGAGTAGCAGAGCACTCAGGCTTTGAAGTCATGGACTGCAAAGGCTGTTTATTCCACATAAAGTGTTCCAGGATATTGTAGGGACGGAGATAGAAGGGCTGCAGTAGAACAGACTGCTAAACAGCTCCAATATTAATTCATTAGCTCCCAAAGTTGTGTTCAGAGAGCATACAGAATGAAACAAAATGAGGGATTGGGGAAAAAAAGAACGAGTGAAAAGAGCACAAGGATGTGGCTGAACTGCAGAACAGCCCTGGCCATCCTGAGCCTGGGAGCTGGGGGAATGGAAGATGAACAAATGGATTTATAAAGTAGATTTCTTAATACATATCATTAAGGCTATTTCATTTCCCTGCACTCACACACGCAAAAAGAGGTAAAAGCAAGAAGAGTTTTAAGGAGAAAATACTGGAACAAGAATGGGAAGAGGAAATGCAGCTTTGTAGAAGATTATTTTCCCTCCATTAACCTGCCTAAACACCATGGATTTCCTCCCCAAGTTTAATGATGATCAAATGATCTTATCCATGGAACCCTTCCTGCCCGAGTGTCCTGGACCTGCAGGGGCAGGGGGAAAGCTCAGGGGAAAGCAGAGGTGCCTCCAAATTCAGCCTGACTCCAGTTCCAAAGAAACCTGAGAATGTCAGGTTACAGCGAGCAGCTCTCGTTTCTTAGAGTCCAAAACCAAAAGTTTACCCAAAGAAACACAAATCAAGAGCTGGATTATAATGAATTAAAATAACAACAACAACAACAACAATAATAATAATAAATAATTTAAATATTATCTAAGTGATAATATTATGTATTTTAGCCAGAAGAACATTTTTTTTTTCTCTCTGAAAATGAAGTTCTAAATGAAGCACAGTCCTCACTCACAAGGGGATGTTCCATACCCAGCAGCCAGGAACACTAACAAGACATCCAATTGACATTAAGAATGTTGCTGGCTTCTGTAATTTGGGCATCTGTGCATCAGGAACTGCACTGACAGGCCAAATCCTGCTATGCATTTCACTGAGAACACCAGAAGAATTCTCTGTGCAGACAAATGTCTGGTTGGAATCCACGATCTGGCTGGTAAAACATCCCCAGACCTCTCAGAATCCAAATAATAAAATTTTAGTGCTTTGCAATGCCAGCCCCTGAATCCTTTAATAAAAAAACTACTTCCCACCGTGGATTGTATATTGGAGCTGCACTTCCAGTGCAATGAAATGATCCAGAATATATCATGGAGCTGAACCAACCTCCCTGCACGTTCAAAGGCAGCAGCTGCACAGCCAGGACCCTCAGTAAATCCCTGCTCTGGTGACAGTGCTGGGTTTTGTTGTTTATTTTTTTAAAAAGAGCCAATCTCTGTCAGTGATTGCCATGCAGGTGATGCCTTGTGGGCCAGGAGGGGCTGTGCAGCATTGCTGCTGCTGCTGTGCACAGAGGAGAGAAAAGGCAGGACTGAGGAGAGCATTTCCAGGCACCAGGAGGATCTGGGACCCCTGCAGCATGTGCACTCTGAGGTTCCTTTGCTGGACATGGCAGCTGCAGGGATTTATTTTGCTCTGTGTCACATGTCAAGATTCAGGGATCTGGGATCAGGATGTGCACTCTGAGGTTCCTGTGCTGGACATGGCAGCTGCAGGAATTTATTTTGCTCTGTGTCACATCTCAAGATTCAGGGATCTGGGATCCCGGCAGGATGTGCACTCTGAGGTTCCTGTGCTGGACATGGCAGCTGCAGGAATTTATTTTGCTCTGTCTCACATCTCAAGATTCAGGGATCTGGGATCAGGATGTGCACTCTGAGGTTCCTTTGCTGGACGTGGCAGCTGCAGGAATCATTTTTTCTCTGTCTCACATCTCAAGCCACAGACAATTTGCTTTCTCTTGCAGGAAACTGGGCCAAGTTTCAGCACCAGGAACAGCCTGTTCACAGAACCCTCTGCATGGCACAGCACAGCCACGAGGAAATCTCCTTCCTGCTAGAGAGAGAGTTTCTTTTTTTTTTTGCAGCAACAGAAGAGCAGCTCCCAGTACTGAAAGAAACCAGCTTCAAGCAGGAGATGGAGAGAAGTGCCATCGAGATCCAGTTTGATGGGAGAGGCTCCTGGTCCCTCACCAATGCACAGCTCCTCTCCAGTCAGAGCAACACAGATGCTCAGAGCAGCTGCCTTTGTGGAAATTTGTCTGAAAGAAATAATTATTTGCCAGCACACTGTTCCTTCTTAGAAGCACACAGAAACCATGAAAAACGCTTGGATGGATGAAACATGGCAAGTTTTCAACAAGAAAAGCCAGCCTGCACCAAACAATGCCACGTGCAGTGACTGATTCCTGTGGGTGTCCTGCCTAAATTCCAGCACAGTGGCCACTCACACACCTTCTAGAAAGAGCAGGAATTAATGAACTGCTGCAGGAATATTGACACATAATTGATAAGTCAGATCTCTTCATCAAGTATTTCATAACTGCCACAAAAATCCAAGCAAAATCTATTATTTGCCTCTTTCAACATTATATAAAGTTATTATTGTGGTGTCTTAGGGGTGAAGGAATTTAATAAAGACCCAAAAGTTCAAGATTTGCCAGTGACTGTATCTAGAGACCCAAACAATAAAGTATTTTTCTAACAAGCTCCCTGGATGATGTGCAGAGAAAAAGTCATGTAAAAGCTGCGTGCTCAGTTGTCCAGACCATTCTAAAATCCACACCAATTTTCACTCTAACAACAAAAAAGAACTCCAGTAAGTCTGGTTCCCTTGGCAACCAGTAAAATATTATCTAGTTATTCACATTACCATTATTTACAGCACCCCAGAAGTAAGAGATACCAATTCACAAAGAGCACAGACATTGCTCATTACACAACGTGCCGGCTTTGGAAATTCCGTGGTGCTTTCTGTTTCAGTCTAACATTCCCAGCAGCTCCTCCATCCTCGTTTTTTGTGCCAAAAGTCATCTCCTGTTGTTCCTGGGTGCATCTGGCTTTCACAGAGAGCACAGCCCAGCCCAGAGGTGTTTGCCATGGGAGCATCCCCTGCTGTCCCCACTGTGCTGAGAGGGGCTCATCTCAGCCCCCGCTGCCTGCAGGGCTCCTTCATCTCATCTCATCTCATCTCATCTCAGCAGGATGAAATTCCTCCTTTCTCCCAGGGGTCTGTCCTTTAGCCCTGCTGGGGTTTGGCATGCAGGCACCAGCTCAGAGGGAGCCTCTTCTCCAGGTGCTGATGGTTCAGGCACAGCAAGAACAGCAAGGACTTGCCCCCATTTCCACATCCGTCACACAGCTGCCCCAACAGCAACAATAATGGATTCCATTCCACTCCCTGCACAAGTTCTTTACAGTAGTGCAGAGAGTCACCTCCATTTCCACAAACATGCAGCAACAATGTGGGAAACCAAAGACTGAGGGGGAAGCCCCACTAACAGGTTCTATATCATTAATGAGTGTGAGCAACTTGTGCAGCTGAACACTTTGAGCAGGAAATGCTGGAAAGTTTTGAGTTCAGAGCAAAAGCATTGATTGGAATGCCACCTAAAAGAAAGGTGTAATTCCCTCCCTGAAGAACCAGAATGTCACATCGTGTAATATTTGCATCACTTCAGCTGCCCTGCTCACCAGAGCAGTGATTCACTGCACAGAGGAATTCCTGCTGGACTTCTCACCATTCCAGACATGGACATGTGAAGGCAGAACAGAAGGAAACTTCTTCCAATGTCCAGAATTAAAAGATGCACTGAAACCTGGATGGAAGCTCCAGGGTTGAAGTTCTCAGTTTCTCTGTTTGTCTGTTGCTTCCCATTCTCAATTGCACATAACTTTGAGGGAAATGTAAAAATACAGCTTCAGCAACACGAGCCCACAACGATTATATCCGTTATTACAAACTGCAAGCACATCACAAATAAAAATCAGCATCCGGATTCCATTAGTTATCAACAGAACCTTGCTACCAAAAGGGTTATAAACACTGAACTTCAAAAGAGTGAAAAAAACATTATGCTAATCATGTGTTCTTATTGAACAATTAAAATCAGAATCAGGATGACACTGAGATCCAAACCCCCTACACAGGGAACAATTAACCAGAGCTTGAACTGGTGTACTGTGGGATTCTCTTACCAAGGGTCATTTCAGATGCATAAAAGGTTTTATAAATAGGATGTTAAACTGAGGAAATTTAAAAAATAGAACAGCTCTTCAAGCATCTTTTACATGAAAAGTGCTTTTTGCCTTAATGATTAAAATTTTATATTTATAACCAATCCAAATACTTGTGTGGTTATATCTGCTGCTTAGCTGCTCCTCACTATTGATGTTAAAAACTGTTCTCCTTGGTGCACTTTGGAAAGAGGAGTTTAAAGAGACAGGAGGAGACTCAAGTGCTCAACAGCAGATCCGTGGGTGTGTGCTGAAAGTGGGCCAAGACATAGCAGGGCTCTGATCACAGGGGTAAAAGTGACTTTTGGCAAGGAAGGATGGCTTGTGATGAGTGTAACCAACCCCACACTGACCAGGAGCAGGCAATGGCAATGCTCAGCCCCCGAACACTGGGTGCAAAGCAGCTCCCTCTGCCCAGCTTTTATTCCAGCTGCACATGAAGAACCTTCCCAGAGCAGCTCCAGCAATCCAAATCACTTCACTATAGAAAATCAAATGGGAAATTGTGGCAGACAACTTTTATGGAAAATCCTTTCCTTGGGATTTTTCCTCCTGAGAAGCTGAGAGGCCTCAGGAACAAAATGCAAACAATGGTTATCTGCTGCTGGGGAATGCAACAGGTGCATCTGGGATTGGTCTGATGTGGATGTTTCTAATTCATGGCCAATCACAGTCAGCTGGCTCAGGCTGAGAGCCCAAGCCACAAACCTTTGTTATCATTCCTTGCTATTCTTAGCCAGCTTTCTGATGAAATCCTTTCTTCTATTCTTTTAGTATAGTTTTATTGTAAGATATATAATAAAATAATAAATCAGCCTTCTGAAACATGGAGTCAGATCCTCCAGGGTCTCTTCCCTCACCCTCAGACCCCTGTGAACACGGTCACAGAAAATCAAACACGCCCAGCTCTGTGTGCTGCCAGAGCCATCCCAGGGACAGCACTGCACACCCAGCTCCCTGGGCTGGCAGCAGACTGCAGATGGGAATGCCCAGGGAGGGCAGCAGCATCACCTCCTTGGCAAAAGGGAGCACCTTTCTTGTGAAAGACATCACCAGGACAAACATCCACCCCACCAGACACGAGCCCTGCTAAAGCCCCGTTTCCTTATGCATTCTCTCTCCAACAATATACTTATTATTTTCTCCTCTAACTCCACTTAAAAGAAAGAAAAAATAATCTTCCCATTCAGAGAAACGATAGAAAATGGGCAAATTACACAGGAATGTAAGTTCCATATTTTTAATAGCTCTTTAAAATACTTCTCATCTCCAGAGAGTTTTCAGTGTTTTCAGCTTGTTATTTCAAAGTCACTAGAAATTAAATGGTTAAGCACTTAAAAAACCTAAACAAACAAAGAAATACCTACCAAAAAGCACTCCAGAAAACAGTAAGAAAAACATTCCTAAATTCTCTGAATCTGTTTGGAACTAAATGGCTTTATGAAGTGAAGCTGGCTCACATTTTTTCCAACAGCCTTAGGCTACATAGATGCTTTTACACATAAGTGTTTTTCTGCAACCTTATTTACTTCTCCAACAAAAATGCTGATTTCACACCTGACAGAGTGTATTTATAATAATTCAGTAAAAGAACCACCAAAAGGGAGTCTGTT
Organism: Melospiza georgiana; assembly: GCF_028018845.1. Classification (NCBI taxonomy): domain Eukaryota; kingdom Metazoa; phylum Chordata; class Aves; order Passeriformes; family Passerellidae; genus Melospiza; species Melospiza georgiana. The sequence goes on from NC_080441.1 coordinate 1,456,605, forward strand.
TAGTTCCTGTTCCCATTTGATTCCCTTCGCTGGCACTTAACACGTCCAGCAGTGGGGTTTTTTTTGTGTTCTGGCATTTTAGGTTTTGCTTTTGCACATTGGTTAAACACATCTCTCATCATCATCATCTAAAGCAGGGCTATGTCAGGATCCCTGAATTCCCACAGATCATAATGCCATAAAACATGTTTCAAGGTGCACTTCAGTACAGCCCTTAAGGAGGTGACAGGAAAAGCAAAGAGCGAGAGGAAAAGGTGTGAACTTAATGTTTTTTACTGCTAATCCTAAATTAAATATAGATAGTGTTGGGAAGCTGCCTGAATGTCCTCCCATCTCCTTAAAAAAAAATCTAAATTAAAAAATAAAACAAAAAAACCCAAAGCCATTGAACTCAAAAGTTTACAGAGGAAAATTCCAGTCCCTCTTCCACCTACACAGAATGAGCAAATGAACAAATAAAGCTCAAATATTCTAACTCACAAGCTGTTTTTTATAAAATGCTGTTTTTTTTTTTTTTTACTTTGGGTTGCAGAAGACGTTTGGTTTTTTCTGGGTACCCTGTGCCCGGTAGGGGCTGAGCCCAGGTGGATCAGAGCAGTGTAAAGAGCTGTGTGGAGTAAACAATGCCAGCCTCTTGTTCGTGCTCAGGCTTTCCACCCAGCCCCAGCTCGCACACCCAGAGCTCTCACAGCTCTGCACCAGCACCCCGGCAGGTATTGCAGCTCCTGTGTTTAGCCTTGTCCTTCAAACGGGGGCCAAAGGGGCAGCTTCACAGCCTGGAAAACAAGGTGCTTGAGCACTAGCAGCCTGCTGGAGCGGCCCCAAAGGCTTGCAATCCCTCTGCACTGCTTTTGTGCAGTCATTGGAGATCCCTTCTGCAGAGCAGTGCTGGGCACGGGACGCAGCTCGTGTTTCCCCTGCCTTCAGGAGGGTGATTTAGGGTTTGTGGGAAGCACAGCAAAGGCACAGTGAGCGTCTCAGCTGGGCTGTGCCTCGTTCCCAGCAGCAGCCAGGTGTTCCCTTACCTGCTCTGCGCCATCCAGGGGGGACACTGCACTGAGCCAAAAAGGGACAGAACACGGTAATTCTGACATAAAGGTGCAGAATTCACCCACAACTGGACTAAAAACATTACACAAAACCATAAACTCCACGTTCTACATGCTTCGCTCCAACATGCCTTTAACAGGAAATTATTTACAAATTCCACATTAGAAACAAGACCTGCCGAGATAACCACTGCCCACGGGTAAGCACCCCAAAGGACAGAGCAGCGTTAAGGATTTCCAGCAAATCTAAATGAAAACCCAACACTTCACAGCTGGAATGGCCTCTGAATAGCAAAGAATATGTATGCATATATACATATACATATATATATATTTTCATATATATACATACATACACACACACTTTTTTTTTCTCTATACAGAGAATATATTATCTACAGCAGAGAATGAGGCTGTGTGGTGATTTAGAGCTCTGTGTGTGTCTGTCAGGTACCAAAGGTCCAGCAGATCCCAGCAGTGCCAGGGAACAACATCAAGATCCCCGTACTCCTCTCACCTCCTGAAGCTCAAGGACTCATGGATGTGATGCTGCATGAACACTCACGAACAAAATCACTGGGAAATCACCAAACCAAGCTGGGAATGCAGAAACCACGGGCTGGACCCAGGAAACACCCCAGGGCTGTCCAAGGAGCACATCACAGCCTGCCATGGATGAGCCAAGGGAATCACACATGGACCAAGGGAATTATACATGAATCACAAATCACACATGAAGCATGAATTACACACAAACCATGAATCATGAATCACTCATGAGCCAAGGGAATTATACATGAATCACACATGAAACATTACACACAAACCATGAATCACACATGAATCATGAATCACTCATGAGCCAAGCGAATTTTACATGAATCACACATGAAGCAAGTGAATCACTCATGAACCATGAATTAACACATGAACCACGAATCACATGTGAAGCAAGTGAATCACTCATGAACTAAGTGGATCACGTGTGAATCAAGTGAACCACACATGAATCATGAATCACACATGAACAAAGTGAATCACTCATGAATCACACATGAGCCATGAATCACTCATGAACCAAGTGAATCACTCATTAATCATGAAACACACATGAAACACGCATGAATTACACATGAACCAAGTGGATCACTCATAAACCAAGTGAATCATGAATCACACGTGAGCCAAGTGGATCACACGTGAATCATGACTCATGTATAAATCATGAATCACACTTCCCAAAGCCCTGAGCTGCTGCACTGACCCTGCTCTGTGCATTCCCCAACAGCCTGAACCCCCATGGAATCCACACTGCCCACCCAGAGGAGACTCACAGACACAACATGGATTTCCTGGGACTCCTCAATCCTCTTTCTTCAAGTCCAGCTGCCTTACATAACTTCAGGGAAAACAGATTTACAAAAGAGAACAGAATCCCAAAATAGGCACCATGACAGAGCCTTATTTTTAAACATTAACTTCTAATAACTGTGTACTATGGCAAACATTAATCTTGTCCTCTGAAACCTATTTTTTGGAAATATGTTTCTATCCAGGCTGAAACTCAGTATAAACTTAAGCATGCTGCAATTGAAAAAAAATTAATTAAAGCCAAAAAATGGAGTCTCAGAAATACTGCATCAGCCTTTGTAATGAGAGCAAAGTGGCTGAAAGATTCTGCAAGCTGTATCTGATCCAGTTTGAATTTATTGGCAGAATCTCACAGTCAAGAGACTAAGCTACTTTGGAATATAGAATTAAATGGTTGGGTTTATTTAATATCCACATAATACTACTTTGAAAAGAAATCCTTTATTCTATTGCCACTAGAACAAGGGAAATGTAGATTTTTCTCTACTGGCTGTCAAGGGTTTTTTTTTCCTTTTTTTTTTTTTACGTACATGTGCTGTGTGAAATTCAGCAATTTCATTTCACAGGGTGTCTTTGGCATTAGCCACAGTGTAATGGAACTACAACCACTGAAGTTCATCTGATTTCACACCTAACCCATGCAGCCTCACAAATTAGACATCACCTCAATAAAAAGTGGCAAAGAGTGCCCAAGTTTTTCTGGAAACAAAGCTCATATTCCCTGGAGCTTCCTGCTCAAGACAAGGCTGCCAATGAACCCAACTTGTGTTTATGCTTTGTGATAAAATGTCTACATAGAACCATAAGATTTTTATGTTGTTGGAGAGATTTCTGGGTCAAGCTGTGGTTTGGAGTTTTGTTCTGTTTTTCCTCAGAAAACACTGCATATAATGATGGCATTGAAAAACCATATTTCATGCACAACTCCTGTCTCAATATTGTGGAAAAGCAACGTTAAGACTTTCAAATGAGGAACAAGAGCTCCCATTCATCAACAAATGTGAAGAAACAGATTTGGAGGAGACTCCACAGGAGTAATTCCTAAAACCAGAAGCTTTAAAACCTTCACAGTTTCTTTTAGAGCACCACTGGATTTTCATCCCATCTGGAAGCTCCTCCTTGGAGCTGCTCATGGTGCCCCAGCCCAGGCTCTCACCTCCAAGATCAACAGAGAAACCCTCAACATATTCCTGTTTATTTCAGGTAAAATGCTCTGCATAGTCTGGGATCATAAAACCAGAATTGATTTGAAGAAAACAGAGGTTGTGGCAGAAAACTGTAAGGAGGCAACTCTGCACTGCTCGTTTTTGTTGGTGATGGAGAATGTGGCAGTGTGTTTCCAGAACAGGAGAAGCAGGGGAATGAATTCTGTCACTGTGGCTGCTGAAGGAGCTTCAGAAAGCAGCTTGGGGCAGGGGGGGACAAAGCCCCAAACACACACAGCAATTTCACTGTAAGGATGAAAGATGAGCGGATCCAGGGCCATCAGAACACATTAATGTACAGCAAAGATGTCTCTGGGGGAACTCTGCTTGAAGGATGTTCACTGCATATATCTTTAATTACAAGCTGGCGTACATTTTATCCTTTAGCCACAATTTATATTCCTTTTATCACCTCTGTTGTGAAACACCAGTGTGCTTTCCCACTTTCATCTAGAATCCACACCATTAGACACCCAGCTCTGTCATTCCAGGGCTCTGCAAGTCCCTTTTCCCTGAGCAGTCAATCACCAAACACACACAGAGAGGAGCAGCCTGATGTGAGCTCAACCTCTGCCATCTCACATGTGCACAGACAATTTCCAGCAAGAAAGAATTATACATCAGTAGGTAGGGGGGAGAAAGAAAAGGAAAAAAAGAGAAGGAGGTGTATTTATTCTCTTACATCTCTTAAGATGCACGTCTTATTTCCCTCATTTGTTTCAGCCTTCATTTCTGGCTGCAAGGCAGAGCAGCTTCACTTCATCACCCACCCAAGGCAGAACCAGCCCAAGTTCTTGATTTCAGCACCTTTTGGTGGCTCCCAGCAGCCACTGTGTGCCCTGGCAGCTGCTCAGTGGCAAATGGCAGGGACAGGAACCCCAAAAAAACGTCACAGGACCCACTGTGCCATTCCTGCTCTGTCCTGGAGCACAAGCAGCTCCAGCAGCCAGGAATTATGGATGGATGCAGCGGTTACCCACCAGAACCTCCCTCTTTTACAGCAAAAGGCAACAGCACATCTTCCTCCTGGAAAGCTGATTCTCTATCAGTATTTTTCTCTTATAAATCATAGAGAGAGAGACTTCACAGCAATGGAAAACAACATCCTGGATAAAGATCCAATGCCACTTTGAGACTTGAAACTCTGCATTCCAGGCAAATAAGTTTAGTTTCTCTCAATTTGCAATCAACTATTTAAACTGATATTGAAGCACATTGATGAATTTAATTAGGCAGACAGCTTACAGCCTGAAGTTATTAGAAGCACACACTTCCATGCCCTAGGTGACATATTCACTGTTTTTATTACCATTGTATGATAATTTCTATTTTTTATTTTTTGTACAAAGCTCTCTCTGGACTAAGTAATTGGTAGTTGTTCATGCATGTTTTAATAGTCTCTGAAAAAAGCTTTCCCAACAAATGATATCTAGTAGGAAAGACTTCTTGAACTGCATTTATTCCTATGGCAGATTTCCCTCGTTGGCCAATTAATTACAAAGTATGAGAGTCTTCCTGAAGTCACTTGGAAAAAGCAAAAAAAAAATCAACACATAACCTACAACTTATGGTTCATTGTTCCCATCTTGAACTGATTCTACTCCATTTACACAGAACTGCTGAAAACTTGGTATTTAATATTTCTGGCACAAGACATCAATAATAGCCCACAAGGCTCCATTTCTACATGCTAACCTCCCCATTCATCCACCATGGATCACAGAATTAAAAGCAATGTCACAGAAGGGTCACACAGTGTGCTTATGAGCAGTTTGTATTGCTCTGTATGTGGAGTTTCTATTGCTCTGTGTGTGCAGTTAATAGTGCTCTCTGTGTGCAGTTTATATGGTTCTACATGTGCAGTATATAGTATTCTGTACATGTAGTTTATATGGTTCTACATGTGCAGTTTATATTCTATATGTGCAGTATATAGTATTCTGTACATGTAGTTTATATTGTTCTATATGTGCAGTTTATGTTGTCCTTTATGTACAATTTATATGTCCTATATGTGTAATTTATGTTGTTCTATATATGCTTTTTATATTGCTCTGTGTCTGCAGTTTACATTGTTCTGTGTATTCATTTTATATTGTTCTGCATATGTAGTTTATAGTGTTCAGTATGTGCAGTTAATATTCTGTATGTGCAGTTTACATTGTTCTATATGTGCAGTTTACATTGCTCTATATGTGTTGCTTATGTTTCTCTGTGTCCACAATTCATATTGTTCTGTATATTCATGTTATACTTTTCTGTATGTGCAGTTTACATTGCTCTATATGTGATGTTTATGTTGTTCTATAGATTAATTTTATACTGTTCTGTATGTGTGGTTTACATTACTTTATGTGTGATGTTTCCATGGCTCTATATGTGATCTTTACATTGTTCTGTATGTGCTGTTTATGCTATTCTGTGTGTGATGTTTATATTCCTCTATATGTGATGTTTACATTGCTCTATATGTGATGTTTACATTGCTCTATACGTGATGTTTACATTGTTCTGTGTGTGCTGTTTATGTTGTTCTGTGTGTGCAGTTTACATGGCTCCATATGTGATGTTTCCATGGCTCTATATGTGATCTTTACATTGTTCTGTATGTGCTGTTTATGCTATTCTGTGTGTGATGTTTACATTGTTCTGTATGTGCTGTTTACGTTGTTCTGTGTGTGTAGTTTACATGGCTCTATATGTGCTGTTTATGTTGTTCTGTGTGTGCAGTTTACATGGCTCTATATGTGCTGTTTATGTTGTTCTGTGTGTGCTGTTTACCTTGCTCTGTATGTGCTGTTTACATTGCTCTATATGTGCTGTTTATGTTGTTCTGTGTGTGCTGTGCTCACAGAAACCACAACTGCCAGAGGAGGTTACAAACCAGCACAACAAATCAAATGTCATTCTCAGGGACTGACAGAGCTCTTGCAACAACAACAACAACAACAAAAAGTGACTGCAGTGCAAACACCAAGTATTTTTGGGAATAAACCACAGCACTTGACTCCACTGGGATGCCTGAAACCACTTTTTGACTGATGGCTGGAGCCACGTGCTCTGCCATGGTAATTCTGGTGACCTCTCCCGCTGACAGCATCTGCACACAGGTGTCACAGAAACCATGGCAATAAATGAGGTGAGTGAGAGCCTTCAGAACCAACCAGAGGCTGGCAGGCTCAGAAAAGCAAGGTGGCACTGCAGCCAGCCGGGTGAGCCCGGGGCTGGCACTCACTCAGAGCAGGCCTGCCACCCCTGGGAATTCCCTCTGGAAATGCTCAAGTGGAATTGGTAACAACCTGTAGAGCTCAGCCTTTACAACAACACATTGTGTGCACAATGGAAATGGAAACAATTCCCCATTTGTGCAGCCCAGGAGTGGGTTCTGCATTCCTGGTGGTCCATTCTACCCCAACACCCCATAAATCCTGAACAGCTGCAGCTGCCAGGGTCATGGTGAGGGGCAGAGAACCGGAGCGAGTGCTCAGCAACCCAACAACCATCAGAGGCATTTGGTTTGGATTAGCTACCATTCCAATCCATATGGAAAACTAGAATTCAGACTGCAGAACTGTAATGAAAACGCTGGTGGTTATGTTCCAACACACAACCACCCAAGAAATGACAATATGACATGAATTCAGGCATGATTTATGATTCTGCTCTACTTGTGAACATCATTTCTTTTGGTCCATGCATGCTCTTTGCAGAGCTCTCTAGAACCCCTCAGGGAGAGAATGCTTCTTAAAAGAGAAAATTAATATCTACTCTTAAATTTCAATACACTGCTATAAAGTATATACTGAAATTTAAGGACGTGAGAAGGATAGCACTACATTAATAAAACAAACTTAGCAAACCAAGACAGAAAAAATCATCGGTGAAGAAAAGTCACTTGCATTTTCATCATTTTATCAGCACTAACAATTGATGAACAGCTGCTTTAGGATGGCCCTAAAGGCCCTAAATTGTGCGGAGCTTTTCTGGCTGTGCTGCTGTGACACGGCCTGGCCTGGCACAGCTACAGGAGGAGGTTTCCAGCAGGAATTCACAGGATACACCCATAAAACAAAGGCTAGGGACTAAATGTCCTGTCCCAACCTACTGCTTCTCATTTCAGGGCCCGCAGAAACAATACCCAGAGGTTAACAGGCTGTTTCCAAAAACTCAACAGGCTAAAACACGAGGAATGACCCAACTGAAGCTGAAAATAGGGAATTAAATGCCTGTTTGAATATGGCAGTCAATCAAGATCATGGAAAAAGGCAACTTCCTAAGCATGACTGCCCTCTTTCTTGTCCTTTTCTTCTGTGACTGTGGTGAAATTCTTAAATAATCTGTTTGTTTTCTGGTACAAACCGATGTGGTTGCATTTATTTTACTTCCCTATCCTGTTTAATTAATCTATTCTGCCCCTGAATTTTTAGCACCATATTTTTTCCTGCTCAGCATAGAAGCTTCAAGGATGAGTGGAAAAGAATGTTAGTTTATAATGCTTTTTGTAGTTAATAATTCTACTTCTTCAGTAACAAACAAAGCAGCACTCAGGAAAATTAGTAAAGAAAACATCCCAGAAATAAATTAAATAAATTAGTCTAAAAGAGGTTGACACTGTCAGTAAGTTTAAACAAACGAGTGCATTTAATCCCAGGAAATGAGTCCTTTTCCATGGGCACAATGAGGAGCACACAGAACATTCTGCTGGAGACTGTTCCCTTGACAATGCACTCCAAAATCACATATCAGAGATAATACTGTTATTATGAAATTTTTTATCAACAACTAAAAATCAATAATCTGTGATCACTCAGGCTTGCTGTAATGTGAGTCATACAGTATATCAGAGGAAAAAAATCTATAGTAAACTTCGCAGCATTATGATTATTTTTGGAAGGAGAAAAGGATATAAATGATAACTGAAATAGTTTCCAACTCTAAACCGTAAAGTGATGCACAGTTCGCTGATAAAGGTACCCAAAAAATTGTCCTTGGTGCTGAAAAACTATATTGGGTTGTAAATATATAAAATAATGAGTCAGACTGGCTCCTTTCTGTACACAGGCAGGGCTGGGGATTTTCAAAGGTCCATCTCCCATCCAACGGGGTTAACTTTGATCTGAAGAGAACGTTCTGGATTTTCCTGGCCAGCAGCACCCAGGCTGCACTTGGACCTTGGTTCCCCCAGGAGAACAAAGCCTGGCTCCAATTCTATTAGTTTGGAAAATCCAGGGCTCTTCTCAGAGCAATACACTGGCTATGGGAAGTCTCACAACTGCCATAAATATTCATCTCACCATAAACCATAAAAATACAATATGGGCTCTCACTGAAAGAAACAAAACCAAAACATTTTCCATTCTGACTATTATCTGGGGTTCAATGTAACGTAGCACAAATTGAAAACCAATAATACTGCCATGACTAAAACTTGCATTTCGCAATTGCTTTGTTCTTAACATTTCATAATTTGTTCTTAATATTTCATGTCATTATTCTACCCTTTTAAATCTGTATTTCTCCACTGGGGGCTCTGAGACCACGGAAGAGGACAAAGGCCCAGGATGTGTCGCAGTGTGTTTGGGGGTTTTGCATGAGACAGGACTGGGATCCATTCCTTGAGCCTTTATTGCACATCAGCCTCATGGCACGGCTGAGACAACAGAAAATGGCAAAGCTCATGTACAGCCAGGGACAGCCAAAGATTTCTTTGTTACTGAGCATTTTAAAAACTTTCCAGCCAATAGCACATTGCTAAAGCCTGCAGAAGTTGTTCCAGCCAATCACTAAAAGCACAGGTACACTTGTTTCACACAATGCTGGCTTGAATGCCTTCTATTACAATACACAACACACCATTATTAAGCTCAAAACCTTCCACTACCTTGCTAAGCATTTTTTCCTTCAGTCTTAACATCTATCTTAGCCAAGCCTAAAACTCAAGCTCTTGTTTCATGTCCTTGCTGCCCCACTGTAACTTTTTCTACTTTCAGCCTCTGCAGCTGCAGCCAGCTCTGAGTTTCCTGCTCTTTCTGCTTTCCCAGCTGTCTGTGAATCCTTTCACCTGTGCTATTTCCCTCACCCCAGCACCCAGAGCACTGGGGGCTGGAGCACAGGGTCCATTCCAGGTGCTCAGAGCATTCCTGGTGCCATGCCCAGGCAGAGCATCCCTGCCCACACTCACCAGGCAGCACCCAGCACTCATGGATGGGATTATCAGCAAAGGAAAACTTCCAAGTTAAAAAAAAATAAAAAAATCTGGCAGCTAAGAGCTGCTTTTTAAGCGTTAATGAGTATGTTAATGACCCAAACCAAAATGAAGAAACCCATAACCCCAGACACTCATTAATTCTGTACAAAATGTATTGGCCAGAAATCATTAATGTTGTGAGACGCTTCTGTAACTGGAGCGGTTTTAATCAACTCTCAAATCTTCTGTAATTATACACTCATGGCACAGGTTACTTTATTTATTTGGATTTCAACTTCATAACAGAAGCATCCACCTCAAATGCTGGGTTATTATTAGAAGAAAAATTATTACAGAGCTGATCTATCACTTCACTTACAAGGTAAGCCTAACTTCTCATGGACACGAAGTCTGATTCCATGCATCTGTAATACTCAGCTCTCTTTCCACAGCTCAGTTCCCTCTAGAACACTGACAAAGACCTGAAAAGGCCCCAAAAATTGAGCTCAGAGTGTTAGATGAGTTCTGCAATCTCTTGCACTCTCTCAGGTTTAAAAATCAGGGTGAGAAATCTTTGCCTCTCCATTTCCCCCCCGAATGTTCCAATTCAGAGTTATCTGTGTGAAACAAGAATGTTCTCCTTGAGATTTGCCCAAGCCATTCCCTGCCCCTTCCCCACTCCTGCACTCTTGGATCCAACCAAGCTCTGAGTCAAAGACAGGCCCTGGTCTGGGTAACACACTAACAGAGCTGTTAGGCAAAAATCAAATTGTAAAGCAAAATCAATGCAACTTTTAGTTCTTGGTGCAGATCCAGGAGTCTAACCAAGGAGAGATTTGGCTGGCAGGATTCTGGCTCACTCTCCTGATCTCAACACAGCCTTTGGAGAGATGCTAACTAGAGAAAAAAAATCATCTTTGTAACTGTGAAGTGAACTGAATTTTCTCTGAAGTCACTGAGTCCATGGGAGATGTTGAAAGATGGTAGCTTCTCTTTCACAGCTTTAAACATGGAACTCACTTAAAAAGGCACATCAAAAAAAGGAAAACGTTACTATTGACATGCAAATCTGCAGCTTCAGGATTCCCAGGAAGGTAATGAAAACTCCCCTCTAATCACGCACAGCAACCCCAATTCAGGGGAAGTGGAGTGAATCTCATTATTTGCATGCTGCAGATGAGGTTCAGCTTCCTGGCAGCCCACAGGAACCAGGAAGGAGAATTTTGACAAACAGTGACTGACAGCAATGGTTCCTGTCCCAGCAATGAGCAAACACTTTGGCCCTCCTTGCTGGAGAATGGCTTTTCTGGCAGAATCCTCTGAGAGGAAGAGGATGGCTTGTTGTGGGAAACCTCGTTTTCATCACTCTCCTTTGAGCTCCATGTATGACAAACCAGGAGCAGGGATTTTTTAAAAAATGACTGATGCTAAGGAACACTTCAGGAAAACAAAATCATGAAATTTAAATTCAGTTGATACAGTAAATACAAGCTTTGGGGAGATACCCATCACTTTTGTCAGTTTGTTCCTCCAGGATAAATGCTAAATATTAGCTTTGAGAGAGACAGAAACAAACCCCAAGACACAAGCAGAGCTTTCTAGCACAGCATTTCCCCAAGGAACAAGTCAAGGTCTTTGGTAATTGCTGTAATTGTTTTTGATGTTGGGTAAGTTAAGTGATATAAACAGGACACAAAAATGCTGCATTTCAGTAGAAGAAATTCTCAGTGTGTGCCCTCCAGGAGCAGAGCTCTGCTTCCAGCAGTCAACCCTTCAGAGAGTGCTCAGTTGTGTTCTCTCCAAAGGAGCATCTCCATGGAAAGGGTTAAAGCTGAAGCAGCACCTGGGCTGCAGAACAGAGGGATGGGCAGAGTGTGAAGGGAGAAATCACCCTAAAAAGCTTGAAAACAGTCATCTAAGAAAAACATGCACTTTTCAGGATTTGGCTGACATTTGACATTTCTTTCTAGAAGCATCCTAAGGCAGGTGAGCTTTGTGTTCTGTGTCCAAAATTCTCAGTCTCAGATGGCAAAAAAGGGGATAAATTCAAGGCAATGTGGGGAATGTGCAGCAATCAAAACCAAAACATAACCCTTGAAAGTAATCAAGTTTGGAATAAAGAGACCAAGCTGACAAAATATTCCTATTTTACAGCAAAGCCATTCACAGCTGGGTGTGCACAACCTCTGCTCCTGACACAACCCCAGGCTGATGGAGGCCACCCCACACAGACTGAACATTCAGCTCACAGGATAACACCCACTGCAGGGCTCATCTTATTTAAACGCTTAAACATTTTAATATTTAAATATTTCAGCAGTGGCCAGCACCCTGAGAGGCAAAGCAGGAGCCCTGAGCAGTTCATTCCCACTGCCAGCAGCCCCACGTGTGGGAGCTTTCTCATCCCTGCCTCTTGTCTGCACCCAGTGACCTGCTGTGCATTATTTGTGCCTGGTTTCTTCCACAACGTTTCCTCTTCCTGACACGCCGTCCCAGCATTTGCCAGGCTGTCAGCTCTGACATCCCAACTGTTTTTAACAAGAGGAAGGGCAGGGAATGGGTTTCCTTGCAGACAAAGCTGAGGGACAACCAGCAAACCCTGAGCACCCTCCCAGCTTCTGAGAGCTTCTATCAATGCCAGCACAGAGGCAGGGAACAGAAATGCTGTACAACAGCTGATGCCACCTGTCCTTTTCAGGAGACAGCCCCTCGACCCACTGAGGCTTCTGTGCTCCAAAGACACTCAAGAACTGTGCTAACAGGAATTTTATCTCCTTAGTGCCTTCCTCAAAGAGAACAGGGATGGTGCACACCCAGCGAGGTGCCTGATGAGCCATGCCTTCCTAAAGATACAGAAATGAAACCCCACAAAAATAACAGTAAAAATAGTAATAGTAAAAAATAACAATCGTAATAATCATAACAAACGTTTGAAGAAGTGGCATAAGTGACAAAGGCAGTGAATATGACAGAATCATCCAGGTCCTCCCTCAGCTTGCCACAGTGAGTAAAAGGGCTTGGGAGAGAAACAAATAAATTCATTTCCAGGATAGGTTATGGCACAGGGGATGCAAATGTTGAAAATACACATTACTACCAATTGAATATTCAAAGTTTCTATATCAATATTCAAATATTGAGTATTCAAAGGCTCTATATCAATATTCAAATATTGACTATTCAAAGTTTCTATATCAATTAGGTGTAAAAATTGATGTGGCAGGATGCTATTCTAACTTCAGAATCCTGAAAGGCAAGAAAAGGTGGGGAGATCCTATCAAAGCTTCTATTTAGGTGTGATAACCTTACACCACCAATTCTTTTCCTTTTGCTGCGAACCAAAAAAAACCCAAACGAAAAAACCCAACAAAACACAAAACCCCTGACACTTTCTGTGAAAAGATGAGGTTGTTCTTCCTGCTTCAGCGTCTCTGAGTGCGAGCCTGGCAGTGCACAGCCCTGACACGGAGCTTGGGATGACTGGGGAGTAAAAGAATAAAGCGAGGATTTATTAAAAGGCCTGAAAAGGATCCACCTTGGGCAGTACAAGAGACTAAACAGGGCCACGCCTAAGATGGATGAGGGTCATGAGTTTTCCCACTTTTGTAAGTTCTGGTGCATTTCCATATTTGGGTTCATTGCCCAATCCCAGCTCCAGGCTGTGCAGTCCCACCCTCCCAGGTTGCTCCTCTCCATTCCCTGTTTGCCCTTTTGGGGCTGAAGCTGCAGTGCTGTCCTTGGTTCTGGGCTGGAAAAGGATTGTTGTGTGGGACTGAGGAGGGGAGAAGGATTGTTGTGTGTGCCTGAGCTGTGAGGAGAGCTGCTGGCACTGTGTGTGGGGTTCAGAGTTACAAACCAATGCAGGCTGGAATGTAGGGAAGATGAAGCTGAAGGCATCATCCCAGCAGTGGGGTTTGAGGGGCAGGCCCTGCTCCTGCCCTGGAGAGCCTCTCTCACTCTGCTCCTGTCCCCAGCTGACTCCAATTCCCACTCCATGAGTGTCTCCCCAGTGCCTCTCATTAACCCTGCTGCTGCACTGTCTTTCACAGTCGCTGCCTTGTTGATTCAGGGCCTGACCTGGCGCTCCGGAGTGCTCATGAATAACTCCTCCCCTGGGAGCAGCCAGCCTGCCTTTGTGCAGCTTCTCCCAAAGTGAAATTACTGATGTGGCTGTGCTGAATGGGATGGGAGCTTTTTGTCTGTTCAGGCTTTTTCCTTTCTGACCTTCCGAGCGTGCTTCTAGCATCTTCTTCATCCTCTGCTCTTTTATTTGTGGCGTTTAGGCTCAGACCACAGTGAATAAATTATAAAGCATAATTGGGAAATACTGGAGGGGTGTCTGTGCTATACAGCAGGTAAGGACATACTTACGATTGTACAGTTATTGTAGGTTTTAGCTTTATATTTTTTAGATTCCATGCTGCTTTAGTGTGTAGTTCTGAGCTTTGTATAGTAGGGGATGGTGAGATCTCTGCAGAGAGCAGGGAGACAAAACAATTCCTGCTCCAGCTGGGGACCAAGGACAAATGATCCAAATCTCAGCCCAAGAGCTGAAGAGAGAAAAACAAGAAGGATGGGACTTCATAACCTAAGCTGTAATTGGACAATTAACTCCAATATGCTAATGGACCAGAATTTATAAAAGTGAGAGACCCAGTCACCATTTTGGGGCCATTTTGGTTCATCTTGGGTGCAGCCCTGGCTGGGCTCTTGTGCTGCCCAAGGTGGATCCATTGAGGAGATCCTTTGAATAAACCCCTGCTTTATTCTGTAACCCTCTCCAGTCTCTGTTCCAGATCAGTCCTCCCGAGGCACCAGGGAGGAGAGGGATTTCTGCACTGGCACTGACAGCAGAACCACATCAACACCCCACTGCAACCTCGATCTGCTCACCGCACCCTTGGATTTCCCATGGCTGCACACACAGGGGGAAATCCTGCTCTAGAAAGGATGCTGTGCCATGTGCACAGCAGCCACTCCACATTCCCTTGCCTTGGGAGGCAGCAAAAACCAGACTCAACCAGCAGAATATTCAGGTACAGCCCCAACAGTCAGCTCAATCGCGAAGAGACACTCATGCATTATTCATCCCAGGAAATCTGGGAGTTTTTCCAGAGAATATGCCACAGACTAGAGATAGGGTTTATCAACTGTTTTAAATCAGCATGTTTTATCTGATACAATAACAATTTATTTACTAAGGATATTTATACCATTGGAGCTTTCCAGGCTTAATTGATTCTTTTCATCAAGATCCTGTGCACTGGGAAAATCAGCTCACAAAGGGATTTGAAAAGACACTGTGCTGAATATCTACAGAATGATTTAGGTAATAATGGAGTAAAGTTATGGATCTGTTCGCATTTCAATTACCAGATTCTTTTCCTTTGTAGCTGTTCTACAAGGCCATCCTCATCTTGAGGATGTCAAAAATTGGTTTTCATTTGATACAACAGTTTATGTGGGCTTAAATAATCAATAACCAAAGCTACAGTTAGGCAAATCAGTCTGTAAATAGCACTGGCATTGACAAAAGTCTTAACACAGAAAGCCAGCACAAAATGAAAACTGTAGCTATTAGTGGGTCAAGAATGTTATAAAAATGTGGATTAAGCACAACCCTGCCTAGTATTTTTCCTCTAAGCCTGACATCAACCACATGAGTGAGAGGAGTTTGACCATAGTGAAAATACAGGTCAGTGTTGATCCTTTCAGTATTGCCATGCCCAAGTAAAGAAGAACCCATCTAAAATGAAGATATAATTCACAAAGTAAAGATCAAAACCAAGCAGTTGAGGTAACTCATCACTCGATGTTCAGCCTCAACTCTGGGGTTTTAAGCCATGAAAGCTTGAACTGGAGAGAGGGAAAAGATCCCTCACAGCTGAGGGAGCAGCACTGGAAACTGCAGGCACCAGCAGGGAGCCAGGGAAATCAGGAGAGATCATCTGCATTCCTTTAATTGGAGCCAAGCTAACACACAGACTACACCCTGCTCTGGTGGAAAAGGAGAACTGCAGAATGAATTTTTCTACACAAGAGCGAAGGCACTGCCCTGTTCCCCACCTGCAGGTCCTCAGTGCCCTGCAGCGGTGAGGGATTCTGGTGAAGTTTGGGTGAATTGCATGAAAAGGAAAGACAACACAAACTCCTGCGACACACTCAGGTGTTCAGTGGGAAAAACGCAGGCAGACCTTGCTGCAGCAGGCAAAGAACTTTGATCTGTAAAAGACTACACATCAGAGAATATATTTTCATTTATGTCTTCAAAAGTCTTGATACGAAAAGTTTTGCTCCTGTGTGAAACCCTAGCTAGAGAAATTCACCTCACTGGCAGAGAATTCCCCCTATTTTTAAAGTTCTGGTCTAACCTGAAGAGCATTTTTGATGTGGTATTTCTGACAAAATTATTTTCCATCCTTTTGGCACAGAAGGCAATTCCTGAGGGCAGCGCCTGCCCCTCCTGCTCACACATTTCCCCTCTGCAGCTCCACCAAAGCAGGCTTTGTTTGTTTTATTGGCTGCCTGGTGGGTTTTTACAGAGATTAGCTTGTTTATTTGCTTGTTTTGTTTTGTTTGAACCCAGAAGCCCTTTTCTCTGGGAAGGTAAATGTTCCCAGGTTCCCAAAACCCCAAGCTGGATTTTTTGAGGCCATTTTTTCCTGAGGTTTGGTTTTCACAGCCTCTGAACCCAGCCCTGAGCTAATCTGTGTGCAGCTAGCACCATACCCAGGCAATAATTGCCTGTCCTAGCAAGGCCCACTAGTCCCAAAGGATGTGCTTTTTAAGGCAAAATAACTTGGAGAAGGGACAATATGCAAAGTGACAGCAGATTAAAGAATGATGGAAATTAAAAGTTTAAAAAGCATGAGAAAGCAATTAACCAAGGAACAAAATGCTGTTTCTAAGCATATAGAAGCTCAGAGTCTGTGACAGAATCAAAGTCTCCTGGAAAAAAAAAGGGAAAATAAAAAAGCAGCCAGGGAAAGGACCAAAAAATGAAAGTTCTTTTTTTTTTTTTTTTTTTGTACAGAGTGTAAGATAAGTGCTATTTCAGCTTCCAATCCCACCACAAGGACACAGATAAGATATTAAAACAAGCAACTCCAGAATAAAGTCATGGAGGAATCACCAGCAGGGCTCCAGAGCCAGACTGGGCTCCATTAACAGCTCCTGCTTCATCCAGGATAAATAAATTGTCAAGACACTAATAAAATATTCAAATGAACTCTGAGAACCCAAATTTAATTGCTTCCTGGTCTGAAATGGAAAACAGATCAATAGATTGATCTCAACCTTTGTTTAGTCTTAGGTGTCTCTGCATCTTTTCCATGGAATAAAGCAGCAGCAGTTTTTCTCTAAATCCTGGGGGATTCTGCTCCTCTGAAACACAAAAATGACTCCTCTCAAACAGCTTCTAACAAAGCCAATCACAAAGGTTTGCTCAGGAAAACAGTCACAGGTGAGAGCTGGGGCATCTCTGCTCTCCTCATTGCAGATAATGCCAAGTGCTCAACAAATTCTAGCTGGAAAAAACATCTGGTTTTTGGTTTGAAAAGTCAGTATTACCATGGGCTTCTACAAGACTGGACAAAGGCAAAGAGAATTATATAGGAGGTAAAAAACATTGGAGAAAATCTAATATCACAAGCAAAAATTCAGCCTCCTCTGCAATAATCCAGGTTTTTTCCCACCCATTTTAAAGTGACAGCAGGAAGAGAAGCTGTTAAATGGATGTGAACATGCCCCAAAAAATAAAATATTAATTTTTTTTCTCTCTGAGACTGTAGTCCATCTCCAGCTGAATGAAATATTATCATCACAGGATTGGGTTATAACTGTGTGCTAAAATAAAGCACAGCCCAGCAAATTAAAGATCTGTGCTCAATGACTTTAAACAAGATTTTAACCTTTCCTTCCCCTCAGTTTCCCAACCTTTTTAAAAGGGTGAAGCATGTTTTGTTCAGAAACCTCAGGCAAAACCCAAGCTGTTGTGATAGTTATTAAAAAATTAATAAACATTTAATTAGGCTAATCAGAAAAGTTATTTCTAAACCCTTAATTCTGTGTAGATGAAAACATCATTTGTAACCAGACAACCATCTGAGTAGAAACCAATATAAATCAGCAAGAGCTATTCCAGTAACAGAAACTGTAGCTACATCATTAAGAACAATTTTAAATGCTTGCAGCTTTCGTAATCACTCGCATTTTATTTTCAAACTTTTTTATTAGAGCATCGACGAGTCATTATCCTGGCACAGCTGAAGGGGGACAGAATCAATGCCCTGCTGGCTGCCTGCTCTGCTCTCTGTGATAAACACTGTCTCACAAGCTGGAAAAAATCCATTCTGATACTGCTTCCCAATTAGAGCTGTTAAATGCTTCTGGAACGGCTGAGTCCTGGTTGCTTTTACACCCAGGTACGTCGCTAAGCTGATGTTTTAAACTGAGCAGTGCTGCGCTGTTTCTAGTAATTTTCTTATCAAATTTCAAGCCAAGCAAATTCAATTGTCATCCTTTTTCTTAGGACTCAATGCAGTTTGTGATGTCCTTGTGGTAACTTGAGGAATTCCAGTCGCTCCTGCTCACAGCAGCGGCTGAGTGCACGCACACTTAGGAACGTGGCAGGAGAGCCCTTCCACGAAGGAAATACAATAAATACCAAATAAAATCAATGAATCTCAGCCAGGAACAGAAATGCCAGCCTCGCTTGATCATCACAGAAAGAATTTTCTTAGAATCATGGCATGATCTGGCTCAATAAAGGACCTTTAAACTCACTTTAGTGCCATGGCAAGGACACCTCCCAGTGTAAAAGCGTCAAAGCAATATCTGCCTGAGACCAGTTAAACAGCAGATTCTGAAATATCCTATACTCCTTAAAGACCATCTTGCACTGAAATTGAAATATCTGATTTTTCCTGCTGCACCAGTGAACTTGGGAAACATTCTTTTCTTTTTTTTTTTTTTCTCAAGCTGACCTCTGTCCTTGCTTCTCTGGCCCTCTCACCCTCTCTTCATGTTGTATTATTATGTCTGCATTAAGCTTATAGCTCTCCCCATTTGCACATTCACTTAATCATCAATGTAAGTTGCCTCTAAGTTATGCATACTTCACTTTAATGAAACTGAATTTCCACATCTTAACAGTCTGGGTCACCAACTGGAATGAATATTAAACACTGGAAGCAAGCACATCAAGATCTGGCTAATGGACCCATCACAAAGGAACAGGAATAAAACAACCAGCTCCAGTATTCTCTAAATCCTCTTCTCAGAGGGTTATTAAGAGAGAATATTAAAATTGAAATTCTTGTTTTATTAACAACCCCAAACTTGTGTTTCACTGGAAAGGACAGAACACCTGAATTCACTGTCCTTCATATCAGCCACACAAGAATCAACTACCTTAGATCAGACCAAAGATTTTCTTCCCCAGATATTTAAGAAAAGAACATCCAGGTTTAGTGTTCAGAAATGGTTCTTGAAGCACTTTTCCATAGTAACTGATGTCTGTTTTCCTGTGGTAAATTTCTTTCTGCTGCTCATATTTACTTTTACTTTGATTCCTTCATTTGATGGTAAAAAACTCACATAAAGATTTTTGTAGGTGCTGATGATTGTGAGATTATTTGCCACTTGTTTCAAGAAAAAAAGTACAAAACTTTCCAGGCCAAATGTAGACAGGACCCCATTATTTCACCAAGAGGAGCAATGAAAGAAACTTTGACAGATTTCTCAGAGCTGTGCAGACCACAAGAACATGAACTGGCAAAAAAATTAAAAAAAAAAATTACCAGTGCACAAAACTGAATTCTTAGTCCAAAATCAGAGCAGGTTTGTCAGAGTAGCATTTCTTAAACAATTACCAGCGACCTTGCTCAGGTTCCAAAAGTGAGGAAGCACCAATGGCAGCTACCAGGAACATTTCAGTTTGTTAGGGGAGAATGGGAAGAGGCTCTAATTACTGCCTACAAATGTTTGCATTAGCGTTTGCACTGAAAACTGGTAATTACCTTGCATTGCTAGCGGGGTTTCATATGCTTTAGGGTCAGATAGGAATAAACACCTGTAGCCAATAAAAATTTTAGTTGTTATTCACACCTCGGAGGGGCTGAACTGCTGCTGAGTCAGCAGGAGCAGAAATGCAAAGTTCTTGCAAAGAAGCTTCAGAAATCCCTGTTTTGGAGAGCACACACGACAAAGAACAATAAATCCCCGGGACAGGCTGTCTGGTGGGTTTGCTTTCTGAAAAATCACTAACATCTAATAAGAAGGAGAAAACTCCCAAGCCCAGCATGATGATGTTATTTCAGCAGCTAAGCCTCGGAATTAACTTGTAATGGAAGTGCTCCTGGCACTGGAAAGGAGCCAAATTGTGACACTCAAACTTCCAAGACCTGTTTGCTGAACTATTCCCCCAAAAGTGCAGCAAACCGTTGTAGGTATTTCATTTATTTTCTGTATCTGTTCGGGAATTTGCATCGACCTGTGTGCCAATAAAATTCCTGGAGAAGACTGATGGGTACACAAAAGCCAGACTGCAATATTCTGGTTGTCTCATTTTTTGAAGAACACCCATAATCGTGAGATCCTTTGTCACTAAAAACAACACCCTGAAGGAAGCTGTTTGTCTTTCTTTCAGGGACAAATTAGGTCACAGCCATGAAGGAGACAGTGGAGCAGCCTGAGCAGGATCTTTAATTAGCAAAACATTCACAGAATTAGCTCTGGGTTTTGTGTCTCCTTTCCCCCAGCCCTTTGGTTTATGGAAATGTGTCCTCACATGAGGATCAGATTAGCAGGGCCCGTTTGTGCCCCAGTGCTGACTCTGATTGCCCATGACACCCATGGGATGGAGAGCCCCAGAGCAGCACCACTGTCTCCAGTTTAGTGACCATCTGCAGCTACAGCAAAGTGGGTTTGACACTCAGGGCTATTCCCCCTCTTCCTGCATGCTCCCTTCTCTCATGAGCAGCCAACTCACTGCACAGAGTGGACAGAGAGCACAGGAAAGGCACCAAGTGCTGCCCAGACAGTGCTCATGGCTCACTTGGGCTCACAGCGAGGAGTCTGAACCCCCTTTTTGTGAATATTGAATTTCCAGCCAGTTCCCACCCATTCCATTCCTTAACACCGACCACAAATTCAGTTTGGTGCCGCAATTTGCTGCGTTCTGCGTTCCTCAGGAGCATTCTGCACTGCAGGATTTACTGCTCACTCCAAGACCTCCAATTCGTGCTCCTCAGATGAGCCCTGGCTGCAGCGCTGATTAAACATATTGCCAGTGTTTCAGTGAGATATTTTCCTGGGCTCTGGAGGTGTGTGTGGCTCACTGCTGATGGTTTGTGAATGCTCATGGACTGATCCTCATGCAAAGGACTGAAAAAAACCCATTAAAATGTCAACTGTGTGCCATCAGTAACAATGCCTGGGCGATATTATGACATCATAAAGAGGCAGGACAAGAAGAGTCACCTCAGAAATGACAAATTTTGGAAAGGACCAAATCATGTGCAGAGGTGAAAGCTGGGAAAAGAAAAGGTAGGGAAAAACAAACTGAAAAAGGAAGGCAATAAGCATGATACTAATAAAATTATAACCCAGAATGATAAAGACTGATGAAGAAACTCAAGGCAATTAGAACATACAAATCTAATGTTATTAAATAAATGCTCAGGGAAAAAAAATCCACCCAATCGATTTCCTAAGGCAACACAGGCAGGGGAAGGACTAAAACAGTGGCAATGACAAAAAAATAACACTAAAGCATGAACATCTGGTCAATAACCAGTAAGTTCTTATTGAAAAGTCAAGAGAAGTGTGAGGAAGACTCAGCTGGAGTAGAAGGAAGGGTCAGCAGGACAAGGAGTGCATCCCCCCATGGCCACAAATGGAGATCTCATTTGAGATGCCTCAGCAGATGCACAGCAAACTGGGAGCTGAAACAATTGTGCCACAGCAGGCATTTGAACAACAACTCTGGAGTTCATTTGCTCTGGGGAACAGCAAACAAATCCCACCCCACACCCCCCAAATCAATCAATCAATAAATCCAGAAGCCTACACAGAGCTGAAATGTAAATTCCAGAACTTTGACAGAAGTTCCGACAGAAATTTCAATGAGAGGTTTTTAGCTCCAAGGACTGAAATACCCCTTTCTTTCAGAGGTGTTTGGCATATGACAAAAAACTGAATAGAAATCTTCTTCTGTCACCACTTACAACTGTTAGATAACATATCCTAAATTTCCAGGGTTAGCAGGTTGTCATGAGCCCTATGTTAACAGAAGGAGTATTTTATTCTTGAAGACACTTGCTATTCCTGGAAGTTAAACAAGATATTCCAATAAAGTAGAAGAGATCAAGCAGGAAAATTAATATTCCATCTCTCCTCTATACTGATCTGCAAGTTCTGTATTGCATAAGATGAGAAAATTAAATCCCTTTTCCTTTTTTTGGGCAGACTTTTATATTCCAACTGTACCAGGAGAATTTTGGATCTTGATTAAATATATTGTTAACTGTGCTTGCCACTCAGCATAAATTTGTGAATACTTAATGTCAGAGCAACACTGAGATGGCCAAATTTGAGAAAAGTCACCTTTCATTACAGAACCCTTCAGTTTTTTACAGAAAGATATTCAGGAGCTCTCCAGTGTTATTTTCTTTTTCTACTTCTTTCATCTTGCAGAGTCAATAAAACCTCTGCTCAAAAAGAAACTTGCCTTTTGCTCCCCATCCAGGCAGTTCTGCAGGGCTGCACAGCAAGGGCTTCTCTTCTTTTATAAACTATGGACACTGGGCTTCAGTGCAGAATTCCTCCCAGGCTCTGGCAATAAAAATTTACCCATAAAACCTGCATGGGATCACAACCTCCATGGTCGTGCACGTGAGATCTTTCAGAAGGGATTTGGTGTCAGAGATGCTCCTGGTGCTGGTAAAAAAATAAAATTCCTATGGCCAGGAGCATTTCAAACAGAGTTTTTAAATGGATGCTTTTTTCCCCAAGATTGTGCAAGCTTCTTGAAGATTTCCAACATTTTTCTGCACACAAACAATTGTCCCCCCTCAGGTAAATCTGACTGTCCCTGGTTTTGGCAAACTCTCCCCACTGGTTAAACCAAGGGCAACAGAAACTGGGAAATTTAAACTGAAACTCTTTAGAATTCTCTCAGCATTCTGCAACACTACATTAAGAGTGAAAAATCAACTGCAAATCTTCCAAACCAAATAAAACTCAAAGACTTCTCTTTTTATACTTTGCACCGAAACAACTTTGGAGTTTTGCCGATTCCCTTTCGGGGCCATGGAACAAGCTCCTCCCAGGTTTGCTCCTTGTCAGAGCTGACAGAAAACACTGGGAGCATTGTGGGCTGCTCTGGGGAGATGGGGGATGAGCAGAACACCACAAAACTCAGCATTTCGGAGCAGCAGGGAGCTCTGAATGCAGAGCTGGGGTTTGGTTCACCTGCCCTGCAATAAGGCAGCGATGACCTGGCTGAGAGCACTTGGGGTTCTGGGGACACCTCGGGCTCACACAGGACAGAAATTGCATTTTCTCCTCTCCCAAGGGCCTTGAGGGGTGCCCACATTCCCCCGACACCTTCTGAAGGTGCCTCATAACAAAATAAACTTCCTAGAAAATGTGACTCAGCTGGGATAATACACGTTGAGATCTGTTAAGATTGAAGAAAACCCAGCCTAAGATTCATTACACAGCAAAGTTCTGAGAAACACTTTATCCTAATTGAATGTTTGCAGGGAAATTCATATGGTGTTTTATAGTACAATTTTATGCATCATCAATTAGCAATTGAACCAGTTTCAAACCTGAACTCCTGAAAGCTTCAAGCACAAAGAAAACTCTGCAGCCCACATTCATTTCAGAACAAACTGACAGGTAATGCTGAACCTGTTACAGCTCCTGAGAAACTTGTTCACATTGCTTCCACACACACAAAAACCCAACAAAGGAGCCCCACACAATGACAACAACCACACAAAAATAAAACCTTCCTCAAGCTGAGCCATACATTCTAAACAAATGGCATTTCAATTAGTGCTTTGGATTATTCAGATTTATATCCCCTAGGCTCTTCTAAAAATCCCCACCAGACTTGCAGCAAAGTCTTACTTTCTATTCAAAATCTTTATAATTCTGCTCTGAGGGCCCACAGGTATTGGTCCATAAGGTAACCTTGGTTTCTCTATCACACTGGTTTTTGCAACAGGGAAGACAGCACTGAAACACCAGAGAAATGGGAAAAATGCACAAATTCACAGCAGATTCTCCCTGAGACAGCCTTTTCAAATTAAGCTAATACAGTCTAACTAAACTTATATGGGAGTAACTGTGAGCTCTTTATTAATATTTATTCTCTGTATGATTTGCTCTCAAGGACAGAACAGTTAATGACTGGGTCTTGTGATCTGAGTCAGAATCAGGGCTGTAAAGAACAACAAAAAAAAAAAAAAAAAAAAAAAATCACACCAGCACTTAAAGAAAATCAGTATGCACACTGATATTTTCTTCATTTCACCTTAGCACAGGAAGAGAACTGATCTCATACATCAGGAGCCCTGCACTGGATCAGCAGCCATTGGAGCTATTAGCAAACTGACCAGTGCATCTGTTTCTGAATAAGAACAAGACAGGGGAAGAAAAAAGGCACAGCCCATTCCATTTGTAGCTTGGATTCCAATATTTTCTTTCACCTTTCCAGCAGTTTTATCAAATGACTATTTTTTTTTACTTTGTAAACCTGTGTGAGAACAACTCGATGTTGGTACTGTACTTTATTCATATGAAAATGTCAAGCCAAGTAAGGAAGCAATAAAAAGCAAAGGAGAAATATGATGAGAATTTATAATGTGATCTTGGTAGGCATCTTGCTTCTCTGATGCTCAGTGTTGTCTGCAAAAATACAGAGCCAGATTAATGAAAGGTGTGAGAAGAAAACATCTTTCATGTATTCAGTTTTAACCAATAAAAGAGCTCATATAGCACCAGCTCTCAGTGCCGCACAAAACATTTTCAGCTTTCATTTCTATGCAGATAAAATAGCAAGTGTAGCTATTTAGCACTTTTCCATATTATTTAAATGAATATTTTCCCTGGGTATGTTTTTGTGGAGTGGTTTTTATGGGTTCAGATGCAGCAGACAGGGATGGGGAGGGGGCAACGAGAACATTTCCCCTGCAATCCCAGCCTGTGCCACAGAGCACAGGGGCAGCCAGGAGTTCTCAGCATGTGGAATATTTCCCTGTCTGCTCTGGCATGCCCTCACTCCCAGGGCAGCACTGACTCTGACCCTCATGCATGGACAAAGTTTCCCAAACTCCAGAATAGACCAGAACCCACAAAATTGTGAAATAGATTGTAGAGAGCAGTGTGGGTGTATCACTGGGTGAGAAATTGAGGCTTTGGGGTTTTTAGTGTGTTCTGGATGGAGGGAAGATGGAGGGCACAGGGTGTCATCCTGGGTTTCTGCTTCATGCTGCTTCTTCCTCCTTCTCCATGGGTTTGGGGGCATTTTGTAGTTGGGCAGGAAAGTCCCCATTGCAGCTCTTTGGGATCAGTTACTGGGTTAAAAGGGGAAATAATCCAGGTGTCAGCTCTGAATTGGACAGTTCAGTCTTAAAAGCCCTTGTAACCAGAGATTGTTGGCCATTTTGTGCCTTCTAATGAAAAGCCACAGAACTCACAGCAGTGAGGCTGTTTTACTGATAAGAAATAACAAACACCTGAGTGTGAACATGAGCTACTGTCTCAGTGCCTTCACTCCAGACCCAGGGACACCCACAGCTGGTGTCCCCACACACAGCAGCAACCCTGGCCAGGGATGCTCCTGCTGCAGCCCCTCTGGCTGCCCTGGTTGTGTCTCTAGGCCGCAGGCAGCCCATTTCCCTGCCTGAGCTTCTGTCTGACACCTCCTGCTGCTGGCGAGCTGAATGCTCCTAAGATCTTAGGGAAAAGCTCCCCAGGAACACAAGCAGCACCCAGTGAGCTCCATGCCTCATTCTGTGAGCCTCAGCCAGTTCACTCCTCTCTGCTGCAGACTCAAAAACTCCAGTTCAAGCTTTCCCTCAATTTAGCCAAGATTATTATTTCCATTTTGATTTTTACTTCCACTCCTCCTCTCTCTTTCTTACCTGGTACCTTCCATCCAATATTTTTGATTTGTCTATTTGTTCGTCTTCTATTGTTAAAGGTGCATTCCACATCCTATTAGTCACTGTCCCCTCTGCACTCCAAACTCAAAGAACCCCATTTCACCTGTAAAATCTCTGCACAATCTTTACAGCACCAGGCAGGCAAATCCTTCTCTCCCACCAACACAATCCATGAGTTACAAACTGTTTCTGAGATGCAGAACACAGAGCAAGAAAGTTCAATTCTGACATCTGTGTGCTTTCCTGCATATTAGCACTTCACTTTTGGTTGCCAGCAATATTAATTTGATTGTGCTTCATGAGAGACTTTCCTTTGAGCTGCTTGAGTTAAAGACTGAGAGAATTTCTTCTCTTTTCTGTGCAATGCAGAGCACTGTGTATATTTATAATTACTTCTGGTCAATAACAATATTTCTACATCTTGGCCTGAAGAGAGAAGCTGGAAGTTCCCAGGATGTGATATTGAAAACCAGCTTTGTTCAATGCCTCAATGTCACTAGGTGGAAATCAAACTTACAGTTCATTATACCAACTCCACTCTTAATAACTCTGGACAGTTTTACAGATATCCACAAGTGGCGGCAGAAAATTCATCCTGAGAGCTCCAAAAAAGGGGAAAAAAAGCCAAAAAAGCAATCTAAAGCTGCAGTTTAGACCTCCTATAAAAAGGAGGAAAATAATGACCCATTTGGAAAGCATGCTCAGTACAATCCATCAGACACTGGTTGAAGATAACAGAATATGCAGGGAATCTCAGAAGGGAGACACTGTGGATCTGCTGTCTGAGTTAACAATATTCCTTTCAAAAGCTGTTTCATGGGCACAGGCAGTAATCAAATAAATATTGATATTTGTTTATTCGTGGCTGAAAACCAGAACAGGGACTACAAACACAATTTTTAGGCGCAGTAAAGAAAAAAAGCCAAGATTTTTTTACAACAGTGTTAATAGCATTGAATTCAGTGTGCATTAATACCCAGGTGTTGGAACAGTTTGTAATAGGAATAAAACAACACAGAGCAGAGCTCTCCAAAGCTCTGCTCCAAGCACACTCCCATAATTCTTTTACAGTTAAGGGCTACTCCCAGGAAAGATGGCATGCTCAATAAGAGCAAGATAAGGGCACACACGAACATTTTCCTTCCTTTATGTTCCACAAAAGCTTGCTGAACATCTTTAAAAAGGGCACTGAATACATCTTTCAAAGTTCAAATACTTCTGGAAAGCATTAGATAAAATATTTGCTTAGCAATC
The DNA here is from genome assembly GCF_028018845.1 of Melospiza georgiana. Classification (NCBI taxonomy): domain Eukaryota; kingdom Metazoa; phylum Chordata; class Aves; order Passeriformes; family Passerellidae; genus Melospiza; species Melospiza georgiana. The sequence continues at coordinate 1,483,849 of NC_080441.1, forward strand.
CAGGAACAGATTTCTCATCTTCTGACAAAAAAAACTCCACACAAAACCCAAAACCCACCAACCACTCCCTAAAAAACCCCAACAAACCTCACCGAAATAAAAAAGTATGGAAATTATCTAGTAAAACCCCCTAAATCTCAGAATATAATAGAATAAATTTGGTGTAAGAGGAAATGTATTTTATAAATTCTCTACTCTAGGGTACAACTATGATAGGCTGGATCTTCTTTGAGTCTGGAAACAGGAAAGAACCACACAGACAATCAGAAAGTGGGAAGGCAGTAGGATAAACTGGATTCAGGTATCCCTGCTAACACTCCAGTTAATATCCTCACTTTGGGCAAGCAATGATTGCTCTATTCTTCCTTTCACAGCCCCTTTTGAGGAGCCCGTGCTGCTGCCCAGCAGCTTTTCCACCAAAATAATGTTCACACGTAGCAAATGGCACATCACACACCTTTCACCTGCCCCAGTTTTAGCCAGATAAGCATTTACTGTTCCTCTGTTTCAAACTGTGCAAATGTACTTCAAGAAAACTTATCTAAACCAGCGGGAAACTGTTGTCTCCTTATCACAAAAGCTCCATACCTTCTTGGTGTTTCTTGTGGGCATTTCCTCACAGCACTGACTCTTTCTCCTTCACACAGCAGCCAACTGACTCCAGCTCCCATCTCAACCCCACCCCACTCTTTTATAGCATCTTCTTCTCATTGCTTACACCTGTGGCCTGTTAAAGTCAGGCTGTTCCCAATCTTTGATAATTGGCCCAGCTGCAGCTCCTTAGGGGTGAGATTACTTTCTGCACTATCTTTATTTTCTTGTATTCTATCCCCCCACAGGAAACATTTCCTTCTGCACTGGTACCTGAGAAACCTCATGTGCCTGGGCATGCTGGTTTCTGATGGATAACTTTGTGTGCTGGTGACACTGTGATCTGACTCAGAGGGAACTCTGAGAGTGGAAGGAAGAGTTCACCTCGATGGGAACAACCCCCAGCAGTCAGCAGAGATGTCACTGAGTGTGAGAGGCACAGTTAGGGCTGAGATTGCACCAGATTCTGCTCCACTGCTGGCACAGGGTAATGAACAGGATCAGGTCACACCATCTCTGTGCAGAGCTCCAAGAACCACTGATTTCTTTTTGCCATTATTTACCAATTCTTCTTCTCTCTCCTTACATATGCAGAGGATTGTATTGGGAAATGGCTTTATTTAATTACTGAACTTGGTACACACCTCAGTACCAGTTATTCAGATACCAGAATCTTGTATTTATTTCTTCCCTGCTGAGGAGATGGATGGATGGGATGGACGGACGGACGGACGGACGGATGGACGGATGGATGGATGGATGGATGGATGGACGGATGGATGGGATGGATGGATGGATGGATGGATGGATGGATGGATGGATGGACGGATGGATGGGATGGATGGATGGGATGGATGGATGGATGGATGGATGGATGGATGGATGGATGGATGGATGGATGGATGGATCTGTGGATCCATGGAGGGATGGATGGATGGATGGATCTGTGGATCCATGGATGGATGGATGGATGGATGGATCTGTGGATCCATGGATGGATGGATGGATGGATCTGTGGATTCATGGATGGATGGATGGATGGATGGATGGACGGATGGATCCATGGATGGATGGATCTGTGGATCCATGGATGGATGGATGGATGGATGGATGGATGGATGGATGGATCTGTGGATCCATGGATGGATGGATGGATGGATGGATCTGTGGATCCATGGATGGAGGGATGGGATGGATGATGGATGGATGGATGGATGGATGGATGGATGGATGGATGGATGGATGGATGGATCCATGGATGGATGGATGGATGGATGGATGGATGGATGGATGGATGGATGCAGCTGCTCCTCCAGGAGCACAGCCCACGCTGCAAACAGCCTGCTCCCCTCTGTGCTGACCTTTCCTGCCGTGCAGCAGAGCTCCTCTCTCCAGAGCTCTAATGCAGCCAAATGAGTCAGACAAACCTTCCTGTTGCCCTAGGCAACTGCAGGCATGGCTTTGTTTTTGTGGCCATGAAACTTTGTGTAATGTTTCTGTTTGGGAGCATGGCAAAGTGCAGATCCATCCTCGGAATCCCCGCATTAAACAACATTTCTCATTAGCATCCACTTAACATAAAGATCATTTACAAACCCCTTTTATTGTTACAGACAGGAAAATTCATTTCTACAGGCCTTTTCCTCTAGAATCTGCAATCATATTTCAGAAACCATCCAGCCTGTGCTCAAAACAAAAGTTTATAGTCCATTCTTATTTGCATCCAGTATTGAATATTGAGATGTTAACAGCATTACATTTCATAGATTTTTTAGTTCTGCCCTATCCATCTGTAAATAAGTCATGGGAAGAAAAAATATGATTTTCCTTTTCAAGCTGAGCTGTCACATAATAAAATATTTCATCATATTTGATTGCATTAAGAATCTAACTTTCAATATATACCCTCACTCCTAAAATTTCTGAATATATGTATGTTGAAATTAAGCAAGTGTGACATAGTTCTTGGTTCCCTTGGGAACAATATTCAGAGCTCATTTGAGATGTGACCTGCTTATGCTGCCAGGGAGTATTAGTATTTTTGCTGGATCTTTACAACAGAGATATGGAGTGAAGGACAAAGGCAAAAAATAAGACTCTAAATTCACAGATGAAAAACAGATTAAATACTGCTCTGTTTCAGAAGACAGTGTTGGCTTTTTACAGAACCTGCCCCATTTGGTAAGCTCTGCTGAGGAGATTACTGTTTTTCATAGTGAAATGTTTTAGATGAGCTGTGCATGGAGAAACCAACAGCACAAGGTGTGGTCCAAGGTGTCTGAAGAGGTTCCAATGAAGAATTAAGGATGGAAATTAACTTCAGGGATTATTTTACAAACTGGATGGCAGCTCAAAGTGGAACAGAACCACCCATCCTACAAGGCTGCCTTTTGTCTCCTGCCACAGCTCAGTCACAAGGAGCATCCAATCCATCATAAATGGAATTTCTGCTGTAGTCAGCACAGGGCTGGGTACAACTGAGCTCAATGGCTTGTTCATTAGAACAAGCAGTATTTAAATATCTGTATATCCTTCCTTCACCTCAGTCTGACTGCTGAGCTTTCCATCTTACACATCACCCTCTCAGTCCCTTGCCAACCTCAAAATCCACACAGCTCATACAGATTTCAGCATTAGGCTCTCTGTATATCAGGATTAGGGGCTCTTTCTTTCCCTTCCTGCTCTCTTCCTGTGGGTTCCAGGCAGGATTAGGCCAGGGAACAATTCTCCATCCCTCCTCTCCATCCTGCCATGGGTTCCATTTCCTCTCTTCCCGTTCCTCACCCCTCCTGTCGAGCTGATCTGAGCTCACACACATTTCATTTCAACTGGTGCCAGTTGGTGCAGTGACTCACTGCAGTGTTTATCCCCTTTCTGAAGTAAATAAGCGTTTACCACATGGGGAAGTTGTGTTTCCACAACAGAAATTACAGAAATTTCAAAATCTCATCACAGACAAGCTGGGCTTGGGAAGGGTTGAGGCCCTGCCTGGCTGACAGTGCAAACCTTGGATCTGTGGATCCCTGATCCCAGGGTCACCAAAATAAACTCTGCCTGAGCTGCAGCTCACTGAAACCTCCCTCAGCTCTGGGGCCAATAACAAAAACCAGGGAAACCAGCAAAAATCAGAGAAAACCAGTGAAAATCAGAGAAAACTGCCAGCCACTGCTTGGATGCAAAGGAGTTTTCCTCCAGTGCACGTTATCAATACGCTTCTGTTAAAGCAGCCTCATTTTTAATACTGCACTGAATAATCTTAAGCTTATTAAACTGCCTTGTGTTACAAGAATAGACAGTTGTAGTCAAACATGAAAACGAGTCAAGGAAAAAAACCAAACCTGTTTCTCATAAGAACTGCAAATATGAATGTGTTCCTATTAGTTTTCACAACAGATTTGAGTTTGTCTCTCTTGTCTTCATTTTTTTTCCACTGAGAGGGAACAGTGGACTTGTTCCTCCTGAATAGGGATAATTTATGATTACCTTGTTTAATTTTATTATTTTGCTGCCTTAAGTTCTTGTTTACAATGCCTTTTCTGCAGCAGAACAAAAATCCCTTTAAAGTTCAACCTGCTAAATTAATAAACTGTGTTCTCTGTTTTAGTTCCATGCTAAATGGAGCTGCATAAAATTGTTATAACACACCCATAAAACAGCAGCAGATGCAATATGTTCAAAACGATTATTTTCCTTTAATTTTGTAAACATACAGAAAGTTTGCATTATAGCCTACCCTTAAGCACATCCCTGCTGTAAATTAAAGATGTGCCAAATCAGCTCCAAACACATTTTGCAGTAAACAAACAATGAGACGTGGGGCACTGCAAAATGAGAGCAGCAGAGGAAAAAGCAGTGGCCAACACAGAGCAAAGCATTTGACAAATCCAGAAGCATTTCTGCATCTGTGTGTGTTTGGGCACCACAGCCATGCTGTGATCAAGGTTTTACACAATGTGGATAAGGGCTGCAGGGGTATTTCACACATAAGACAATAAGAAAATTATCATTTCACTCCCCAGTTTTATCCCCTGGGACTCCAGTGAAGGGTCTCAAAGGCTCAGGAAATACCTGAGATGCCAGGGTACAAAATAAAGTGGAATTGACCCAAAGAGGATCGTGTGCCAAAGAATGAGGAGTTGTGTGCTTTTATTAGCAGTAGCAGCAAAGTTTCTGTGTGACAGACAGCTCTGTCAAAAGCCCATTAAAAAGTTCCAGGATGAGTTACCTGCTGATCAGTAGGAAACTGAGTAAACTAATATGAAACCTAAGTATTGTGTAGATTATACACTAAATACTAAGGCACGATCCACCAAAATCTCTGAAATATGTAGAATCAGCTCTAGAAGAAGTAAACATCCAAAGGTAACAAGAGAACACACATATTCCTGCCTGCTTTCGTGCTTCCAGAACAAGTCCATGGCTATAAATAACATTTGCATATGTTTTTCAAAAGATACATTCACCACCCTCATCTGCTTTAACTTAGCATTGAGAAAGTGTTCAAAATTCATGCAGTGCTTCATAAATTTGGCAACACTAAAAATTGATCCAAGCCTCAATCAAGGTAACAGGAGATTGTACACTGACCTCAATTAGCCTTGGATCAAGCCTTGGGAGAATGAGCAGTGTTCTAAGCAGTCATTATCTGTGGGGACAGGCACAGAGAGCAAACCATGAGCACCCCACCATGGGCAGAGTTATTCAAATTGAACACAAGACCAGCCACATCTTTTTTATTTTTTGTTAAACAATGATTTCATTAAAACTCTGCTAAGTCAGGCTTGCCCTGTTGCTGAACTAAACCTCAAGGTAATCTTTAAAAATATGACATGCCAAGAGAAAAGAAAACAGAGTTGGTGACCTGGAGCAGCTGCAAATGCAGCTCAAGGCTCTGAGTCACACTGAGCCTTTCCTATTTCCTATTTCCTTTCCTATTTCCTTTCCTATTTCCTTTCCTATTTCCTTTCCTATTTCCTTTCCTTTCCTTTCCTTTCCTTTCCTTTCCTTTCCTTTCCTTTCCTTTCCTTTCCTTTCCTTTCCTTTCCTTTCCTTTCCTTTCCTTTCCTTTCCTTTCCTTTCCTTTCCTTTCCTTTCCTTTCCTTTCCTTTCCTTTCCTTTCCTTTCCTTTCCTTTCCTTTCCTTTCCCTGTGTGTGGGTGCTATGTACACTCAAAAGATGCCCGTTCAAAAAGGCACCATCTGCTTTTCTGACCCTCTGGCACTTACAGAATCTTCTCAATGGGAACAGGAATTTCTCCCAAGGATGTGCTCGACTTCCTCTTGCACTAATTCTTCCTGAGCAGCGAGAGTGCCACAACCCCTCAAATACTTCACACTGCCATCTCAACAGATCACTTGTGAGATGCCAGGCCCAAGGAACGTCCTTGGAATTTCTGATGAGACTTCCATAAATTTACAAGTTAAATCAGTTATGAAGAAATTGTTCCTCTCACATTTCAAAGACTATCTTTTATAGAGACACACACGCACTCACCACGAGAAGAATGTAATGAGAATTTCTTTTATTCATGAAGAAAACAAAGGCAGAAAAAGTCACATTTGAAAATACAACCAGTTTGAATCAACACATTAAGGAACTTCTGGCACAGACTGGGAAACTGGGGGAAAAAGGGGGAAAACAAGAGAAACATCAAACTCCAACATATACAGAGCACTACACAGCTAAGCAATGTAAAACCGCAGCAACACTAATAAATACAGGCCTTGTGAAACGTGTGATGTATACATGAATTAGAATGTGGGCATTTATTTGTACTTTGGTGTAGGGAGTGAATCAAACACAAAGCACAGTGGAAGGAGAAGCTACCCCTGCACGTGGGTGCAGTCACTTCTGTATTTTTGGGCTATTTTAAACTTCAGTCAGCTCAGAACAAATCCCTACACTCCATCCCAGTGGAAACCATAATTTCTGGCAGTTATAATGGACAAAATATGGTAATTTGCTCAGTGGTTTGCAGGGAAAGAGGCAGGAAGATCCAATTTCTGTGAGGTGTTTAACCAGCCCGTAGCCAGCGCTCTGTGCTACCAACTACCACAACACAAAATGCTGAAACCACAACCTGCTCCTCCATAACCTACACCACAAGAAACCCTAAGAACTGAAATTCTTCCAATTTGCCAGAGGCTGAGGCTTTTCTCAGCTGGAAGGTGAAATCCTGGCAGCAATGCCATTGGTAGCAGATTAGATTTAATCACCTTGTACTGACACCTCCTTGTTTTAGAGGGGAGGGAAGAAAAAGCTCCACACCTACACTGAACTCCAAAGGACATGGACATTAATCACAGCTTATTTTTTTAAATTTCTTTTGGATAAATACAGGTTTTAATTATACAGGTCCTGGTTTGTTCTGTTTGTTTCCTAATTAGAGAAAAATGGCAAGTCTCCCAACCTAAGCTCTTTCCCTCTGAAGAATTTAACAATACATTTGGACAGGCACATATATTTATTTGGAGGCTGCACAATGAATAAAATCCCACTTGCACTTAACAGAGCAAAGTTTGCCAGAATTCAGCGCGTGAGCCAAGGCTCCACACTCTGCTAATGGCAAAAATAGCTCTCCCTGCAGTCCAGCAGCGGATTATGAGCATTGCTGAATGTGCTTGGAAACACCCACAACACCTGCTGTTTATTGTGAGTGGCTGCACTGAGAACAGACATGCTTCAACTGTGAAAGAAGGAAAAAGAAAAAAAAGAAGAAATAGAAAAAAAAAAAAAAGAAAGAAAAAAAGTTTGTGAGTGGGAAAATAAGGACAGAGATGGTAACTGTGATTCATGAAGTGTTTCTGCTGAAGGGACTCACTGCAAAGTGCAGCATCCAATAACTTTCACCTAAACCCCTCAAAACACAAGAACTTTCTGTGAAGACGTTTACAGATTTTTGGTAAGGCAGGTTATCAAGCAAAATGAGGTGAGGAAACTGAAGGAGGCCAGGAGCAAAGCCAAGAAATCTCAATTCCAGTGACAAGGCAAATGACCAGAATTCTGTACTCAGTTAAACCCTGACTAACTCATGCTGTGCACAGAAAATTCTCTGCATTTAACCAGGGTAGAACTAACATCAGGACTCCTCCAAGTTGCACAGAATTGCCTTTCAGCTTCTACTTGCATGAGAACACTGAAACACCACCAGAGAACAAGGGTGTGGATGCCAGCACTCTAAATGACAATTTACTCAGAAAGATTTAAAAACCAACCCAAACCACACAAACACTGAAAACCTCCCACTGCTTTTACCAGTAATGACAATGAGATCTGACTCCTGTGGACTTTTCCTCCTCCCGTTTGTTTGGGCTGGGTCATTTCCCTCAGTGCTCCCCCTTTCTCCACCCTCTCCCCATCCCCAAGATTCTTCTTGAGAAAATCTTTCTGCAGCTGGCACGAGCAGCTGCAGCATTTCTGCCCTGTGCAAAGCATCATTTTTGCTCTGTGCACGGCTTTTGAGGTGCTGATGGAGATGATGCCAGCACGCACTTTGACTTTATTCCCCCCTAGCAGCAGGACACGGATCAGCTCTCAGGCGCTGACCTGGCTTTTGGTGGAACAGGCAGCGGGCACTCTTTCAAGAGCAGCAATACAATGACACTGCACATCTGACAGTGGTTATTTCTCTCTCATTGAAAGCAGCCAGACCAGCCCAGAGCTCCTCTGCACAGCAAAAACTCTGCTGTCCCAGGATCTTTGTTATCCAGGCATTGTTATCATTCCCTTTGAACTGTGAGAAACGAAGCCCTGCACAGAAAAGACATTCACAGAAATTCTGCACAATTTCAGACTTTCAAATGAGACCTCCAAAGCCTCCCAAGCATCCAATCTGTAAGGTTTGCTCCTCCCTCTCTTGGCAAAGGTTCTCAGTGAAAGGAACTTTCCTGGTTTTATTCAAGTTAAAGTATTAAAAAGGTCCTGTCCATCTGCACTCAGCCTGGGACAGTGCCTATTGTGGGAATCTATAAAAGTCAGTGGCCCTGTCCCATTTGTGTCTGTATATAAACTGCTAGCATCACCTGTCAGTGCCTTGGACCCTCTGCACATCAGCCTGGGCTCCTACTTCAGTCTTTTCTTTTCCCAGCCAGCTCTTCTAACATTCTTCCAAATTAAACCATATTTCCCCAATTCTTATACCCCACAAACAACCATCACATTAGAATATTCACCTCAATACATTTTCAATATTTTCTGTCTCCTACAGCACTCTCTGTGTATTCCCCCAATTCCAAAACTGCCTTTGCACCTCTCTAACCCACGATAAAAGGCAGCAAACCCATTTTATGTGTATTTCTGTATGCCTTGGCTTTGAGTCTGGCTCTCCAGGCTCTGGGCTGAAAGGCAGAGCTGCTCAGAGCTGTCAGCAGAGCAGAGTCAAGCTGAGCTGCCCATGATTTATGCAGGTAGGGCCGGAGCTGTCAGCTCCCCATGCCTGACATGGGGCAGGGCTCACTGCTGAAAACCCAGACTCACCGCATGACAAATCCAGCTCCGCTCCCGAAATGACAGAATGCAATATGCAATTCAAAAAACACATTTTCAGTAGGCACAACAGCAGGACAAATAAATTGGGAGAAAATCTATATTAATATTGGAAGCCTGAAAGCAGGCTGCTTATTTCTCCCATTTAGATTCATAACAGAGGCTAAAATATTTTGCTTAAACAGAGACACAATAAAGGAAAAAACTGCAGTTTGATTTATGATTTAAATAGAGACCACATGTATTCTAATATTACTATTTATTACAATTTCCCACAACTGTGACAGGATCTAATACCTTCAAAACACCAAAATGCAGTTTGACAAAGCTCCCTCCATTCCCTCCCAAGCAGGATTTATGTGGCTCAAGTTGTACTTGGGTTATGAAGTGAAGGTTTTGCCACCATTCCCCAGCAGTACCTCAGTCCTCTGATGAAAATCAGGATTTAAATACTGGGGTGGTCCAGACTGCAGCTCCTGTAATTGCTGTTCAGCCAGGGAGGGACACTGAGTCCTGCTCAGCTGCCAAGGTGAGAGCTCCACACCCAAAGTGGAGTTTGAATCCTTATCTTGCTTGGGGACTCCAAATCTTGCTGCAGGAGCTTCCTGCTGACACCACCAGAACTATCTTAGGAGATGCTTAACTTTTCTATAAAGTGGGTATAATTCCTCTGTGATGCAGGTTATAATGCTTAGAAATATTATTTTTTGGCACTCTCTGAAGTTTACAAGCAAGATATCTACAGCTGAAGAACTGCCCAAATCAGCTTAATATAAACTGACCTTAATACAGGGGAAGGATGGGCTTTAATCTATTTGAAGAAATTCAGGGAAGGTTCTTTAGCACAGTGAGTTTGCTTAACATGATCTGTGCTGCAGCCTCCTCTCGGTTCACAGGGGAAATCAGACATGCACGCAAGAATCTCAGACAATTATGAAGAAAACTTAAAGAAAACTTAAAGATAAAATGGCTTCAAGTTTCCTGAATCGAGAGGAACAAAGATTTCCCCATCATCTCAAAAATGTCTCCATCATCCCCGCTGTTCCCTGCCAAGGCTCATGCCCATGGTCTCTGTGTGCATTTCCCTTCCAGCCCCTGCTCCATCCCTGCCCTGTGCTGGAGCACACACACCTTGCCATCACACTGACCCTAAAAGGAGAATTCACCGTGCACAAAAAGGGCATTTAATTGCTTTCTCTCTTGGAGGTGCCTCTGCCAGGACAGACACAATCTGACTTCAGCTGGAAAATGTACAGGGACAGCTCTTCTGCAAAGGCAGCCACTTCTTCCTTCAGAATGCAAGAAGGGAATCACCAGTAAACTTAATATATGTGTTATTTATTGCTGCTGTCCTGACACAGATAAAATGTGCAGCACTGTGCAGCACTGGGGTATCATTGCACAAACATTTAATGGGAATGTGGGCAGCAGCCTGATTCCTGCCCAAGTACCAAACCTGCATCTTACACACGATGTAGACGAGTTGCTTTCTGCTTTTTTAAATTAGTGATGTGGAGATTGAAAATAAAACCAAGGAAGAAGTGGGGTTTTTTTCCTGCAAATAGTAAATATACATTTCTTATGGTGTTTGCTGAAGATTCTGCTTTCATATGAGTAATTCACTTTAAATGCATTTCTTCCATGTTCTGAGTAACAGCAGGCCTAAAGGAAGGCTCTCCATCACTAACATACAGACAACAGCATTAAGTTGGCTTGAGACATTCAGGATTTTCTCTCATTTTATCCCTAATCTACCCTTTTCAGGGATTTCTGAACTATATTGGTGTCAGTGAAATACCAGTGCATGCCATTCCAAACTGTTTTGCTAACCAAATTAAAAACAAAGTTCCAAATAAATAACTATATCTTGTGAGACAGAGTGACAGAATTTTTTCCCCTGCTAGAAGATGAAGTGGGTAACAGTTGCTTGGGGTTTTTTTAATGGACATGTTCAGTGACATGTTTATGAAAATTAGATATTAAAAGCTCAGCACCTAATTCCTCATCTTAAATAAATCCTCACAATTCTCAAGGAGAGTTATGGAGTGTTCTGTTTCCTTGAAAAACAGCCCACTACTCAAATCAGTTGTTTTTTTTTTTTTTTTTTTTTTTTTTAGAATATGTATAAATTATATTTGAAAATTTTTCAGGATGCTCCCTCCTTTTCCATAGCACCAAACAGCTGACAGCAGTCCTTCAGAGTTTCAGATGAAGCTGCAGGAGTTTTGTGCAAGCTGACATTTCATTTTATGTACACCTGAACTCTTAAAATAAAACCAACTTTCCTATTTATTTACTTCTCTGAAATAAGCGCCAGGCCATGCATCCGCAAGCAAATGGTCAATTATAATTCTCCAGCTAATGCAGAGAGTCTTCAGCATTTCACTCTGTTGCATATTATAATGATGGGGACAGGGCAAGTGCCTCCAGTCATTACTCAGCCTGATCAAAGAAATCCAACCTGGGTACAAGTGAATGACACTTCAGTCCATTTCTGCCTTGGAACCCATTAACCTGTTCCTTCTGAGAGCTCCAGCAGGTTTGTTGTTTTATTTAGATCCAAGGTTCTTTCATTATCAGCTAGTTTATCACATGCTGCTCTGAAAGTGTACTCACCGCACAGGCTGTGGTGAGAAAGCTCACAAATTAAACAGAAATCTTGTGTAGGTTGGACCAAACATCACTGTGGAGAATGAGGAGGTCATCAGTGATGGAAATGTAATTCAGCAAGAGACCTGGCCACTGCACAATTACAAATAAAGGCTTAAAAGCCACACACGACAGGAACACAAACCCACCCACTCCTGCTGATAAAGAAAAGCAGTGTTTTACTTTACTGCCTCTCTAACACCTCAGGAACATCTTCCTCCACAGGAAACCCAGCTGAACTGGGCACAGGGGAGAGCATGGAGTGCAGGCAAGGGTCAGAGCAGAGAAATTGGGAACAAATTCTGACCTGGGAGAAAACTGCTGCCCATGGTCTGTGTCTGCACAAAGGCTTTTTACAGAGGGGTCTGCAAGAACATGCAGGGACAGGACCCAGGGGATGGCTCCCAGTGCCAGAGGGCAGGGATGGGTGGGATATTGGGATCAGGAATTGTTCCCTGTGAGGGTGGCAGGCCCTGGCACAGGTGCCCAGAGCAGCTGGGGCTGCCCCTGCATCCCTGGCAGTGCCAAGGCCAGGCTGGAGCACCTGGGACAGTGGAAGAGTCCCTGCCATGGCTGAGGGTCTGAAACAAGATGATCTTTAAGGTCCTTTCCAACCCAAGATGCAATTTCAGGCATTGAAATTAACGATGCCTTAAATTTACTTTCCTACATAATTTATTATGAATATTTAGCATCTCTGTATTGCTCCCTTTCTTCACTCTTCACACAATACACACATTTCCATTTGCCCCTCCGTCTCTCTAAAACTAAAGGGAGAAGAGCCTGCCCAGAAGTATGCAAATAACAGCACAGCCATGCTTATTTATTAATAAAAATTAGGGAATGGAATGTGATCCAGTGCACATGATGTTTTAATAGAGCAGCCTCAGGCAGCAGCAGAACATGAGCAGAGTACCCTTCTTTTAGTCAAGCAATTTATAATAGATTGCAGAGCCCCTGTGGGAGACCAGGGCAGCTCTCTGCACTCAGTGCAGCGGGAGGAAATACAAACACTTTTTGCAGATATCTGTAACACTCCTGCCAGTCCTGAAGTGGTGAGCTCTCTGTTTATCCCTCCCAAACAAGAATTATAAAAAAGTAAAACAAAACCCCAAAAATCCAAACCAAACCAAAACCAAAAAACCAACAAACAAACAAACAAACAAAAAACAAAAAAAAAAAAAAAACCAAAAAATAAACCAACCAAAAAACCCAAACAAATAAACCCAAAACCCCCCAAAATAAAACCCCTCCAAAAAAAAACCCCAAACCCAAAAATACCCTGAAAACCAAAACCCCAACCAGGACAGCAGCTGGAAATTGGTGAAATTGTTCCCTGACTCTCCCCTTGTTTTCCTGGCTGGCACTCAAGACCCCAAGGTAGAGAATTCTGCTGTCCAACCTCTCCTGTTCCCTGGTGCTAGAAATGCATGTGAGCATCACTTGGGGTCATGGGCTCTGTTTGCTCTGAACTTCCCTCCTTTACCCCTCTTCAGTGGGTTAGCTTGGCAAACAGCACACAGGGAATAACTGAAATTAAGTTTTGAGTTAAAACTGGGGCTGAGGGACTGAGCACCATACTCACAAAAAGTCAGAGATCTGCTCCTAAACCCAACGGAGCCACTGTGCAAAAAGCATTCAGTGAGAGCTCACCTGAGAGCCACACTGAATTTCTGCCCCTCACCTTGTGCAGCTGGGAACACAGGAGGAGATGGTGTGGAGCACACAAATAAATGGCACAGGAGGAGATGGTGTGGAGCACAGAAACAGGACAGGAGAAATTGGTGTGGAGCACACAAATGGCACAAGAGGAGCTGGTGTGGAGCACACAAATAGTATAAGTGAGCTATTGTGGAGCACACAAATAAATAACGCAAGAAGAGCCGTGGTGCAGCACACAAATAAATGGCAAAAGAAGAGCTGTGGTGGAGAACACAAACAGGACAGGAGGAGCTGGAGTGGAGCACACAAATAAATAACACAAGAAGAGCTGTGGTGGAGCACAGAAATGGCACAAGAGGAGATGATGTGGAGCACACAAACAAATGGCACAAGAGGAGATGATGTGGAGCACACAAACAAATGGCACAGGAGGAGCTGATGTGGGGCACACAAACAAATGGCACAGGAGGAGCTGATGGGCACACAAACAAATGGCACAGGAAGAACTGATGTGGGGCACACAAATGGCACAGGAGGAGCTGATGTGGGGCACACAAATGGCACAGGAGTAGCTGATGTGGGGCACAGAACCTTTCTGGACTGAGCTGTTCCCTGGCACTCCATGGGCACTGCCCTGCTTCATTCACACCCAGAGCTGCAGCTCACAGCCCTGGGCACAGACTGGCTGCTGCAATAAGATTATTGGGAATTATGAGTGGCCACCTCCGTTTATTTTAGAGGATTTAAGTCTTGCCAGAGTCTCCTGATGCACAAAGCACTGGGAGGTTACAAGCTTGCATTTCAAAGGGATCCTTGCTTAAAATCCTCCCTTTACAGATTGACAACAGCTTAAATATTTGATTTTGCACTACTTAAAAAAAGTCTGTTGCTAATAGCAATATAATCACTAAAGTAGCTGCCAACCACTGGATATATGAAAAACCCCATATATGCTAGCACGTAGGCAAAAGTTACAGAATTGAAGTTCCTTAGAAATTACACAGTTCCAAATGAAAAAAAATAGTATTTCATAAATTTGATTTTCAGGTGAACTGATTTTATAACCTAAATTTTTTTTTAAACAACAAAGCTGGAGAAAAGAATAAAACAAAAATCAAGGTTTAATTTGATCCTGTCTTCAAATTTCATTTGACTTTGAGCATGCTGAAAGGGAAAGAACAAAGATGCAAATCCTGATACTATTTCTTTGTAAAACACAAACAAAAATATTTTGTATTAATAATTTAAAATATTCTTCATCTACTCTAAAGCAAGAAACACTATGGTGCCTTTTTTTAATGGTATTTTTGGCAATTAAAATTACTCTTCCCCAAAGCCTCAACGATTTCTTTGTTTCTCTTGAGCAGGTGAAACTCCCATAAGGAAAAGAGTTACCACCAAAATTCAAGATGATCTGTCTCATATTCCAGAGACACTGATAAATTTTTTTCATTAAAAAGAATTCAACACGCTGCACCCAGCACAAACAGAATCTGTATTTCACATATCAGCTTTTGATTGTAACTTATGCACAGAATTTGCCTTTTGCAACAAATCCAGGCTGGAAAGGAATGAAAAAGCCTTACAATGTGGAAATGCTGATTTAAATACACCCACGTGCTGAGACCTTTAGCAACCCTGCCATGACTTTGGTCCTTTGGTCTGTTTGGGAACACAAAAGTTATTTGTGTATCTTTGCTTTTACAGAGTTCTTCTTTGTTAATACAAGGTCAAATAAGAGCAGGGAGCTTCAAATTCAAATAATGTTCATAGAAAAGCAGCAATATTGTACCAGGGTACCTCAGCATGGCAAGAGGAAGAAACCCCCACACCTTTGTAGTTGAGCCATGTTTTTAGGCCCCGAGAAACACAATTCCAGTCTTCTTAAGGAAAAAGAAAATTACTACAGAGATAATAAGCAATATAATTGAGCTTTAAGATATCTCAGGCTGTGTAACCTGCTGTCAGGTGTGATGGCAGCACCTCCTTGGCTCAGGAACAGCCTGAGGGTGGCCAAACCTGCCCCTGGTGATGCCACCAGCCCTGCTGTCCCCTGGTGCCACAAACTGTACTGAAAGAATAGAAGAAAAAGTTTCATCAGAAGGCTGGCTAATAATAGAAAAAGAAGGAATGATAACAGAGAGTCCAAGCCAGCAGACTGTGATTGGCCATTAATTAGAAACAAGCACATGAGACCAATTCCAGATGCACCTGTTGCATTCCACAGCAGCAGATAACCATTGTTTGCATTTTGTCCCTGAGGCCTCCCAGCTTCTCAGGAGGAAAAATCCTAAAAAAAGGATTTTCCATAAAAGTTGTCTGCAACATCCAGCCTTGGGATGTACAAGAAACTCCTAAACCATCCCCAGGGCCCAGCTGGACACGTGGAACCTCCTCTCTTCAGTCCCACCCAAACCCTCACCTGCTGAGGCAGTCACCCAGAAATACACCAATATTCCTGCAGGAATGCTGTGCAGAATTCCTAAAATTCTGCAAAGAATTCCAGCATCTCCAAGGCAGTGGTTCCAGAGCCACGTTCTGCTCAAACTTCTCCAAAAACTTCTCTAAAGAATCTCCACCAGCTGAAGGCTCTAGCCCCTGGGAATGTCCATGGCCAGGAAGGCAACAGGAGAATAAAGAAACTGCACAGATCTACCTCCACCCTATAGCTCCTAATTATTGCATAAAAGGAAATTTGTGTGCAGCGTTCATTTTAAAGGTCCTGGAGGTGTTTAGCATCTTAAAATTGCCTGCCAGGTTGTTCCTATGACAGCAGGTCTCTCCCTGCAATAAAGCCCACTGGGATTGCAGCAAGGCAAAGAAAAGTAAGGGGTTAAGGCATTAAAAAAACCAACATTCAGAAAGTCTGAAAAATTCTGAAATGCTGTAATAATTTAATCAGCTCAGCAAAGCACATATAGCATGCACAAACCCACAGATTTCAGTTTGTCCTCTTGGATATTCTCCTCTCCCACCACCTGATGTCACACCAGCGTGCCCCCCACCACACTGACTGTTTCTAATGGAAACAGATTTCACTTCATGAATGTATTTCTGGAATCAGAAAAATGGAAAACATCAAAGAGCTATCATGTCAGGAACCTGTCTGTCAGGAGAGGATGCAGGAATTCTTACTAGAGTGCATTGGCCTGTTTAGCTCAGCTGTAATGAGCTGAGGCTTTCATCATTTCCCTTTTGGAATCAGTTTCATTATTTGCTGAAATTCACTCTTAAGATATTTTTGATCCTAAAATACGACATTAAGTCATCTCTTTTTTTTTTTTTTTTTTTTTTTTTCTTTTTTTTTTTTTTTTTTTTTCTCCTCCTTGGTGCCTTCAGGATTTACAGCTCATGTTACTGCAAACAATCCCTGTCCTGCCCTGGTGTTTGCACCACTCCATCACTGGGGTCTGGTTTGCCACTGGGCTCAAACCATCTCAGCTGCCTCAGACTGGAGTTGTTCAGCATCCATCTCACTTGGATAGATCTTCCTTTTATAGTTCTCTATCACAGCACCAGTCAGGAAATCAGATTAATGCAGTCATTTGGTAAAGTACGGCAATATTGAGACTAATATTGCAGCATTTACCTTGAAGAGATTTCTGATAATGAAAACTTGTCTGTTATGATGTGCCATTTCCAGCACTGCCTGCTGCAAAATCTGCTGCTCTGAACAGCAGCAATTAAAGGCTGCAATCTCCAGCAGAAACATCTGAGCTGAAGGGCAGCACATCCACTGGTTCCCAGGCTCACATCAGCATTTCCAGGAGTCACTTTTACTGCATCATCCAGGAAAAGACTTTGCCATAACCCGTCTGCCCCTTTTGGCAAGGCTGACTTCAATCCCTGACTAATATAAAGAACATTAATTTCATCAGGGACATTTAACAGGGCTTACACATGAACCTTGATTTTTTTTTTTCAAGTTATCATCTGCATGTCATTTAAAAAAAAGGCATTCTTCATCAAAGGAAAAGTTTTTCTTAGGGAAAGATGTTTTTATTTCTGTATTGAGGAAAATCTAGCTGTGGGGAGACCTTGGTTCTCCCACATCCAGAGAGCCTGGAATATTTCCAATTAAACATCTCTGCCCTTCACATGGATAACTTGTTGTGCACTCCCTGGAGTACTGAGCTGCCCTTTTTTGGAACTTTGAACGCATCCCTCATGCTCTGGCAAGTATTACAATAAATTATAAGTGGCCTGAGAATTGTTAAATGTACATTTTTCGGCTGTCCCCATCCACATTAAGTAACTGCAGTCTATCATGTCCATTTCATAGCATCTGAGCACCGTGGACAAGTGAATAATTAGCTTTAGCAAGAATAGCCAGATTTATGTGAGGAAAAATTTAACTCCTAGAAAGCTCAGCAACTCGAGATGGATTTCTCTCTTCATGCAACACTAATCTCAGTTCATATTTCCCTTGTACTTAAGACAAATTGGTGAAAATGGACATGATTTAATTAAAATCTGAAGCCTTCACAGTGCTTGTCTCCTAAATGAAACTTGTAATGAAAATGAAAAAGACTATTTCTAAAAATTGCAAGCACCAGATTTTTTTTCTTCTCTTTTTTTTTTTTTTTTTTTTTTTTTTTTAACATCAATAAATAACTTATGAATAGAGTCTTCCTGGTAGCAATGGAGGTATATAAGAATCAAAACTTTCAGAATTCCACTGACCAGGACAGGAGAGATTTCAGCAGAGCCTGGCTCCATTACACCCCAAACCCACCCCATGTAAAATCACTTTCTGAAGGGCCACAGTCACTCCAGGATTCCTCAAATACCAAAAAAAGGTGAAAAGGAACAGGCCTGCATGGGGTGTGCTGTTCCCAGCATCTTCATGGAATAAATGACCCGAGTCCCAGCAAGGGGACCTGTCCCAGTGAGGATTCAGAGGGTTGGGATGTTCATTCCCCTGCCTCTCTCCTTCCCTGAGGGATGCTCAGTAAAAATCAAATGGCTGGAAATATTTTTTTCCCCGTGTTGACCATTGTCACATTTCAGATGTGAATTTAAATTCCTTTTAGCAAACACAAGCAGGTGATTTCTGGCTCGTTGTTTCCCTTTAGTGCTCATACAGACACAAACCCAAGTACCTCGGGGTAGGGCTGTTGAGCAGTGCATTTTTTAATTTGACTTTGACTTTGTCCCACATCAGGTAAAAGTGCCCTCACTCCCTGGACCTGTGCAGAATGCAGAATTGAGCACATTTACCCAGAGGGGAAATCACCTCCCTCTGCAGCACCTGCACCCCGTTCACAGCCAGGTTCAAACGTCTCCCACAGGGAAATGTGGGTAAAGCACCCAAGTCACAGCATAAACTGGAAATAAAGAGAAAATGAACCCCCAGCACCGTAGGGTTTTTATCATTAAGTACCATCTACAATAAGAATGCTCCACAAAATCTCCTTTTATTAAAAGTCTCCCAGCATTTGCAACTTCCATCTAAAATCTGGTCCTTAAGTGGAATTTCTTCCTCTTCTGACTTGTCAGAGCAGTAAGAGCCTCACACAAAGTTCAAAACAGACAGGCAGTCTTGTTCAAAATAACTGAACTGTCTGATTCTTCACACACCTTTAAATAAAGTACTTCATTAAATACTTCAACACACAATCGTGTAGCTGCTAAAAAGCTTGCATGGGCTCAGCTCCTCTTTCCTTCTGTGTATTCTCCATTTAGGGCTCTCAAATACAAATGCAAAGCCTCTAACTGAGGAAATCCTGAAGCCTAAAGTTTCTGGAATTAAAAAATACGATGGAGAAATGTTGTTGCAGTCCATTTCACCCTTGCATTCCTCTTTGCCACCCACAGCACGCTGCACCAGACACAGGTTTGCTCTGATCCAATAAATACACACAGACTTATGTTATTTTAAGTTTGTTTCCAGAGGAAATGCCAATTAAGCAATGACATTCTCCATCTGCCTGCCTGCCAGTACTTCATGTCCCAGTACAATTTTGGAATCAGTAAATTAATTTTGACAAAGTTTTCAGAGATTATTTAATTCCAGCAGGCTCTGTGAGCTTTGGCTGCTGGGTAAAGAAGTGAGTCCCAAGTCCATTGGAACAGTAAAAACACATTCTGAGTTTTAGAAACACACACAGGCTACCCACCCTGCATGGTTTCTTCTTTAAGATATCTATATCCACTGCTTCACAGCTCCTAAGGCATTTGTTATTAAAACCAAGAAAACAAGGTTATTTGCTTTTTTTTTTTTTCGTTTGTTTGCAGCTAGTGGCCTTACAAAACAGAAATGAAACAAAAATCATTACAACAGAAAGTGACACTTTCAGCAACATCTTGATTCAAAGTGTGTGAAAGATCCCATAGCTTAAATCTGAATCACCATTAATAATAAAGCAAAAGTATTTTATCTAAAAGAAAACAAAAATCTTCCCCCTGTTTTTGGTACTGATGTGCATTATAAAGGAGAAAGCCAAAGGAATAAACTGTTCTTTATTTAATGATGATGCTGTACTTTATATGCACAAGCAGACTTCTGGTTTTTTCAACCTTCCAATAACAAACAGAGAAAACATGTATTATTGATCAGTTGTCTTCTTTTGAATTAAAAATAAGTGTTGAGATTGTCCACACAGTTACTGTGAATCTGAAGCCTTTTCAGGCAATTGTAAATACAAACATAAAAATGCAGCGTTCTAGAACGGGAAAGCAAGATCCTTATTAGAATTATATTTACATAGTTTAAAAATAAAAATAATAAAAAGAAAAGAAAACTGAACAACATAAACACAAAACCAGCTGCAGAAATGGGTGGGCAGCAAGTGCCTCAGCCCCTGGTGATAAATGGGTGGGGGTCACACGCAGGTAGCCAAGGAGAAAGAGTTACACACATGAACAAGACGTGTTACACACGTGTGCAGAGAGCAAGGCACTGGTTCCCCAGCCTCCCAAAGCTGCAGAACACCAGGCCGTGCTTCTCAGCAGATTTTCCATTTTTCAAAGAGGGATTTCTCCCTGGCAGGAATTCCCTGTGCCAGCCCAGCCCGGCCAGGTGAGCGCTGCTGACTGAGGACTCCCAGCCCCTGCCAAGGGCTCTCCATCCTGGGGCTGCTCCTCTGCTGAATTTGGGCTGATCAGCACCAAAAGTGGCTCTTCCCAACAGTTCCTCACCGCTCTTTGCTTCCTCTGCCCCCTTCTCTCTCCTCATCCTCACCTGCCCCAGCCATTGCTCTCTGTGCTTCCCTTTCCTCCCCTGACATTTCTCATTCCTGGGGAGCTCTCCCCTCTCCAACCCCACAAAATCCACCCAGGATTTTTCTGAAGGCTGTGTTTGTGGTAAACAGTCAGGCCTTGATGGGTTTGCCCAGATCCTTTTACAGGTTTTGATCTTAATGGACGCTCCTTTGTCGGGTTAACAAGAAACGTAAAACTGTGCTTGTTTGATTTGTCGTATATTGGTGATTTGTTAATAATGTACCAATGCAAGCTTCTGTCGTAGAGGGAGCTTTCTCCCTCTCACCTGAACATCCCCCTCTAACTTCATTAATGCCTTTTAAGCCTTTCCTCACTCCTCTGCCCACAAATTAAGGCCTTTTTTAGTATCTTTCCCATTATTCTCTCTCCGCTGAGGAGCGAACACATTTTAACAAATCAAGAATGCATGAAAAATTCATTCATGTATTTGTACAAGTCTTTTAAGACACAATTATGAATCCTTGATTCGCCATACTTTAGAAACTGTCCAATTAATAGCAGAAATCCTAATTTGTAAAAAGCAAATTGACCTACTGTACTGTTCAAGATGGTATCTTTATTTAGAATGAGTTTCGAGAGGAATCCAGAAGGATGTTTAAAAAATAGACAATATACCATTGGGAGATGTTTTATTCATAGAGACATTGTGAGAAAAGGATTGAAAACACTGAAGAAGACTTAATTATAATCTTGAAATTAATGATACAATTATGTCTATTTCTCTAGGCAGTGTATGAACTTTTCACATGGGCTGGATCAGTACCAGGCTACAGATTTTGGGGAAAGAATTAGAAGTAACAAGATTTCTGATCTAGTTTGCTTTTTCTCCCCTGCCCATATTTATCTGGTTTGTTTGTATAAAACAGTATAAAAAAAAATTCACCCATTTTTAGTGAGAATTCCCAGCAATTCTGGAGCAGACTGTGCTGCTCGGCCTTCAGGCAGCACTACAGAAATTCAACAGAGCACCAACTGTGGAAATGCATTTTCCACATGGAAGGAAGGACTTGAAAGTGAGGGAAAACCTTTTCCCCTGCCCAGAGAGGGAGTGCAGGGAGCAAGAACAAACCCCTCCATCCATCCCTGCCATCCTAGGAGGTACAAACACTGGAGAGGATGGAGCAGCACTGACCTGCCAGAGGAGGAATAATTCCATATAATTCCATATAAAGGAGTGGCCAGAGCTGAAACAGTTCAGTGAAGGTGGCCCAAGGCTGAAGGGAATACATTAAAAAAAAAGGCAATATGTACCACTAAAAAATACTAATATGTATGGTTAAAAAATATATATACATATAAATGTATGGCTTATTTTTGCCTTGTTCAATTTCTGCTTATTTACTGCTGAGTGCTGCCCTGATGAAAATGAACCAGTGACTTAAATGAAATGAAAGTTTTCCCAGTGAGAGCATGGCCAGAAGTGTGGAGCCCACTGAACACACATTGGCTGCTCCTGTAAGAGGAGTCCATGTGAGATTAACACAGATTTTGGGGTTTGTCTCACCTGTGTTGGACTGTTATAAAAAAAAAATATCCCTATTTTTGACTGCTAAGCAACAACAACTGAACTCCACTGCCTAACTCGTTTGAACATTTGTATAACTGTGGTGTTAAATCTATTATTATAAATCTATTTCTGTGCCTGTTTGATGGCAGCAATAAACAATGATTCTGTGCAGAATAAACCACAATAATGCAATGCAGAGGAAGCTAGATACTGTCCCTCACAGAGCAGGATGGCAGCTGCAGCAAAGGCAATTAATTGGTTAATTACTGCTCAAATGGCCTCTCTGGCTAAACCCATCCTTACCCTGCTTCTGCTCTTGGTCAAGGAAAGAAAGGGAAAGAAAAGGGGAAAAACAATAAAACGCCCGTTCGAAATTTCAACATTTGAGTCTGTCACACATTATGGAAATGTGTGACAGAATTATTATTTTTTTCTTCACCAAGATCTCAAGAAGTTTGTACATGGTTTCAAAGCAGAGAATGTAAGGAGTTGCTTGTTTACTGATTTCTGCTGTATATTGGAGATTTGGGATCTTTGTTATAGTTTTGGCCTAAGCTAACTGACCTGGAACAACTAATTAATTATTGCATGCCTTAGTTTGCCCATCTGAAAGAAATATATTATCACCTGCAGAGCCCTGGGAGGCGACTTTGATATTTTTTAATAGAAGTGCAAATTCACATTGCAGGTTTACAAACTGCAATGCATTTCAAACAACTGGAATTTAAATAAGTCTTTGATCATCCAGAGAGAATTCTGGAGGTTCTCAATTCCTGCTCTTAAAAGTCGATTTTCATATTTAAAGAATATCAGTTTAGCAACCATTCCCATTGTAACGTGAAGTGTCTTCTGTCTTTATTATTTGTAAACAAGCAATTTCTTTATTAAGGGGGAAATCACTCTCCTGCTGCTTGAGGCATGTGATAACATTGTAGATGAGTTTTGTTTCTCTTTTATTCATGTTAGGGTTTATTACCAAGCAAGACACAGTTTCACTTTTTTTTTTTTTTTTAAATTCATGGTATCATATAGGAAACGGTTTCAGCAATTCTCCAGATGATTCCTCACTTATTACTTTGCAGAGGGAAAACAAACAAGAACCACAATACACCAGCTGGGCTAAAATCTCTTCAGCTTTTAGCCTGACCCAGATGTAATTTCTTTTTAAATGGGGTGGAAAAAGCCCACACAATTCGTGGAGTTACCTAGGTATTAGAAACATAAGTAAATAAAACGTTTCAGTTATTAGATTTGTGCCTCAGATGTGTTTTCCAAATTAATATGCCTTAAAATGAAGTTGGAAATAGCAACATACTCCTGGCTGAGTGAAAAAAAAAATCTCTTTAAACAGAGATGTAATGAATTGGAAATGAAATGTAAGGCCAGTGCAGTATTTTGTACTGAATCACCTCCATGGACAAAGATATTGAGATGGTTTGAGGTGCCCTGGTCCTCACAGCAAGCCTGATCCTTTGTAATTACTGCAGAAAGTCCATTTTGCCAAGAGGTGCAAAATAAAGGGAAGTAGCAGTCACTGTCTCTTATTATTCTTGTAAAAAATCTGCCTTGATTGCAATGAAATAATCTCAGCAGTCCCTGAGCAGAAAGCCCAGGGGGACGCTGCACTGTACACTGCATTTCCAGAGCCCAGCCAACGCTGATTCACTGAGCCCTGGCCATGAAGGGGCTGCGTGTGCCCAGAGCCACACCTGAACCCCGGCCAGGCACACCTAGGGAGCAGGCAAATGTTCCTGAAACGTTCAGGACAGTGTTCATGCAGCCCTGACATCACCCCTGTGCTCCTGGCCCTGCTCCCACCTTCCTGTCACTCACCCAACGCATCTGCAGAAAACACCCAGGTGAGAGAAGTTAAACATCTCCATTTTAAAGATTCCTTCCTTTTTAAAATGTACCATCATCCTGTGAAAAATGCATATTTTATGATTGGCTTTTTGAAAATATTCAAATGAACAATATATGTGTTGTGTTAGAAAGTGATGCTGTGTTAATTTTCCTAAGTAGTGTGTTAAATATAGTTTGAGGTTATAACAAAATGTTAAAATAGAAACTATGTTATGTAGGATACTTTTTTTAAAAGAAGGACTCGCACTGAGATAGCAGCCACAGGACACCTGAATCTTTCAGAGAAAAAGGATTTATTGCTCCATTATCAGAAGAAATGAACTTCTTCCTGCCTTGCTCAGGCCTGAAGATGCTGTTAGGATTTGGAGGAAGAAGCTGACACTGCCCAGACAGAATCCTGTATTTGAATGCAATTTATGCATCATGGATGAGCTGTATGAATATGCAACAGGCTGTTGCTTTTAAGGCTTAATCCTCTGTTAACGTGGTGCCTTTTTTGGGCTTATTTTGCCCAGAAAGAGGTACCCGGACTGTCCATAACTCTTTGTTCTTATTGTCTCACATTGTCCTAATCCAAATTGTCCAAATTATTATTACTGTAATTGTATCACTATTTTAATAACCATTTGATTACTATTAAAGTTTTAAAATTTCAAACCCGAGTGACTGAGGTTGTTCACAATCCCACCAGCTGCATGGCATGGGCTGAGGGCAGTGCAGAGCCCGGAGCTGAGGAGCTCTCAGTGCTCATTGAAACATCAGCATTCCAAGGCACAGCTGTGCAGGGATGGCTGGCAGGAAAATGAGGCCTCCAGAATCAGGAAGAAAAGCTCTGTCTGTTTTGGCATGTGATCGTTCTCACTAAAAATATTTTTCAGAAGCAATGTCATGTTTCATATTTAATGATATTCCTTCCAAAGTCAGAGCAGTGGAGCATTGCAGGAGGGTTGGGTTTTGCACAAGAACCAGGAGAAGTTAATTCTGTTTTAAAGCAGTTTTGGAGCAAAGTTTCACTGGAGAGCTAATTACTGAGAGCTGAGAATGCCTCCAGTTTAAAAGTTCCTTAATCCCTCATGGAAGAGCTGTGGGTGCTGACTTTCTTACCTTCTTTTAAAGTGCAAGCTGTTAAAAATGCTAATTGTCTGAATTCACAAAACTCTCTCTTCAAAGAGAAATAACACTGTTTTGAAAGGCAGCTTTTGAATACGATTTTGATTCTAAAGCAGCCTATTTAGAGAAAATGGGATCCATAAATGTCAACACCACCTGTAGTCTGCTTGATAATGCACCTGCTTTCTGACAACAGCATTGATAAGCCACAGGCACACTAGAACAAACATCTCTTACTTTATCTGCTAGATAGAAGGAGGTGGTGGTTACCAGGAAACTTTCTGTTCCTAATTTGTTTCAACAGAAATCTGCAAGTACAAGTTGAAGCATCAAACAATGCCAAGGAGAATTGGGTGGATTGGCGTTTTCCCTGA
This sequence comes from Melospiza georgiana, assembly GCF_028018845.1. Classification (NCBI taxonomy): domain Eukaryota; kingdom Metazoa; phylum Chordata; class Aves; order Passeriformes; family Passerellidae; genus Melospiza; species Melospiza georgiana. The sequence continues at coordinate 1,509,313 of NC_080441.1, forward strand.
AGAAGGCAGGGAGGTTATGAGCTCCTTGGCTTTGGTGGCAAGCTCTGTACAGCACTGCAAAAAACACAGAATTTTCAGGCAAACTGTCTTTGGAGCCTGTTGTGACCACGAGAAAATGCTGTGTGACACGTTAAATGAGAAATAAACATTCTGACAATGCAGAACCCGATCTCCTGCCTTCTGCTCATACAAAAGACGTGACAGAAAAAGCCTGGAGGCAGCAGAACACCTTAACAGGTAATGGAATAAATGCACTGAGATAGTGTTTTACAGGAACTACTGGAGAGAAGTTCTGGTTATTCCAATTACGGGGAATGAAATTTTGGTCCTGTGATAAGCACAGCTAAAAAGAACAAAGGAGGAACAGCTACAGCTAGCAAAATTTTTTGTCTGCTGGAAATTTCCTGGGGAAATTTTTAATAATGGATGTCATTTTCCTACTGGAGTTTTTGTCAGTATGTTATGATGACACAAAATGGCAGCTTAAATCCAAGAAGTAAATAAATACTTTTTAAAAGCTCCCATAAAGTTGTAAAAACTTTTGCATTCATTTTTGAAATGAGTGGTGATCCCAACAATGTGATACTCTAATGAACCTTTTTTTTATATAATTTGTTTCTTATTTTGATTGCCAGGTTATTTTACACAGAGAAAAAGATGCAGGGGAATGAGAAAGGAAATCTGAGGTCAAGCAGCATCACAGTCCTCCATGAAATATTCATTGGTACCTGAACAAGACAATTTCAATGTTGTTTTGCATTAAAATCTTTAAAAGGGGAGACAAAGGGAAAGAAAGCACACAGATCACAGGAGTTACCATGCAGAAGGTGAGGCCAGTGACCACTGAGCTCCAGGTGTCACTGACAGTGGCCAGGACACAGCTGGGCAGGGCAGAGCACACACAGAGGGTCTCCCCATCTCCAGGATGGGAAATCACCCAGAATCTCCCATCTCAAAGTGGGAAATCACCCAGAATTTCCCACCTCAAACTGGGAAATCACCCAGAATTTTCCCGTCTCAAACTGGGAAATCGACCAGAATTTCCATCTCCAAACTGGAAAATCACCCAGAATTTCCCATCTCCAAACTGGGAAATCACCCAGAATTTCCCATCTCCAAACTGGGAAATGACCCAGAATTTCCATCTCCAAACTGGGAAATCACCCAGAATTTCCCCTCTCAGACTGGGAAATCACCCGAAGCTGTTCTGTTTCAGTTTCCCTCCTGTACAAAAGTCAATGTCTCCGAGCCAGGCAGAGCCTGCTCACTCAGGGAGATCCTTCCATCAATTCCCTGTGGTTGCAGGAACTGAGAGCTCCAACATCCAATTTGAGATTTCCCCACACCAGCTCAAGATCGTTTCCCACAGTATCTTAAATGCACTGTCCAATTCCGCTTCAAATAAAATCAAGGCAAAGGGCTTCAAAACCACTTCAGACAGATTATTGCAAAGTCTAATACGTTTTATTGGTTCTAAGTAAAAGGCTTTCTTTCATTAGCTTAATTTAATTCCCTCTGTGAGTTGCTATTCTTTTGAAACTACCAAAATGCTCACAATTGCTCCATGGTGGCTATGAAAGAGCCTTTGAATATGTGATGATATTTCCTTCCAGTTAGCCAGCCTCTTCAAAATCCAGGCCAAGCTCTCTGGCACCGAAAATCAGCACTGCCAAACTGGAATTAATGGCACAAACATGGACCTGGCCCAGTGCAAGAGCCCAGGAGGAGGTGGGATGGAAAACGATGGCTAAAGCCCAAGCACTGAGCCTGTCCTGCTCATTTTCTACCAAAGAGATGGAAATTCAGTTGCATATGAAAAAAATCACCTTGGGAACAGTTCCAAATTTCTTTGGGTCACTCACATTTGTATATATAATTTTTTCCCCCTTTTTTTCCACACAATTAAAGATGTGGCTGCCCAAGTTCCAGACAGGTTCTCAGAGGTGACCTACTGCTGAACTTTAGACAGGGCCTTCATAACCTGCTGTCACTAATCCCTGAGGTGAAAACTGCTAGAAATAATTTCTTCACACGTTTGTTTTATCTTCTCTTTCAATTAGCAGAGGTGCCAACTCTGCGTGCACCAACTGAGTTCCCTTTTACAGGTTTTCTTTTTACTTAATAAAAGAATTGTAAGATTCTCTGGAGCCTTGAAATGTGCATGAAATGAGATGCTACTTGGACATGAGTGGAATTGTCTTCATTTGGTTGTGGGGCTTTTTTCCCCTAAATGATTCTTTGATGGGTTTTTTCTTTTAATAATCATCACAAATACTCATTAACAGTATTGATTTAACCACAAATGAACCCAAACTCTTATTAAACAGCTGCTGAACAGGCTGAGTAGAAGCAATAGAAACAGAGTCTTCCCCTGCCCCAAACTGCCCTATTTATAGGACTTAATAGGTGCCCAAAAACCTCATCATCTGTAGACAGAGTAGAAAAATTCAACCTGTGTCATTTACTTTGAGACTGCTACAAAGGACATGAAACAGGGGCTGAAAAACGGGATAAAGGAAATGAAACCATTTGCCTGGAGTGTTATATGGCCTGACACAGCTTCACAGAGACACATTTCAGCTAATCTGGAATTGAAATTGTGTTAATACAGTGCAGCTTGAATCCTACTGAAATAATCACTCTCTTGAATTCTACAGAAATGCCAGAATCATGCTAAGGTTGATACATTTTTTTCCCCTGAAGTTTCCCACATAATTCTCTTGCAAAATCCCTGAATAAAACTGGACAAGGTTGTTTATACCTGTTTTTGGTAACCTAATTCTCCATGGAGATGGTTGTTCTACCTTCTAGCTCGGATCCTGCATAATGCCAATCTCTTCCCTCTTTCTGACATTCCCTCTTGTATGAAAGTCAAAGAGCAAAAAAAGGGAAATAACTTCTCAGTCTTGCAGAGCTGAAAGGTCCTGCCAGGACATGGATGAGCAAAGATTGCCCTCCTGAGCATGAAGAGCAGAGAGGAGCCTGAGGATTGCTTCAGCTGCCAATGGCTCTGATCCTCACCCCAGGTTTTGGGTTAGGATACAATTTTCCATGGTTTTGACACCAAAATGCGTTTGTGCTTGCAAAATCACATAATTGAGTTTATTGATTCCTCAAACAAATCATTGAGTGCCCTGCGCATGAGGCATCTCATAAAGACTGGAGCAAAAGCTGATTTTGGAGCTCACTCCTTCTGGTGTCACTTGCAGAAAGTTGATTTGTTCTTCATGCAGAAAGTTCATTCAAGAAACATGCTGCTGCCTGAGAAAATCTATAACCAATGAAAAAATCCTTAAACACACCTGGTCAAACCAAAAGCTACCTTTGGTGGTGAATCCACAAAGACAATGCAAAATAGATCTGACTTCTCTCACTGAGGAGCACCCAGAGCACCAGAGGGACTGAGAGCACAGCCAGCTCCTCTCTGAACTGTGAGAGTCAAACAAGACAGATCACACTCAGCAGTTAAAGGCATTTTTCCACTTAGTCATATATTTATATGACACTCTGGGTAGGAAGCAGGCCTCTCAGCATTCTAGATAAGAATATCTCAGGAGAATGAATGTATTTTCAGCTTCCATCTGTGATGTCACTACAGCTCCAATCTGTTCAAAAGCAGAAAGTCAGGCCCCAGTGGAAGTGTCTCAATCTGATTTTCACACACCTTGGCAGTAGTCACCCAGATTTCTCATTTAATAGCGCTTTGGGTCAGCCAGAAATGCTGCTTTCTGTCACTGCCAGCTCCTTGCCTGCGTGATGAACCACGAGCCAGATTTCAAACGTTTGCTGCTCCAAGTTCCTCAAAAAGGAGGGGTTTGCCCAAGCCCACCTCTGCTCAGGAAAGGAATTAAACGGCACAGAGTCCCCAAAGGGCAGGGATGGAACTCCAGCCCTGTGCAGAAGGCTCTGGGTGTGGGAAGGAGGAGAGTCCACCCAAGATTCCATCATGAGCTGGATTCCATCCACAGTGTCAGACCTGGCAAACTCTGCTCTCATTTCCTTCTCCCAGAGCTTTCAGGGCTCTTGTCCCACTTGTCCTGGGCTATTCCTAACTTAACAATTAAAGACAACAAACATTGCTCGTTTAAGAGAGGATTTGGATGAATTTTCATTATTGAAAACTGTTCCCCTCCCTTCATTCTCTCACAAAGCTTCAATTTCCTCCTCTACAATTTTTTGGATAAAATAAACATGAGGGAATTTCTTATAGAAATGTCAAAGGAAAGGTTAAACTGCTCCTGTCTCCTTCATCAGAATTATTTTTTCCTCCTTTCATACTTTTTCTGTGGTATGAAATAAAGAAGCAGACCATTTGAAATAGCACTGGATGACAAATAAAGGAGTTCTATATTAACTCAGGGAAATCTGAAGTTAGATCATGTACAAAACCCCTAACAGTTGACACTAGAATTTTCTCCTTATCTATCTGATTTCTGACATTCAAGAATGTGGCCTTCAAAATTAATTTCCTTTTGAGCTCCATTTTTTTCTGTTCCTTCTTGTTTAACAGTTATTAACTATCTCATAAGCACACACTGCACATCAAAGCAGAGAACTACCAGAACACAGACCTTTATTTTCCTCCATTTGTTCTACTCTGTATTTTCATCTCATCTGATGCACAGGCTGCCAGGTGATGTTTAAACAAAATTCTTTCAAGTTAATAAATTTTTTTCTGTATTTATTTTAAACCAGCACCTGTTATCTCTCCTGCACCTTCTGTGATTTCACAGCAGCTGACTGGAGTGGGATTTGGCATTCCTGAGCTGCTGAAGCAATGCTCATCCTCCTCCATTTATTGCACATGATTCCATTTAACTGCACCTCATGGGCAGGGGAAGGAGTGCAGAATTCAGGGGAGAGGGAATGGCATCTTTGGGATGTTGGTAATTTGGGGAAGGAGGCAATGGCATCTTTTGGGATGTTGCTGATTTGAGGAAGGAGGCAATGGCATCTTTTGGGGTGTTGGTAATTTGAGGAAGGAGGCAATGGCATCTTTTGGGATGTTGCTGATTTCAGGCAGCTTCCTGCTGTGGTTTGGGTTGGTTGGTCTGTCTGACATGCTGAATGAAGACAAAATAAACCAGGTTGTGGTGAATTACAGCAACTCCCATCGTGAGCTTGGACAAATAATCACTGTAAGGGTGATTCTCTGCCTGCACAGTGAACCACAGAGGACACTCAGGTGTCACAAAGTCCCTGTGACCACTCAATTCCCATGACTTCTCAGGAGGATTTGAATACTTCCATTTCCCATCTGAAATGCAATTCCAACAGCAAAACCAGAGGCAAACAAGAGGATGAAAATGCAACCAGCCCAAAGCACCTTTTGAGTTTCCTAAATTACCCAGAATCCAGATCCAAACTCGTGATTCAGTGACACAGGCTATGACTAAAATACACATATTACGGTCAGAGGATTATGGAAATGAATCAGCCTAGCACCAAGTAGCTTTTAAAATTAGGATATCAAAGGGAGTTTAGCTCTAAGTGCCCATGGCAGCAAGGGGTGGGGACAGTTTGCCTTTTGGGCTTTCGATTTCCCTACCAAGGAAATTATTTGGATCTAAGCTGGATGAAAGAAGCAGGTACATGGCTTTAGAACAGGTGCCTGAACACGAACTCCCCCAGTGCCCAGCTCAGGAGCTGCCACACCTCCTAAATTCACCCAGCCAGGTGCTCCAGTGCCATTTCTGGCCAGCTTTGTCCACAGGGATCCAGGCAGTCGCACCTACAGGAGCAGCAGCTCTTTATTTGTACCCAAAAAGACTAATGACAGCAAAGCTGGTCCAGCCACTAAATATAAATACTGAATTGCCGCAAAATGAGACTGGCCCTGAGGAGGGGGTACAAAACCCACAGTGAGCTTAATCCTTGCCTATATTCAATTAACATCAACCTTGCCTATAGTCAATGTCACCAGGGCAACAAAGCCAGCTCCTGGCAGATTATTTCCCAGGAATTACAAACAAACAAAATGGAAGGAAGAGCCTTTCCATCTGCAATTATTAAAAAAAAAACCCACAAAAACAACTTCATTTTAATTCTTGAAAGTGGCAAAGTGGCTCTTGATGAAAGCAGCAGAAAGGGCATCACACCCAGAAAACTCCAGCAGCATTTCAGTGGCCCCAGACAACATTTCATCCTTGCTCCATTCCAAAACTCCTCTGGCCACCCCATTCTGTAAGGAACAATGCTGGGCTAAGGCAGAGAAGCAGGACAGGAAGAAAACCACCTCAACAGTTTTGTTGTGATGGGGTTTAGCACCACAAACACACAAGTTCTACACGAGAGCAAATTAGGAAGAAAGTTATTAAGGTTCTTTTACTCCTCTGGTTTCAGGTTTATTACCAGTAATGCCCATGTCTATCCATCAGGCTAAAACTGTGCTGTAGTAGCCACTGTTAAATATTTATGGGCACTAACCAAGGATTAAAACACTTGAAAAATTGCAATAACTTACCCCATTCTCAGGTACGAGCTTTGAAAGCTGAATTTTAAACATTAAAGCACTTTGAGCTACTTGAATAACATACAGAGAAGTGAAAAGCACCATAACCCAGAGGAAAGATGTGTTGCTTGTCACTACCACTGGATTTTTTCTTTAAATCCCTGCAACTTTTCTACCTCTCTCCAGGAAACAGAAGAGAAAGGTGCATGCTAAGGGGCTAAGAGACACTTCATCTTGCCTTCCCTCTCATAATCTGAAGATGACTGTCAAAGGATTTTTAATTTCCTGTGCTAGGAGATCAGGTTAATCTCCAGTGAGAGGTGTTAGCAAAATCCTATAAGCAGAGCTAAGTTGCATGCACTGAACCCTAAAGCCATTGGCATCCATCACCAGTAATTAGCCCATGCCCAAGGAACCCTCTTCACACGACAATCAGAATTGTTAATGCAAACATTCACTCTGAGCCTGAGGAGCAGCTGTGGCCACTGAGCTAAGAGTGTTTTGTATTTACAGTTTGCTCTGGACAGGTGGCAAGACCTTTGCATTCAGAAACTTCTGGGCTGTCCCAGCATCCAAATCCTTCTGTAATAGGCAAGAATTCTTGGAATGAAAGCCAATACCAGAATATTTAAAAGTTATTAGCATGAAGATCACTGATCAGATCCAATGGAGGCTTTACACACCTCCCTGCCTAGACAACACTCACTGTTGAATTTATTTCCACTTTTACTCACTACAGCAGCACCTCAGGGTCTGCTGGACCCTCCAAATGTGCTGCCTGCAACCACTGGGAGACAGTGGCAATACTACAGGAACTTTTAGCTCAGTATTTGCTAATAAATTCATTTTCCAGCCTGTGTGTTACCTGGCTGTGATACTCTGCTGCCTGAAAACATTCACCCTGCAGGTGTTTGTCAGTTTAGGTTTCTGTTTCAGCACTTATTCAGAAGTTTTCCCCTTGCCTTGATGTCTCAAGCAACAAGTTTACCGTGAATAGTCCCCAAGTGAAAAGGAGTAGCTGAACACAAGAAAACCATGCACCACGTAGAGGTGATCACAGAATTACTGGGAACTTTCTCCTGTCTCTAATGTAATCCAAATATTCCTCTTGAACAAAGTTCTGCAGCACCCTGAGCAGAAGGGTATCAGGCATTATAAAATCAATTCCCAACTCAGCATTGGTCTCATTCTTTTACCGTGTCTGGCACATGGATTGAAAAAGTGCATCTGTTTCAGCATTCTAGCACTTTAGTGAAAAATTCCTCACACTTGTAGCCTTATTTCATATTCTGGTTGGTGCTGCAGAGTGATCTGAGTGTCCAAGCCGAGCTCCTCTCAGCCATGCCTAATCCCAAGATAAAGCCCAAGATGATCCTCAGGGCTCTCAAATCACTGGTGGACACTGAACCCACGAGTGGAAGCCTGTGGGGTGTGCACAGGGTGGGTGTCACACCGTGAGTGCCACCATCACTGGGATGCCAAACCCTCTCCTGTGCAGTATGAATTTGAAAGCCAGGTCCCAGTGTGTGAACACAGAAACGTTTCTGTGCTGACACTCGCAGTGACTCAATGCTGGGGCCTCTGGGCAAGTCCTCAACAGATTTGCTTTCAGTGGCAGAGAGAGTGGGACCCATCCCACTGAGGAGGCATGGAACAGCCAGAGCAGGGCTTTGCTTGCTCCAACAGCTCACACAACTGTTTGGGCAGGAAAGATGCATCAAGGGCATTCCAACCCACAGCATCTCCTCCTGCTGCCTTGCCGTGGTCCCCACGCCCTTCTGCAGGCTGAATTCCCCCTGAACCACCAATGCTGCAGCAGCAGCAGGAGATGAAGCAGTGGGATGAATTCACCCTGAAACACCAATGCAGGAGCAGGAGATGAAGCATTGGGATGAATTCACCCTGAAACACCAATGCAGGAGCAGGAGCTGAAGCATTGGGATGAATTCACCCTGAACCACCAATGCTGCAGCAGCAGCAGGAGCTGAAGCAGGGAGGAGCAGTGAGGAGCAATGGTAGAGTGGCATCAGAAATTAAACCAAACTCTTTTCTATTTCCAGCATCCCAGCAGCAACCAAGAACCCCCCACTCTGTTAGAACCCAGTATTCTCTGATGCTTACACACAGTTTCACCATTCTGTGTATGATCCAGGAGGGAATCCCAGGGCTGGTCCCTCCTGCAGGGCTGTGCAGCCGCTCCTGGCACTGGGAGCTCTCACACTGCAGCAGGAAGCAGATTAAGAATGCAGATTACCAAGGGATGGGATTATGTCTAGAATCTTCCATCTCTCTCTGGGAAGGCTTCGTGCTCACATGGCTGGTTTTGGCTCAGGTTTTCAGATTTAATGTTTTATATCAGCCTTTCTATTCCACTCCTCTGCAAAACAACTTATGAGAGAGTGGGGAAAATTATTTATTGGGCTGCTGGGAGGAAGTTGATTTTCTTTTGGAGTATTTATCAAATTCTTTCAAGTCTCTGTGGTTCAACATATTTAGCTACATCAAAGCCAAAGCATACACTTTTGAGCTATTCATTTTCTGTTAAAATCCACATTCTTGGATGCTGAAATGTTTACTGCACTTTTTCCAAGCTTTGGAGTTAGTGGTCTGCTGGCTGTATCAGTACCAAAACTATTTTGGATGACTGCAGTCTGCAAGAATATTTACTGAAATGCAGCACTGAGGGAGCAGGTTCATTGTTTACACTAGGAAGATTAAATTAGGTCTAAACATTTACAGGAATGCTCTTTTTATTCCTTCTATGCCTGCAGCCACATTCTCAGTTACACAGCAGCTCTCAAAACCTGAATTTACAGCAGGAAATAGAGCTGGTGTCAGCTGCCATCCCCGTAAAACTCCAGGAGTGTTTCACAGGGCTCACACTGTACTTTTCAGACAATGGAAATGTTCCCTTCCAGCTGTTGAGGTTTCCTCACCCCAGGCTTCCAAACCATCAAACTGCACCCCAGGTGCCCATCCCTCCGCCCTCAGCTTGTCTCAAACATCTCAGATACATCACCAGGTGCCAGGCTGGGACCCAGCAGCAGCAGAATATTGCTCAGCACTCTGAGTGTGAACCCAGCCCTGCTGTAAACTCCCCCTCCACCCCTGATTACTCATCGGTGCTTGAGCTGATTGGAGAGAGCAGGAGCTGCTGCTGGAGCCCTCATTGCTCAGTCTGACAGACACCTTTCCAAGGGGCTGTGCATGGAGCCAAAGCAAACAGCAGGGACTGAAGCAGGAGGTGAGAATCTGCAAGGGAAAGGTTCACCCTGAAAACAGATCCTCACTGTGGTTCCTTCCACTCCTGACTGGGATCAGTCTCTCATGTAAGAGAACTTCACCTTCCACACGCTCGTGCTGACAGAAATGAGACAGGAAAAAGTCTATTTTCAGGGGCTACAGAGGAACAGAACGAGCAGAAAGCAACTTCCCCGCATTCCAGTTCCCAGAGACTGCAGAAGCCCAAGTCACAAATTCCTGCCCTGGCTACAGCAGCACAAAAAAGCCCCAAATGTGAAGCCTCTGGCCAAATTATCACTGAGCACCTCCAAGGCTGCTGCTGCTGCCATGGGGTCCCTGTGTGCTGGGGCTGCTGGCCCTGTCCCCTCCATTGCCAGGCTGCTTACACCCACATGGAAACCAGGAATATTCCTGTGTCTGCTCTGGGTGCCCTGAGCCCAGGGCAGCACTGACTCTGACCCTCATGCATGGAGAAAGTTCCCTAAACTCCAGAATAGACCAGAACCCACAAAAGTGTGCAATAGATTATAGAGAGCAGTGTGGGTGTATCACTGGGTGAGAAATTGAGGGTTTGGGATTTTTAGTGTGTTTTGGATGGAGGGAAGATGGAGGGCACAGGGAGTCATCCTGGGTTTGTTCTTCATGCTGCTTCTTCCTCCTTCTCCATGGGTTTGGGTGGCATTTTGTAATTGGGCAGGAAAGTCCCCATTGCAGCTCTTTGGGATCAGTTCTTGGGTTAAAAGGGGGAATAATCCAGGTGTCAGCTCTGAATTGGATAGTTTAGCTTTAAAAGTCCCTGAAACCAGAGATTGTTGGCCATTTTGTGCCTTCCAATGAAAAGCTGCAGAACTCACAGCAGTGAGGCTGTTTTACTGATAAGAATAATAAACACCTGGGTCCAAAACATGAATTACTGTCTCAGTGCCTTCAATCCAGACCCAGAGAAACCCACAGCTGGGACCCCCCCACACACAGGCTGGGATTGGCAGAGCCAAGCCAGCCATTAATTCACATGCAGCTACCACATTTACAGCTCTACCTCACATTTACAGCTCTGCCTCACAGCTTGGGAAGAGCCAGAATGGTTTCCACCTACTACACCAGAAAAGTAATTCAATCGACTTCAATCCTTTTTACAAATTAGCCTTCAGCTGGCAATTTTCACTGCAAAACTATTATAACAATTTTCTAACTCATTCAGTTCAAGTAATAGCTATTCAATAACATTTTCCAAGGAAGAAGCACTCAGATTTGTCAGTTTGCATGTCCAGAAAGGTCTTTACAGGCTATTATTGTATTTCTTACTCTGTGTATGGATTGTGTGCCGCAAAAAAAAAAAATCCACTTGCTTCATTTGTTTAATCACAAACCATCATACACTGACAGCCAAAACCTCCCCACAGCACCCAGAACTGAGGAAATATTGAGTCTCTAAAGAAGCACTCACCTCTCATTGTGAAAGGGGTACTCAGGATTTGAAATCTGGTTAAAGAAGGGTTAATCCCCAGTTACCAGGTACAATAAAAGCCTTGAATGTTCCTTCTCTGACCAAAAGGAGAACTCAGTCTTCTCACCCAAAAATATGTCAACAACCCAGTGTGATCTGGTCATAAAGACAAATTGTTGCAAAGCAGGTTATTGCTGTGATATTTAATATAAGATAGAAAAATATTCCTAAACCAACCTGCTTCACACCCTGTAATAATGAAACCACTCTTGCAGAGCCCTACAGAAAAGCCACAAATCTGCAGGAAACCACAATTTACTAAAGATGAAAATGAAGAGTTAAACTGGAAATCAAGAGAGTTCCAGTCCACTTAGAGAGCTGTGGACCCTCACTGACAGCTGACTTTTCTCACTGCTGCTGTTTGGCTCTAACAGAAAAGAATTTGGGGGAAAAAACCCAAGTGAGTGGTAATTTCCATTCAGAATACATTAATCAATTTTTTTCTGCAATATAGGAGACCTAGATACTTTTTTTCCTGTATTTTTGTCATTGCTGTACAGCTTTGGTCTACTTGTTAAAAGAAAATAGTTATAATAACTTAAGGGCATTAAACTTCTTGGTTCTCCTTTTATTAAAAACTTCTCGTCTATCATGAGAATTCTGCTCACATTCTCCTAATGTGCCTGAAACTTTTTTTTTTTTTATTGGGTTCTTATTCCAGAGGTCTTGACTTGTTCTGGTAATTTGCAAATGCTGCCAATCCCTAGCAACGACTTTGTTGTAAAGTTGTGTATTTCTTTTATCACTGAGTTACATTACAGAAATTTGAAATACCATTCAGAGCATGTGCTCAATACCTTTCAAAGGTACAGCACTAACAATGGAGCTATGGTTTTTTAAATTCTTTTTTTAAATTTTAGCTGGTTAGAAAAAGTACACAAAACATTATCTCATTTGACAATGGCCATTTATCACTGACTTTGAGAGCAGAAATAATGAATTTGTTATGTATTATACTAATTATTATTTTCTGTAAAAAAGGAAAAAGTAAAATATTTCTGTGAATTAAAGTACAGAGCAGTGAAGCAATGTGATCAACAGCTCCAACTCCAAGAAATATGAATTAACAATTATCTAAAAATTTCCTAAGTAGCTGATCCAAAAAATCAGTTCCCAGGAGTTTAAGATAAAAAAATTCTCTGATTTCCAAATTAGATCTATGTTCCATTAGGGGTTGCACTAAACTCCCACAGCTTTTGGCTCTGCACATTTCACTGTAATGTAGAATAGAATAAATTATGTAGCAACCTGTTAGGAGCCAATGGTGGTAGAACTGTATTAAAAAAATAGATTAAGAAACAGATTACTGCATAAAGGTTTGGCATAAAAGGAAGGAAAAAGCCAATGGCAATTACACAGATTGAAAAAGCTTCCAAAGGATGCGATTTTGCAGCAAAAGCCTCCTCCTGCTCTGAGGGGCTGCTTTGGGGTGGACAAGGGGAGGGTTTGCTTTGGGGTTCGGGGGTTTTTGTTCTCTCCAGCCACAGGGGTGACCACAAATCAATGCAATGGCAACTACAAATCCCCAGAAACAGCCAGAGCAATGCCCTGAAGCCACAAGGCCCTTCTTTCCATAAATAACAGACACGTGGAGGCAGAGCTGGGAGCCGAGCTCGGGGACCCCTCTCCTGTCACACCTGGGCAGGTGACCCCGCGCAGGTGGCAGCGAAGGCTCTGGCACGTGGCACCTTTTCCCCTGAGCCTCTCCTGCCCTCAGCACGGGCAGAGCCAGTGCAGGAGCTGCTCCTCACCCCTGGGCTCCCACACCCTGAGCTTCAGTGCTGTCTGTCAGGGGCACGTCACAAAATGCACCCTGGAGTTCATCCCGTTCCCCCAGCCCCTCCAAACTCCTTCACCAGCTTCCAGAGGTTGCTTTACTGCTCCTGCATAGCAAGGCAAATACAACAGTCCAAAGGTCTTTTGAAGAATGGGGAGAGAAAGCCTTTTGAATATCTCTGCAGATAGCAGGAGATCTTTCTCTTCCCAAGAAAGTGCTGAATATACAATTAAATGCTAAACAGCGCTGCAGACATTGTTATGTTCAGAACTGCTCCATAGAGAAAAATCATCTCTTTCACAGGTCTGACAACTCTAAAAACTCCGCTTTTATACAAGAGCTCAGCATCTTTGTTAATCAAAAGGACAGGCTTGTAAGACACACATATTTCTGAGTCTGAGTGAACAGATCATGTTCCTATTCAGAGACCTTGGTACTGCTTGCCCACGATACAGCACAATTCCATGTGTGCCAATAAAGCACATGTTAAACGTGTCCCATTAGCTGTGTTCCCTGATTTGTTGGTTTGTCTGGGTTGGAGTTGATCACAGAGTTCTCAGGTTCTGTCAGAAAAAAACAAAAGAATTTAAGTGAGACCAGTGCTGCCCGTGAGTCTGATGTGGCAGCCCAAGAACTCAGAGACAAGGAATCATAGAAGTATTGTGATTCTAGTTACTAATTTATATTTGTACTTGGAAGTGGATGCAAGCCCTTTTCCCTTCCACATTTTTAAAAGTTTATTATTCATTCTTTTTAACCCAGATACACACAAGTACTCCAACTCGTAAGAACAGGAAACAAGGTCAAACCAAAGATGCCTCCAGTTCAATACTCCAGCAGATGTCTGAGGAGGCTCTGAGAACACGACAAGTACCAGGGACAGAGTGTTCACAGCATTCTGTGGGAACGTTCTGCAATCCAAACATTCAGGGGTCAAGAACCTCTTGAAGAGAAGTAATATTTTTTTTAATACAGAAAGCCTTAATGATTTGAATTTGTTGCCTACTTGTCCAATTGCTTTTGAACCCACACAGATTTCATTATCTACACACAATGCATTGGATCAACAACTTCCACAGCTTAACTCCATGCTGTGTGAGGAACTGTTTGCTTTAATCACACTGAGCCAACCACTTGCTGAGCTTGATAGCTCTTAATTCTCATATGGAAGAGACAACTCCCTCCTGCTCTCTTTCTCCAGCTAATTCATACTTCCACTCTGCTTTCTTTCCTCAGCCTCAAAGCTCCTAGCATGAGTTACTTAAAAACAACAGTTCCATTCTGCTGATAATTGTGCAGTGTTCTTTCCTGGATCTTCTGCAGTTTTAATGCACCCTGAGACAAAGATCAAACCCACAGACAATATGAAGGAGACAATAATATCCTTTATTTTCCACTCTCTATCAATTTCCTAACATTCTGTCTGTTCGGATTTTAACCACTGTCACCCAATATTTCCATAAAACATGAGAAATATCAAGAAGCTGTGGTTTTATTTTTAAATCTAGGGCTGTCCAGGATACCTGGAATGAAGGTGGGGGAAACTTTTTACTCAGCCACACACTTTTCACATCATTATCTATCAGACTTCAAACGTGCTCTGCCAGTGCATTTGCCAGCTTTTCACAGCAAATCAGTTCATCATATTTGTCTTCCTGAAGAGCAGCTCTGCTCTGAACGAAGCACAGGACTAACCAACAGCAGCAGCTTTTCTTTACTCCTGGTTTCACACCTGTGTGAGAATGGTTCCCCAGGCAGCACAGCCAGGGCTGAACTGCACAAGATGTGGGAGGCAAAATCAGAGTGTGCTGCGAGCAGGGGCTGCCCTGCAGCCTCTCCTTTGTGGGATCAAACTGTCCTCTAATGGACAGCCCCATCCCATAAAAAAACCAGACATCTTAAATGCATGGCAAGTTACCTAATCTTGGAAAAAAAATTAATAAAATAATGTCTAAGTGTTCTAAAGTCAATCATTTGCAGTTTTGGACACTCTTGGAGTCCTCCAAAACTTGCTTGAACCTTGGCAAGGTGACTCTGCAGGGTTAATGACAGGCAATAAAATGAAGTGTATTTTATATGCTGGGTTATTGAAATGTACACTAATATTTAACATATAAAATAGATGTTCTGGCCATATTCTAGCCAATAACTGTATCAAACTCAATAGCATCCAATGCCAAATTTGATTGGCATCAGTTAACAATCTCCTGCTTTTCAGACAGAGGAAATGTCAACAAATGCAAATGTTTTATTTTAGTTTCACCCCATAAAAAGTCATTTTTAGTGTCTATTAAGCATTAAAAGTAAACACAATCACAACTCTGGAATTTCCAGAAACACATAGAACTCATTTAGGCAGCTCTTGAGCAGAAAAAGTGCCATATTACTAAGCAGTTTACATTTTTATGTATTCTTTTGGGAATTTCCTGTACAGGCTTCTGATATCAGAGCGGCAATTCCCATCTTTTGTTTTGACTCTAACAACCTGCCAGGATAATTAAACTCACAACTCAGCAGGTCTCAGTGCCTGCGGAATCTTCTGGACAGGCATCAGAAGAACTGGCATGGCAGCAGCTCGTGTCTCTGTGACGGGGAGGAGAAAATCTCCAGCAGCAGATGTCCAGCTAATCCAGCCTCAAAGGCAGGAACAAGCGCCAGCCACAACAAAAACCACCCAAAGCTGTAAAAAGAGCACATGTCCCCCTGCCCCGGCGAGGGAGGAGGTCTGCTGAGCACATCTGTCCATTCCCTTTGAGCTGACCCGGGGCCAAGTGCAAATCCTCAGCAGAAACGCCAAGGGAAGTCTCCTCCACAGCCTTCACCCCAAGGGAAGCCTCCTCTGCAGCCTTCACCCCAATGGAAGCCTCCTCTGCAGCCTTCACCCCAATGGAAGCCTCCTCTGCGGCCTTCACCCCAAGGGAAGCCTCCTCTGCGGCCTTCACCCCAAGGGAAGCCTCCTCTGCGGCCTTCACCCCAATGGAAGCCTCCTCTGCGGCCTTCACCCCAATGGAAGCCTCCTCTGCGGCCTTCACCCCAAGGGAAGCCTCCTCTGCGGCCTTCACCCCAAGGGAAGCCTCCTCTGCGGCCTTCACCCCAAGGGAAGCCTCCTCTGCGGCCTTCACCCCAAGGGAAGCCTCCTCTGCGGCCTCCACCCCAAGGGAAGCCTCCTCTGCGGCCTTCACCCCAAACCCCTTGGGCCTCCCCAAGTGACCCCAGCCCACGGCAGAGATGCCCAGGCAGCCACACAGATCTCCACTGCCAATTCACCACGTTCCCAGTGTCCCTCCCAGCACAGACCCTGCACAAAATCCAGAATTTTAACCCCAAACCACGCTGGGCACTGGAGCCTCCCACCAGCAGGGTCAGGTAACCATGAGCAGAACAGAATTCTCTGTCACCTTTGAGAAGTCTCACAGTCCCTCACCTGGTCTAAGCTCTGCTGTACTCCCAGGCACAAGACAACTCTTCCTCCCTTGCAAGGCCCATTTTGTCAAATATTCTCCGAAAATGAAATTTTGGCTGGAGCAATGGAGTTTTATATAGATAATCAGCGCAAGAGGAAGGAAACATTTGGGAGCTGTTTGGCCAGCATGTGTCTCTGTCTGTTGCACAGCCCCTTGAAGACACTCAGCAAAGAGGGGATCTATTTTCACTCCTTCTATCAGACTCATTTAAGGACGTGTTTTGACTCAGTTCTTTCACACTTAGGTCATTCTCTGGGAATAAATTGACTGGATTTTCAAGTTTTTCTTGAAGAGACTCGCTCAAACTGTTTTGTTCTGCACAATTGGCCACAGTCATCAGTAAGAGTTGGCCCAGCTGACCCCTTGAGCTCCCCTTGGCCCTGCAGAGTGTCTATTTCAGGTAGCTCCCCCTCAGATTATATTGGCTTTTGCAAATTGCACATGTGGAACTCAATATTTACTAGATATTTTATAGAAATACTGTTTCTTAATTCAAGACTGAGTATTCTTCTGGGACTACCCAATGGCACTAAAACAATCAGGCAGATTTGTCATTCACTGCTAAAACCAAGGACAGTGCAAAAAGATACTCAAGACATTTATGTTAAAAAGGTCCATTATAAGGGGAACAAATTTTAAAGCCAGAAAACTCACCCTTGTTATAGAACCTGAACTAGATATTATGGAATTAAACAGAACACTAAGAGACTTTTTTGTGCATTTGTTCAAACAGAAAAAGACTAAAGCCCCTAAGAAGTCTGAGCAGCTAGATATTGATCAAAACTCTCCTGCATGGTGGTGAGAAAGTCTGTAAGATTACAATTTCCCAAATTACTGCTCAAAACTTAAAAATACCTAACACATATGCTCACTAGAACTTCGGGAAGGAGTGCTGGTGGAAATAGGAGGTCTGTTCAGGATAATCTCCTACTGCTTGACATTGCCCAGGACCCACCACCAAAAAGTAGGCATAAATAAAGTTATTAAAAGCTCCATTTGCATCTGCTTCATTCTGGGATCCAAACATCTCACTAGAAACCACAGGATGTAAGTGACTGTAAGATTCTTGCCCAAACCAGGCATATCAGTTTGAATGGAACAGTAAAAATCAACTCTGGGACCCAAAATCATCAGGAATTGGAATACCAAGGTGGGTACCAGATATCCTCAATTACTGCCTAATGGCTTCTTCTGTAATGAACATGAGGAAGTTCCAGTGTCCTCAACAATTTCATGAATGTTTTCCTCAAGAGGAAAAAAGGACTGCAGATTTTAACACCCAGAAAATGGGATGTGGCTCTTTTCTCTGAACTACTACCAGGAGCGTGCCAGGAGATTCTCACTAAAAAGTTTTAAAAGCCAACAGATTCCTTATTTCAGTATTTCCAGCAAGGCATCATTATTCCTGCTGTTCTCCAGGATAAACCTCTCTTAAGCTTGACCCATTTAACATAATAGAAGAATAACCAGAAATCAAATAGAATTTTGTCTGTGACTTGCTCCACAGTGTTAAAGTAACTCAGAAAGTTTGAGTGCTTTGGTGGCAAATTGCCATCTGCCCTAAGCGTGTCCCAAAGGCTCTGGGAAGTGATTTCAACACTGATTTTTCAGTGTTCTGAGCTTCTTTTAAAGGTCGTTCATCCCTTATTTCACAAACAGTAGTAGGAGACTGAAAAGGTGTCTTGCAAACAGCTGTGCAGTGAGATCATTGCATGTGTCACACACTGCCAGCACCTGCTCAGTCAGAACGGGGCAGAAAGGAAATTAAATAAAATAACATGGAACAAACCACACTCCCAACAGGATGAAAGCTTAAGAACAGCAGAAGATCAATTCTGATTTCGAGGACTATATACTAACTACACCTAAAATAAAAGATAAACCAAAGTTCTAGAGTTAGTTTTACACCTAAAAGATAAACTAAAGTTCCCTTACAGTGAGGCACGCCCATTAGAGATGCATGGGTCAGCATTTGTACAACTGTATTTTTGAAAATATTTCATGCTAAAATAATAACAAATACTTCTTTTTCTCTCAGTCTTGAAGAGGTCTTTTTGAAGATCAAAGGATATAAAGTTTATTAATTTTGATAATCAGCTATGTTTGTTATTTTGGCAATTTAAACAGAATATTTTAAAAAACCTGAAAAAATCAACAACCAACAAAAAACCACCCAGATTTTTGTATAGGCAAGTAAAAAAAAAAGAAACAAAAAAGGATGTTTTGGTTATGAAAAAGACAGAAGATAGATAGGAAAAGTTTGGGGTTTTTTGAGAGTCATTTCATTTTAAATATGTCCCTAATTTCAGGGAAATAGCTGTTCCTGAACACAAAGATTCCCCTCATCTCTTCAGGAGACATTTCCTGAACACCTGGCAGGAGCTGCTGTAGTTGCCCATTTGAGAGCCTGCAGGTTTCTGCTGCACCCTTGCACAGGGACAATTCTGCAGCTCTAATTAGAACAAAGAAGGCCTTGATTGAGTGGAGTGCTGAAGCCACCAAGTGATCATATTGTTAGCTTTAACCTTTCCCACGAGATGCATCTTCTGGCAGCAAAACAGAAATGTAGCAGCTTTTGTTGTGTTCTATTCATTACTCAAACGTACAGCACAAGAGTTTAGTTGATAAAACATCAGTGGGGATAAAAATGCATCTTCAGTATCAGTCCTTCATTAGTGCACAGCTCCACGCACAGCAGCACCAGGGCACTGATGCTGCCTTTCATTTGGGTACAAAACCAGCCAAAGGAGCTTTTTGCACACCAAAATATTCCACACTGAGCATGGGGGCAGTCCATAGTGTGGGGCTGCTACACACCAGCAGTTTAGGGAAAAAAACAGTGTAAACAGGGACTTGTTGAAGCCAGTCTCAATCATAGAACCCCACTGCTTTGCAAACATTTCTGCATTTCAGAATTCTAGAAACCAAGTGTATTTACCAAACCCATCCACGAGTGTGTTCTCTTACTGTCTCCTAACAGACTGAGCATTTTCATGGGCAAGGATTATTAACAGGAACCTTCACCTGCAGAATACCTTATACCAAACTGGAACTGATTCAAGTCCACTGGTGACAAAAATAATGGAGAATCATGGCCTGTTTGGCATTTTAATCTTGATTGAGTTTGAACAGTTCTGAAAACTCCACACATTGAAAAAAAAAAAATAAAATTACTATAAATTGCAGTGAAAGATTAGTTCAGCTTGGCTTTGTCAGAATGAGCCACATTTGCTCCATCAAACACAGTAACAGCACCCAAAGCATTATTCTGTGATAGAATCCACAGGAATATCCCAACCCCACTTTTCTGATGAAGCAAATCTATTGATATTAAATGCTCAGCACCAGATTGAACCAAAACCAGCAGCCACATTCCAGGCTGATTCCTAATTTGCTCTCAGCTGGAGTCTTCATCCAGAGCTATTTGATAGAACTGGGCGCCTTTCAAATGCATTCTTGCATCTTTGGAAATGTTTTGAAATGTTGAGTTTTGTGATGTTTGCCTGCATGCTTGTTCAGTGACTATAATGACCATGGAGCTGCCTCTTGTACACTTTAAAGTCTGACTTTGCTTTCCAAAACAATTTGTAACTGTTGTCTCCATTGAAAGTTTTTAGGAGAGGAACACTCCACTACATAAGATCAGCTATCATTAATTTTGTTCTTTTGCATTTAGTTATTTTCATTTTTATTATCTTCAAAAAGCCAGATGATACAGCTTCACAGGCATTCCCATCCCCAAATGCCATTTTATTTTCTCCAGCAATGCCACTTTCAGCTAACAAGTAAAGCGTAAATGAGATGAGCTCACAAACAATTGAAAAAAAGTTACTGCTGTGCTCAAAATATTAAAAACTTCAGAGAAGGCAATAAAGGTCCTGCCAAAGCAAAACTATGCAATTCTGATAAATTTATTTGCAGAACGTGAGAAAGCATCTCTCATATATATATATACACACACAAAGATCTTGCCTGAAGCCACTTGTATCCATTGTTAATTACAAAACTTACTGTGGAAAGCACGGAATGGTATCTGGCTCATAAAAACACTTAGTAAATTGTTAAGAATTAAGAAAAGAACTCATCTAAATTAAGATCTATATGTCTCAATTAGTGTTGTGTTATTTTTATGCATCATGTATACTGTGCAGAATTTCTCCATGAGGAATCAGATAAAACAAATCAGTTATCATTTTGCTTTGCTACATGTATGTGACAGAGTTATATTATGAAGGAACAAACAGACTCTTACAGCTCCAGGGGAAAACAAGAACAATCAATTAAAAATAAAAATAAAGGAGGACAACACCCATTCAAAGAAGCCAATCTTTCTACTCCATTTTGACCTCATTCACAGGGATTTTGGTTTTGCTTTCAAAAGTCCATAATTTCAGCACACCCCAAAACAAAAATAAAGTCAGGTATTTGTCATAAACTCATTTTTAACGTGGTCATTAATGGTTGGGTAAAACCTCAGGGAAGCCTGAGGCTTCTGCAAGCAGATAAAATCTGGTGTACCAACAGAATAATTACAAATTGCAGGATTTTAGCTATGTGCTCTTCAGTCACTTCTATGAAGTTGCACAGAAGATTTTCAGCTTTCATTAACAAGTAGAATTCCACAGCCATCTCCCCACTCTGCAGTGCCAGAGTAACATTTATATTCCCTTTCTGAAATCACAGCAGGTGAGCCACATAAAGCGAAGTGAAGGCCAGCGAGAAATATTTACTGCCTGTGATTCAAGGAGTTAACTCACACTTGTAAGCGGATTAATGGAAAACAGCTCCAACACTTTCACCCTCAGCTGCCCACAGTGCCCCTCTCCAGGCTTATCCACCAGGAACAGCAAACAATGCCAAGTGGAGCACTCAGCTAACCCAACACATCCCCACGAACCGAAGCTGGCACAGGCTGGCATTAACGGCCATGAACTGTGCCCAAAATCCATTTACTTTCAAAACATTCTTCAGAGAAGATTTCAGTAAGGAAACAAACATTGCAGCAGCTCCCAACAGCCAAAGGACCAAACCCACTGCAGAACAGAGCACCTGCAAACCCACGAAAACCCACCCAGGAACCTCAGGAGGCAGCAGCTCTAATCCCAGCTCCAGGGCTGGGCTCCCCTGATTCCTTACCTGCTCTGCAGCCAGGGGTGCACAGCTCCAGCAGGGGCTTGGGCAGAGCCAGGGGACGAGGCAGGAGCTGGGAATGGGATTAAACCCTGAGCCAGAGTGCCAGGGCTGGGCTGGGCTGGGCTGGATTGGGTTGGGTTGGATTGGATTGGGCTGGGATGGATTGGATTGGATGGGATTGGATTGGATTGGATGGGATGGGATGGGCTGGGCTAGGCTGGGCTGGATTGGGTTGGGTTGGATTGGGCTGGGCTGGGCTGGATTGGATGGGATGGGATGGGATGGGCTGGGATTGGGCTGGGCTAAACTAGGATGGATTGGATTGAACTGGGCTGGGCTGGGCTGGATTGGATGGGATGGGATTGGATAGGATTAGATTGGATTGGATTGGATGGGATTGGGCTGGGCTAAACTAGGATGGATTGGATTGAACTGGGCTGGGCTGGATTGGATTGGGCTGGGCTGGGCTGGGCTGGGCTGGGCTGGGCTGGGCTGGATGGGATGGGATGGGATGGGATGGGATGGGATGGGATGGGATGGGATGGGATGGGATGGGATGGGATTGGATAGGATGGGATTGGGCTGGGCTAAACTAGGATGGATTGCATTGGTCTGGTCTGGTCTGGTCTGGTCTGGGCTGGGCTGCCAATGCCCCACCTGGGGCAGGTCAGGGCTGTCAGCACTTACCAGGCTTTCAAACCCTCAGAGGGATCCTTTATTCCCCATTTCATCCCAGAGTGCCCCACAGCTCGCACACAGCCCCTGAGCAGCCCCTGTGCCCCACCACCACACCACTGGCACAGAACTGCTGATGTTTGCACTTGGCTGTGTCTGCAGCCCACCAGGAAAGAAGGGGCTGCAGCAAAACCCACCCTGGAAGGACAGGGTTAGAGACCAACATACACAATCCTGGCCAGAGCAGATAAAATAAAAATAACATTCTGTGGTGGTCATGTCACAGCATTGAATGCCAGGTGGAGATAAACATTACCAAGAAATTACAAAATGAGTCAAAAAATAGAAGATGGAAACGGGATTGATATCAGCCCTGGTATACAATTAATTGGCTCTTCCCCCATCCACCAATAATATTCAGGTTGTACAGAATCAATTTACTCTCCTCCAAAGACCAATCTCAACCACATTTCTTAATAATAAAAATAAGGGAAGGAGGAGAGGGAAGTAAGTAAAACCAAAATGATGCTACTTAAAAACAGGCACTATGATTTTTTTCTTTTCTTGAATAATTCAGAATTGGAATTCCCTGTCTTAAAACTTAAACCAAGAAATAAGGACAGTTCAAAAAAAAATAATTAGATGTTTCAAAGAATGAGACTATCTCCATAATTACATAATTTTTTCCTTTATCTTAAAAAGGAGTGAGGATTGTATTACAAGGTATAGGTCAACAACTAATGAACAAGATGAAGGATAAATATTTTTAGAGAGACTCAGGCAGCCATCTGCAGGAGGAGAAGAAAGGAAATGGCAAGCCTCTTAACCTTTGCTGTTTTAGCTCACAATTAATCTGGTAGCAGATAAGAGGCCCATAATCCTTTTATGAGTTTTATCAGAAATAATAAGCCAACAAATTTACAAAATGCATATGCAAACCGGGGTATTCTAAGCTTATTAAGGATGAAGCAATCCCACAAAAGAAGGTCATAACTGCAACATCCTGTAACAGATGCTTAGAGAAAGGATGTGAGAAACAGGCAAGTAAAGAACAGCCCTCTCCTTGTTCATCCCTCCCAGGTACAATCCATAATTTCAGAACTCCTGTGTTAGAGGTTGCATTCAGAAATTTATTTTCAGCTGCTCCCTCTGGACCATTCTTCCATAAGGACTCTGTATAATCTTTTTTTGAACTCATTTATAATTTGGCTTCTGCAATGCCCAGTGTAAAGTCTTTCATCATTTATTTACACATTGTATGAAAAAAAAAAATAGTTGTGTTTTCTTAAGCTTCCAGATGACAGATTTATTGAGGTAGAGATTAGCTCTTAAAACAGAGGATAGTTTAAATGGCAAAAGTGCTAGGGACAAGAATACTTAGGAATAATCAATACCACCTGTGCCAAAAGAATAATTGAATTGCAGTAGTTTGCCTAAAGACAGAAAAATGGGACAACATTATAGCAGTCATCAGAAAAATAAAAGGCTGTTGCAAAGAGGAATGGAATTATCTGTTCCTCGTGGCCATAGTGAATAAGCATTAGGTTTAAATGGCATAAGGAAGCTCAAAGCTGGATATTAGATGAGAAAACATCATCCTAATAATAGCAGGGCTAATGCAAAGGACTGCTCTGATGGTTTCTCTGGTGGCAGACTGGAGGAGAGCCTTTGTGGCAGCACACGGATGCGTTCAGCTGGTTCTGCAGGAGGCTGAACGCCCTCAGTGAGCCCCTGTGTCCCTCCAGGGCAGCTCTGCACACCCAGGGAAGGGAACTGCACACCCACCTGGCTCAGAGCTCTGCTCATCTCATCGGGCTCAGCTGCTGACGTTGTGCATTCACCAGTGAATTCTCTATTTTCAGACACACCCAGCACTGGGGGTACCTGAAGCAAGCAGAGCACAGCCAGGGGGGTGCCAGAATCCATGGTGGGCTTTGCAGAGCTATATTATTTATTTGTTATCAATTCTGGAATTGTTGCTGGTGCTTTAACACACAACTTCTCCCTCTGTACTGTCTAAATTCCCAATTTGAGTTTGAGAGCCTGGCTTTCCACAGGTAGGGTACCTTTTCCTTCTGGACAGCATCACACTGTCATGATAAAACTACACTTCTCAGGGGGAAAAATAATCTAAAACTGAAGACCCAGATGTAAATCAAAATTCCACATTTTCCTGCAAGGAAAGGACATTGCTGAAACCATGTCTGTTTAACACAACAGGCAGTAAGAATGGAGCTTGGGGGTTCAGCCTTTCTAGGTACCTATAGTGAGGAGAATCAGATAATTCTGTGTAAAACAGAATTCAGTTCAAATGGATAAATATAGGTAAAGCTCTTTGCTCCTAATAAAAGAATATGTTGAACCCAAACCCTTTGTTTTTTTGTTCATTCCTGACCATATTTCACATCAAGGTATCTCAGAGGACAAAATTATTTACAGAGTTAGTTAACTGTAAATATCTTACCTTGTTGGTGTAAATCAGGGACATAATGAAACATCAGCTGCTACTTAAAGTGCTTGGCAGGACAGTTCATCTCATATTTATGTGCAAGCATAAACTTTGTGTGTCCTGATATATAATTGCAGTAACAATTCTATCGAATTTATCACCGCAAAGCTGCAGAGAGAAGTGTGCAGCAAATCTCATCGTTTTCATCATAAATGTTTCATATGTTTTCCCAAATTGTTAGTATTTTTTCCAAATCTTCCAAGCCTGGAAAATACATTTTAAAAAAATATTATTATAAGAATCTTGAAAGGAGAGAGAGGGAGACCCTGCAGAAATCATCCTTGTGCACCCTCAAACACAAACAGGGTGAGAACAGCCCACCCTACAGCTGGGAGATCCTGGGGAGCAGAAATCATCTTTGGGCACCCCCAGAAACCTGACACACAGGGCGAGAACAGCCCACCCTGCACCTGGGAAATTCTGGTGTGCAGAAATCATGCTTGTGCACCCACAGAAGCCTGAGACACACACGGGGTGAGGAACACCCTGCACCAGGAATATCCTGCAGAAATAATCTTTGTGCACCCACAGACACACACAGGGTGAGGAGCAGCCCATCCTGTACCAGGGAAAACCTGCAGAAATCATCCTTTGCACCCTCAAAAACCTGACATACACAGTGAGGAACAGCCCCACTTGCACCGTGGAGATCCTGGTGTGCAGAATTCATCCTTTGCACCCCCAGAAAGCCCAAGCCCTGCCCCTGGGCACAGCTGCAGCACCAGCAGCACCTCTGGGGCGATGGATGTCCCTTCACTCCTGCAATGTCCTCAAGATCTCCTTGTCTTCCAGCTGGGTGTTTATTCATTCCACATTGCTTCATTTCTTATTTTCCTTTATTCCATTTCCTATTTCGGTCTCCTCATTAATTTTTATGCACTTTTATTTTCATTTGTATACTTTTCATCACTTCAATATCCTAATATTTCAGCAGTCCAATTAGCTGCTTCCATATCTTAATCACACCGAGACTCCTTATTCAGCCATAAATATAATTTTATTACTGCTGTTTTAATGACTAAGTGTTATAATAACTATTCTATATAAAACAATTTCTCTTAAAACTTTCCCCATTTCCTTCACTTGTCTATAATTCATTTCATC
Organism: Melospiza georgiana; assembly: GCF_028018845.1. Lineage (NCBI taxonomy): Eukaryota > Metazoa > Chordata > Aves > Passeriformes > Passerellidae > Melospiza > Melospiza georgiana. The sequence goes on from NC_080441.1 coordinate 1,535,176, forward strand.
TCTCATCATACTTTCCATTTTCCTCAGCAGATCCTACATCATCCCCAAATGTTTCCTGTATTGGAGGCTCATTACCTGGGGAGCTGGAAAACTTTCCCGCCTTCACCATAAACATAAGAGCAACCATTGGAACATTTCTCCACACTTAGGCTGTCCTGAGCCTGCTGAAGGAGCCCCAGCCTGAAGACAGAGAGCATCTCCACATTAAGGGAAATTGTGTTTTAATTAACATGCAAGCACAGCCCAGATGGGCACGATGAATATAATCCACAGCTCTGTTCTGAATATCAACATCATAAATAAAAAATGCTGTAGTTGTATATGAAACCATCACTTCTGAAGTGAAAACCGAGCACTGTTCTCAGCTTTATTTTCAGATAGACCATATACTTGCATGAAATAGTTAATATTTGTTATATTTATTAATTTAGTAACATTCCATCTTCTAAAATCCCCATGATTTCAGGCAGGTCATTAACTTCTGAGATGCTGATGCCTCTAACTATCCAATAAAGCACAATGAAAGTCTCCAAGTCAAACCATAAAAACTTCTTCCATTCTAATTGTCCCCATTCTGTGAACTGGAATATTTGTCTGTGCCACGAAGGTGCAGGGGAGAGCAAGGTCTGCAGGAAACACAGCCAGGAGTGTTCATCCGTGTCATCCTGGAGGTGGAAACAAAGAGATTTAGGTCATTTCAGAATCAAAATCACCATTATTTGTGTCAGCTTCTCCTCAACTGCTACACTGTGTAACTTGAATTTTTTTTTATGAGGGGAGAATTAAAAGCATTAAAGGAAGTACAAAGTGATGGAGTTTCAACAGTCTGCATCCAAGTAGCCACATTTATTTATTAAGCCCCATCCCACTGAACTCCTCCACAAACCATAGCAGCACCTTTTTGTAATTTTATTTAAAATTTATATTTAAATTTATATTTAAATTCATTCCCTTCCCAGTCCACTAGTCCTGTGAGGTGGCTGTGGTTGGTCAGGTCACACTTTTAGCAGTGTCACACTTTTATTCTCTGCAAGAGGTGGAGCCCAAACCCTTGTGGCTTCTGTACTGGGACAACCTCCTGTCTCTGCTTAGAAAACAAATCTTCTATCTGTGCAGACACTTTATATTTCATAATTAGTTCATCAATAGAGGACTATTTTTGTAGGGGATAGTATCTTTACACATCTTATTACCCAAAATGGAGACCTAAATCTGTTATTGTATAATACTATTATACAATAATATTAATAATAATATATTATTGTAACAATGTTAATACACTAGTTATTATTATTATTATTATTATTATTATTACTACCACTAATACTACTACTAATACTACTACTAATACTACTACTAATACTACTACTAATACTACTACTAATACTATTATGATTACTATTGCTATTAAGACAAGCCAGGTGGGCATTAGGCTTACTAATGCATTTTAGACCAAAGCATAACATCTTGATAAACCAGGTGGAATTGTATTAAATATCACTGTCAATTTCTATCAGCTGAACATGTGATTTGTGTTTTACAAACCCAAAATTCCGTTGCCATCCCCAAGGGATCCCAGAAAAATGCTCTTGTCAAGTGCATGTTTCCTACAATCAAATTCAGTAAATCCTATCCCAGATTTAATATTTAATTTGATAATGCAATAATCTATATCTGATAGCCTGTATAATCCATCAGCTCCAGGTCTGTAGCCATGGCACTGTTCCCTTTCAGTGGCACCGAAAGGAACTTTGCCCACTGCTGAGACAGTTTGATTCCATTTCACAGAAATACACAAACTCATGCTTGTTTACACCATGTTAATTGACGTTTCCAATCACTACTGATGTCTACTTTTAAAAATGCTCTTCTACTTTCCACTGAAGTGTACCATGAAACATTTCAACTTAGAAATTCATGGTGTGCAGGGTTTGCTGCCTATTGCAGCAAAATTTAGCAATAATACCAAGATATGATGTTTAAAAGTTACCCAAATCTGTTTCATTAATAATTTTTAAAACAGCTGTTGTTAGAAAGTGAGAAATGCATTATTTTACAGATTTTTTCTTCATTTTGGTGGTCCTCTCATCCATCAGAAAGCAGTCTCCTCCTCCAGCCTTATTAGAAAACTTTTCTGTCTTAACCAACTTATTATCAGCACAATAACATTTGTCTTGATTTGATACCTTCCATTTCTCTTGCATGTTTGGATAGGTCTTGTTTTTTAACAATACACAATCCATTTCCTTCTGACTATCATCACTCTTCCTGTATGCTCCAGAGACTTTTCTCATGTTTCAAATTCAAGTAGCTGGCAAGATGCTGTCAAAAACTGGATGTTTCAGTATTTTCACAAAACCTTTTGAGACATAAAGATATGATTTTTTCATGCTGTTTTGAAGTGTGAAGTATTACAAGTCAAAATTTAAAATTTCCTGAGTGAAATGTTTGTTCTGTTAATCAAAGTTTCCCTGGTTCAGTGTGGTGTCCTCAATTTCAGAGCGCAAAAGGCAGAGCAGAGGGCAGCTGAGAAGAGGAGAAGCCTCTACCAAAAGGTCATCAAAGCCATTCAATAGGAGAATAAATTAACATTTTACCGCAGGTCACATCCACATTCGACATGCCAGGGTAGGAGACCATGTCCAGAAAAATGTGAATGGCTGAAAGGCCTGAGTGCACCTCTGACAAAACCCCAAAAGAACAATTTCTGTGGAGATAACTAATATTTTGGAATATTTTTCCTTTTTTTCCTGGAAACTCTGCAAGTATTTACCCTTCAAGGAAATTTCAACAGATATTCTGACCACACTCAAACTTACTGATCACTGTTCCCCCACAATGAGTGTCTGTGCCTGCATTTCATTTCTATTTTGTGATTATAGCTGAGCAATAATTGGTTGTACTTCCCTCCACACAGAGTTAGAACAATTATAATTATTTTATTTTATAAATGGAATTGGAAGAGGCTGCTCACTGCTTGCAGAGCGCCTTTGTCTCCCTGCACATGTTCCTCAGAGGATAATAAGGTTCAGGAGCTGAAAGTGTGTTTGTATTCCTGGGTCAACAGGAGTACAATAGGAAACTGGAGGAAAGGAAGAGCATTAATCCTGATTTAGGGATGAAACACTGGCAGGGCTGAGATATTTACTGAGAAAGGCAAGGAGATGTTGGCAGCAGTGAAAACTGATGCAAGTTTGCTTCTCAACTTTCTGTAATTCCAAAGGCAATGAGCTTTACCTGCCCTTAAATCTGCCCCTGCACCAAACACCTCCTGCATTCAGGACAACACCAGCAATGACAGAAACCATAATTCTCACATTTTCTATCACTATTTTTGCCATGGATTTCCTAAAGAACATCCCTGACTCTGCTCTTGGGGCTCTGGGGGTGGGTGCCGGGCTCCAGACCTTCTCACCTTTCTGTCATTGCAAAGGCAGCGAGCTTCACCTGCCCCTGCACCAAACCCCAACACCTCCTGCATCCAGGACAACACCAGCAATGACAGAAACCATAATTCTCACATTTTCTATCATTATTTTTGCCATGGATTTCCTAAAGAACATCTCTGCTCTTGGGGCTCTGGGGGTGGGTGCCGGGCTCCAGACCTTCTCACCTTTCTGTAATTGCAAAGGCAGCGAGCTTCAGCTGCCCCTGCACCAAACCCCAACACCTCCTGCATTCAGGACAACACCAGCAATGACAGAAACCATAATTCTCATCTTCTCTATGATTTGTTTTTGCCCTGACTCTGCTCCTGGAGCTCTGGGTGCCGGGCTCCAACCTGCAGGGCTGGTTCCTCTCAGAAGGGAACACTTGTCACAAACAACGAGGACAGAAAACACTCCCAGCGCTGCTGCTCCAGCAGGATCTGATCTCGGGCTGCACAGAGTCATTTTCTCCACGAAATTGTCTTGCAGTGTTTACAAGATAACAGCCAATAACTGCTCGGTGCTGCTTAGGTGGAAAGAAAAGGGTTATAGAAATTTCAAGGCCAAGTCTAGGTAAATATGATCCTTGTATTTCCACTACAGACATCTAGACACTTCCAGCTGTTGAAATTATTGCTAAATATATTTACAGTCTTTGTACAATAAAAAGCTTTATTACTTTTACTACAGGCAGAAGAAAAAAGCTTTAAATCTTTAGTTCTGAAGCAATATCTCCTGTCTTAAAGGCAATGAAGCCTTTCAAGGGGAAAAAGCAGCAGACTTTAAAAAAGGTGGTTTATGATGTTGTATCTTTGTTGCGATTTTGGTTCATATATTTTTATTAAGTGTAACCTTTATATGTAAATGAAATGATTATCCAACACAAAGTATGTTTTCATAAAGTAAGAATAGGTTTTATGTCCTCAAAGATAAAGCAGCATAAAGCAGTCAGGCAGCTCAGCATGCACTTGATGGCTGTGAAATGAACTATTTGATTTCCTATTACAGCCTGCTCTGTGCCACAGCCCCAGCCCCACACCATCAGACAGCCAGCCCTTCGTCAGGGAGCCAGCAATATAAATCTGTGTTTCTAACAGGCAGAACCCCTCGTTTAGAAGGGCTTGGAAATACACCCTGCATTGTGAAACGCAGGGAGAGGGAAATGAGAGCCACGTCCTAAAAACCCAGGGAGAGATGAATGTCCCCAGCACAACGAGCAGGGCTCAGCCCCACGGTGCTGTTTATGTGTTTGAACTTTTGTCCTCTCCATTTCCAGCTGCACCAGGCACCTCTGGAGTGGGAAGGAACTTTCCAGCCCCTGCTCCCACCTGGGACACCTCACCTGTGTTCCATCACCCAGGACACCTCACCTGTGTTCCATCACCTGGGACACCTCACCTGTGTTCCACCATGCAGGACACCTCACCTGTGTTCCACCACCCAGGACACCTCACCTGTGTTCCACCACCCAGGACACCTCACCTGTGTTCCACCATGCAGGACACCTCACCTGTGTTCCATCACCCGGGACACCTCACCTGTGTTCCACCACCTGGGACACCTCACCTGTGTCCCACCACCCAGGACAGGGCTCTGCACCCTCCCACTGACCCCAAGGGAAATACAGGCAGTCAGATTTCACATTTCAGCTCTGTGTACTGCTCATATGCAGTGAGGGAAAGAGCCAAAGCCATCAGATCCATCAGCAGCATCACATTATTTTGAAGGAGGGAACAGGGGGGTTTTTAAGATGAATTTTTTCTAATACTCACCATAGCAGCACAGCAAGCTTGGGCTGAGCCTTCCCCACTTCAATTTGAGCTCAGGACAAAGGACAAAGGCCACCAAGGAATGCTGGATGTCCAACCTCCTCTGGACAAGAACCTCACCAGCGCTGGATTTGCTGAGAGCTAGATACAAAATTATGTGATCACAGATGTAACGTCGTGCATGTCTTTATTTTTCTATAAAACTCCTCTTTGGTTCAGAGGATAAAGTCAAACTCACCACGGGATCACCTGGAAAGCCAAAGGATGAGTCTCCTTTTAACAGGAGTGAGAGTGGCTAAAAGCCAAAGAATTCAGGGCACTCCAGTCCCAGATGGCAAATTAAACCCGTCACTGAGCAGCTTTTTGGGCAAGCAGCTGTCATAAAAATCTTTATTAATAAATTGATGAGTAAAACTGTTCTGCTCCTAAGCAAGGTTGTTTATTCCTGAACCAACAACTCCACAAAGAGTTTGCACAGATAGCTTTGCTGCTTGTTACATAAATCTGGATCTCCACAGTCCGTCCATTTATTAGCTCTGTATTTCCTTGTTCAGCAGGTGCACAGTGCTGAGCGCAATGACTCCTCATTAGATCCTGTAAATGCTGCAAGAACAAAAAAATAAAACTGCCACGCAGTTTAAAGACAACCCACTGGGTCACTCCCTGCACTTTTTCTGATTTTACATTTTTCTGGTCTTGGGCATTCCTTTAATCTATCATCACAAGAGAATCTGTCAATAGAGAGAGTTATGAAAATAAGATAGGATTGGAGAAAAAAAAAATATAGATTTTTTTACCTTGGGTGATTAAATTCTCGCTGACATTAACATATGACAACCTGTTGGAATGATTTGTAAGTCTTCACAGCTTTATAAATAGCTTTATCTCTCCATTCCACACGAGGAAAAAGAGAAATATTATTTATTGTACCTTCCTACCTCCACAGCACGGAACATTTCAAAGACTCATTTCAAGTTTTGTGGAAGTCTCTTGATATTAAAGGGCTGCAGATAGAAGATGATGAAGCCTCCTTTCCGCGTGCAGCCCCCCGTTGTTGCTCGGTGCTCTGGGAGAGCTGCCTCTCATCCTCACAGAGGAGCATTGCCATCCACTGGGGAGCAGCTGGAGAGCCAAAGCAAGGCACCGCCATCCCAGGGAATCCTGCTGAATCCCTCAGAAATGCTGGGCATGACAGGAAAAAGGCAATGTTTGCTTTACAGACGGGCTGAATATTTATAATATTTAGTTTACTTTTTTTTCTTCCTCTTAGAAAATGAAATATTTGGTTTTGTTCTCTTAGTGGAGCACAAGGCAAATTATATTAATTAGTCTATTTACATGATTTCCTAACTTGGAGCAGTGAAAGTTGCCTTTAGCTAGCAAGTAATTGAAATTACAATTGCTGAAGATATCACAAGTTTGGGGTTTTTTTTAAATTCTATCAAGCCCTATCAAGCTCTGATAGGACATTAATAGCTATTTCCCTTCCTTGCTGTTGTTTTTTGCCCCTACTAAGCCATTCCAGTGTACTCAACACCATAAAACTGAAATACATGACAAGAAACAGTAATCCTCCAATTTTATTCCCCAGATTCAGGTTTACTGGTACATCCCTCTGGGAACATAATGACAGAGCTTTGCTTTCATAAAGACACTGGAAATTGATTGCAGTCTGAAAGTTCTCATAAGATTTTTGGGGAAGCAACCAGTTCTGTTAGAAACAAAAGAGAGGCACGAAAAATACAGAAAAGCCAGCACAGCAGAAATAGATTTTAGTGCTGTAGGAAATTCTTGCCAACATGAATATTGTTCTTTTCTTTGCTTTTGGAAATCAGAGGGGAGAAAGAAGCTCATCAATTCAACATTTGATTTCTGAAATAGAGGGAAAACTCAGTCAAACACAACAGTTTCCACGGTAAGAGAACAGTGGAATATCTCTTATCAGGCAGATGCAATCTGGGCTTCTATCAGGCTGGGTTTTAATTAAGTAACAGGCATTACAGATGTTTAATAAAGCTGTGAATGACCTCTCTTCCTCCCAGTCCAGCAGTGTGACTCCAAGAACACAGACAAAGGATTGGGAGCACCTGGCAGAGCTTTGGAGGCAGAACATGAACCTGGTGCCAATGGAACTTTATTTATTTCCTCACTTCAGACTCGGCACACGAGGCCCTACCTTGACCCCCTGGTTTGCACTGACTGTAGATGAGGAGACAGCACAGAAGAATAGATAGCTGTGATGTTTGCATTTCAAAAGGGAGGCAGAGCTCATAATTTTTTTCAGAGTGGATTGGTTTTTTTTTCAACAAAATATTGTCTAGAAACATCCAAAAACAACATTCAGCAGGTGTCTATGAACAGTCTTTGAAACTCACCAGATCCTGGTGAATGCAGAGCTCCTGCTGCATGTTCAGGAGTTTTCTTTCTCTCAGATGCCTGGAAGTTGTTTAAAACTCAACATCGGGCTGAACTAGTTCAGAAAATCCATGAAACATGAGAAAATCTGAGCAAAACTCCAGTATACACTTTAAGGACTTTTGTTTGGTGAGCTGAAAATTCAGTTAACCTCTCAGGAGTTAGTGTGCCAAATTTGGAGATTAAAGTCAGTTACAGAGTGAAATGGGCGTTTTTATTTCTGCTTCGAGTGGAAGTTGCAGCATATTGCTGAAAATGAAGCTCTTTCCAAAGCCCCCATTCCAGTTTTAAGGAGAGAAATTATGGTTGAACGTTTGTGTGCCCGTTGCCCACCAATAATAACGTGAGGGGCTCAGAAGGAGGAGACAGAACAGGACCTGGATTTGGGGCAGGTCACCAAGCAAGAGGAGACGCAGAGTCAGACCTGTGAATGCACAGCAGCAAAACTAATTTTAGCCTCTCAAACCCACAGTAAATCCATACCTGTCCATTTAGGGACAATAAATCCCTCCCAAGGAGCAGAGCTTCATTCTCAGCAACAGACTATACAAATGGGAGTGCTCCACACAGACACTGGCAGTGGCTTTTTCCTGCTGCAGTAACACCAATGCTCCTTTTTCTCTCTGTGCTTTGCCTTGTCTGCTCTGTGTCTCTGTCACTGTGCTAAGGAAAAGCTCTGCAAAGCAAAGAGAGACTAAAAGGGAGTCTTAAAGGCAGCTGGCAACACAATCTTGAGCTGCAGAGCACTGCTGGGTGTGAGTGCAGACGCACAATTGAAGCTCCAGAAGGTCAATCCGTGGAGAGAGGACTCTTCACTCCAGGCACTTTGCGGCAGACACCAGGCATTTCTTACCATTCTGAGTTCATCAGCAATTTCTTTGTTTTTAAGGACTGCAGACGCTGATTAACACAAACCTCTGGATTTCCTCCAGCAGCCACGAGAGCATTAGCCCAGGAATATTTCTGTGGGACAGCATCGTCCCACCAGTGCAGCCTCACCAATGATAGAACGGTGCCCACCTTTCCACAAGTGTGGAAGCAGAAAATGCAGGATATTCCAAAGGCTGAGCAGAGGGAAATGAGGCCTGAGCTCCTTGTTTCCACCTTCAAACAGGATTGCACACTACTGCTTACCTCTAAATCAGGAATTCTTTTTAAAGATATTTTACATTATTGTATTTATATTCTTTCAGTTGGGAAATCAGAACTGAAACTGATAAGTCTTCACCCATCTGCATGTTTCACCCTCATTAAGTGAACTCTGCTGTATTCTCTGCATTAATCTTGCATAAATTAGAGTGTGAGCAGCTCTGACCTTTGTTTCCCTTATCCTTGGGAGGAAAATCAATGTTCTTTCTGCCTTCATGCACACATGCAAAGGAGTTCAGCACTGGGTATTCTGATGTAGTCACTCCACTAGGAGCTGAAAGACTTCAATCAAGAGACCATTAATTTTGATAAATAAAATTGAGTGAAGACATAAAGAAAAACCACATTCAATAAACAATTCAACATCCATTGTAGGATCCCCTAAACTCACAGAAGTCAGCAAAACACTCAGCATTTTTGTGAGGGTGACATTCCAGTTTGAAAATTTTTACCCTGAACAAGCTGAGTTAACAGCATGAAAAATTTAGAGAAATGTAGCAGGAAACTTTTTGGACTCATTTCAGTAAAAACCCCATTGACAAAGCAGAGGCAGAGCTGAGCCCCAGGTAAGGGAATAACCAAGAACTGTATTTGAATGACACTGGCAGAGAAAAGAGAAAGTGTTTCAGTGGGGGCAGCTGTGAAAAACCAGAGTTTAGTAGGAGGGAAAAATACCTGAAACCCTCCCAATTTTAGTGAAGAGTCTGCAGAAACTTGCAGGCACCACATTTCCCTGTGCCCCAAACCACATCTGGAAAACAAACACAGCCCTTCACAACCACGGGAAGGAATAGGTGGTGAATAAATGGTTCCAGCTTTAGGCAGGCAGAAGAATAAGGGATGAACAAGCCAAAAGAGGGGGAAAAAACCCAAATTCTGACTAGAAGTCTTAAGTATAACAATTTATAGCATGAGCAGGCAATAAAACATAGAGGGAAGGGATATATTAAATAAGGAGAGAAAGTTTATTTTGACTGGCATGTTCCTCTGCTGTAAGAAATAAATCTGGTTTTGTGAGGGCTAATCCTGCCAGACTGTATTTTTTACCTGTACTGCCAGTCTGATGTTCCTTCCCTGATATAATTAAAGAGGTGCCACAGGACCTGCTTGCTTCCATACTGGGAATAAGGAATAACTGCTGATACAAGCTAACAGCTGGAAGCATGTAAAATAAACATAAGCTAAGCTGCTGAAATCACGGATCCTTTTCAAGAAAAATATCTGTCTGCCAATCACAATTTAAACTCACACACCACAGAGCCCTAAAATAGCACTTAAGAGGAATAATCAGGGCTCTGTGTTATTTTGGGAAGGTAATGGATTAGAAAGATGCATTGTTTTAAATCACTCATCAGCTGAAGGAGTGGCAAATCTTTAATAATGCCAAGATTGGTTTTGTAAGTGAATAAACCAGCAAAAAGCTGGCTGGGTGCTAGTAATCTTCAAAGCTTGATTGCTTTTTCTGATAGCTTTAGAAAATTAGTGGATGAAAGCATGTGTAATATATCTGGTCTGAGTAAAACACTTGATGTAGTGTCTTACAAAATCTCTGCTCGCAAAATTAATTCAAATTGGCTTGGACATGGAGGACTGTCACTTGGATTTAAAAATGGCTGGCTGAGTGCAAATAAAGGGTAATGAAAAATGGCAATGCATCAAGCGGGTGGGAGGTGTCTGGTGCAGCTCTGCAGGGATCACTGTTTGGTCCTGTTTATTTAACATCTTCATTAACAGCCTGCAAGGGGGAGTGAAACAGCATGTTAATTAAAGTGACACACAATAATAAATCAGGAATTGCTCCTAATGCCAGCACTAATACTTCACAAAGGCTCAGAGCACTGCCAGGGTTTCTGGAGAGGTGGAACGTGGCCACGCAGAGACCCAGCTAAGATGCTCTAATTGCACTCCACCTCTTAAAGAGAGTAGTCCAAAACACACACTGAGTGGGGATCAGAGCCTGCTGGCAGCCAGGGACTCGGAGCATGATTGCCCAGCGTGCACAAACTGCAGAAACGGGTAACTGCACAAACTCAGGTAACTGGAAACTTCCATGGGCAGATGCGACTTCCCTGTTCCCCCGACACCTGCAGTGCATCACACAGATTAAACCAGTTCAGTTCACTCAGCTGATGGAAAACCAGTGCTTGGGGGGAGTTGTAACATCAGTTTCCAGTTGTTTCTATTTCACATTTTGCATTAGTGCTAAATATAATGTAATAGAGGAAAGAGAGGGACAGTTGGAACTGATGGCACGACTGCATCTTTTTGTATCAGTTAAATTGGACCAGTTATAACATAAACCACCTCTTTATAGTTTCATAAGATAATATTCAACATTTTAAAGTAGTGTTTCCACAATGGCGGGACACTAGCCTATTGATACAACATACTAGATTTCCTTTAATTATAAATAATTTTTAAAAACTTCATATAGGTAAACACGAAGTTGTTCACTGAACACTGGTAAAAACTGATCAAAGACTACATAAGTCACAGAAAAGACTTCCCAGAATAGGCTGGGATGTTGGTACTCAGTCAGAGACACCTATTTCTGTTTTATAAACATACATAATATAAACCTGGATCTTAACTAGGAGTGTTGTTATCTCCCTGCTTTGAATGATTTATAGCAGCTTATCTGGGCTGGCCCTGGGGCTGCTGCACAGCGCTGAATCATAAATGCAGACTCATTTTGGAAGGACAGTTTGATGCCACTTCCTAAAAGGTAAGGAAAAGGAAGGGAACTTTTCAGGCCTCCTTTACCACTCCGAGTTTAAATTGCTCTGGGAACTTGTGAAGTCCCCAGAAAACACAGGAGCAGTTTAGAGCTGTGAGACTCTCCCAGCCATAAAGAGACCTCTGCATCAGCAGAGAGGGACTGTGAAACAAGGAAGGGAAGGAGGGGAAGATCTGCAGTGCAACACCAAGTGCTCTGTGCCCTCAGCCTGTAGGTGCAGCAGAGAGAGCCCTGCAGGCAGGGATGGATGGATGGATGGATGGATGGATGGATGGATGGATGGATGGATGGATGGATGGATGGATGGATGGATGGATGGATGGATGGATGGGAACCAAGCTCACCTGTGCCTCCAGCTCTGCTGCACAAGGCAGCTCTGGGAAGCTCCTTGGATCTGGGAAACTCCTTGGATCCATCAGGCTTCTCCTTTAGAACCAGCACAAACAAAGCTTGGGGACAGCCAGAGCTCCTGCACTGCTTTGGTGCCACGTTCTTTGGGTAACTTCTGTTCCTGAGTCTCAGGTTTCTTTGCTTGAGATGACTTTTGAGGTATTAGAAATTCTCTTTTTTTCCTCAGCACTACAACTGAAGAAGAAGTCAAGATTCATCAGTTCTGCTTCTCAAGGTTGTTTATTTTCTCTTATTTATCACATTCTTTCTCAGACCTGCTGAGGTCTGTCCAGCAGGTTGGATTGTGGCACAGTCCCTGCCCTCGGGGTGGTGTTGGCTTTTTATACTAAGAACTGTGTGTACTTTATTGACAATAATTCTCCAACACCTATCACCTACATTAAACAGTCTGTCTCTACTCTAAACCAATCCAGAAGTGTCACCATCACAGCAGAAAATGAAGGACAAGAAGAAGGACAGGACATGCCCAAATTCCTCCATCTTGCCTCTTGAACCCCCATTCTAAAGCCCCAAAAATTCTACTTTTTCACCCTGTGACAAATCCACTACCATTCTACTCAAACCCTTGCGGCTTGTAAGTCCTCACACAAGGTTGGTAATTTTTTTCTATGGGCTAAAATGGAGAGGGTAAAGCCTGAGCAGGCTGCACTCAGTGGCTGCACAGAATCCCAAATCCACGGGTCAATATGTAATAAATATAAAATGTATATAAATATAGTGCAATATAAAGCCATTCAGTCCACGGGAACTCTCCTGGCAGCTCTTATGCACCATCCCCAAACCCTCCTGTGAAAATCCACAGGAACATTAAGGCTTATTTAGGCGGCAGCTATTGTATTACACTTTTCTCCACTAGTTTGACCTGATGGCACTGGGCTTGTTTAGTTTTATTTTTAATCCTCTCTTTTAAAAATCTCTTTTCTCTTGTTGTTTTGTTGGGTGTTTTTTTTTTTCTTTAATTATTCTCTTATTTTTTGAACTCCAGTAATTTGTGAAGCAGCTGCATTGGTCATGAACTGCTTGAATTTTATTACACCTACAATGACTTTTAAACAGAAAGAATCTGCTCATGGGAACACTAATCCTTCCATTATGGAAATAATTAAGCTCTTTTATTTGCAAGATGAAAATCTTTAGGGAACATATGAAAACTAGCAAAAAGCAATTTTTTTTTTTCTTTTTTTAAAGACAAAAAAATGATGATACAAACAGACCTGCTAGTGCCTGTTAAACTGTGGCATATGGAAAGGCACACAAACTCTTGGAGAAATCTTTCTCAGTAATTCTTCCCCTTGGCTCAGGAATAAAGGATATTCTACAGAACTTTCTGTACAAAACCACCACAGCACATTTTCAGGAGATATTTTCCAAGGCTTTTCAATGATAATCTGCTCCCGTTCTTTTATGGTAAATGTTAACCTAAATATTGTTATTCTTATTTTTCTACAATTATCTTTGGACTGTTCTTGTTTGGAAAACATACTCTTCCTAAGCAAACAAAGCTACTTATATTAGATTTTTACTTATTTTTCAGGTTACTTGGGGTATTTTAGGTTTTTTGCAGGGGTGCATTTGACAGGGGGCAGTTCCTGAATTATTTGGTGCCATATCCTGCACTGCATTTACACATTCAGGATTAGCACATTGACACTCGAGTATTTTTGCAAACTTACTGACATAGAACTGGTGTCAAATAAGCAGATTTGGCTGAGAGAAGGGGACAAGAAATGATGCAAGTCCAGATCAGATGATCAGAGAAGAAGAGAAGATCTTGTGATTAATAAAAGGGCTTTTTAAAGGTTTGTAAATGAAGTTGTTTGGGGGTCCAGGTTAACTTTTACCCTGGAAGAGGTTTGTACTGGGTCCTATATGCAGAAAAAAATAGAAATAAAACTTTACTGAGTTACCAAGTTTTCTGTTTCTCATCTAATGATGTTAATAAAATGAGATTTTATTGCAAGCTTGAGAAAGTGGCAATAAAATGTCAGCTAAAATGTGATGTTGATAGACATAAAAACAATGCACAATGAGAGGAAAAAAAATCTTAATTTGCATTTACAATTCTGGGCTCTGACCAAGCTGCACAGAAATATGTTGCTGGAATTATGATAGACAATTCTACAAAAACATCAGCTCAAAGGCAAACAGAGAGCAATTGAATTTTTAGAAAATGGAGAGAGAACAAAATTAAAAACATCCTTGTTTGAGGACAGAAATCCATTCTGGGCCTTTCAATCCTTTGTGCATTACAGGCTATTCATACAGGAAAAGTAAAATAGTGAAACAGAACAAGCAACAGCAGCACAGAAAAGTAAAAATGTGTGGAGTTATTTCCTTACAGATAAACCTGAGAAGTTTTAATTTCTGGTGGGCACAAAATTCAGCAGGATTTTGTCAAAGCCTGTAAGCCATGAGTGGCACGGGCTCCATGAACAGAGAGTGACAAAAATTGATAATTCTTCGTTTGGCACCCAGCCCTCAGTAGAACACAAACTTTAGCAATGAAACTTGTTGCTTCCAGACTCAGGAATGTTAATATAAGGGGAGTTCTAGCACAGATTAGAGGAACAAATAGAAAAAATAATGTACAATACAGTGAAATAGAGCCCTTCCTTTGGTTAGACGATGGTGGAGCGTCACTCCATTACCAATAAATTTATTTCTCCTCATACTTGCTACTGGCCTCAAAGCTAAGCAGATCTTAGTTCTCAGGTGGGCTAGAGAGCCCTAATTCCTCTTGTTTCTGTTTTTACAGAATGAGAGAAAATCAGCATCCTTTGTTTTGGGATTTTTTTTAAAATATAAAACGTGACGTAATAAAGTTCTTGTAATGAAATATTAATCTGTGTATGCTTCACTGGGGAAGTATTTTAAGCTGTTAAATACCTAAAATGCAAAAAGGAAAAAATTCTTTGGTAATCAAGAGCAACAGCACTGGAAATTTCTTTGACAGTATTTCCTGACAGCAGAGCTGATGCATTTTCTTGTCATGGTTAAAAAGCAGAGAAGAGCAAAGACTAATCAGACTGATCCAAGCTTTTTAAAGAGCCCCGGTTAATTTGGGCTTACCTTTCTTCTGCAGGAGCTGAGAGGCAGAGCTGCAGATGGGAGGGTGCAGTTATTGCTCAATTCTGCCATTGTTCTCTCAAGGGTTTGTTTGTGTTCTCACCACAGAGCCTCCAACTCCTCATTTCACACGTGCTTATTAAACGCAATTATCTCCTGTCTGTTCAAGTCAGGCTGGCATTCAGTGGTTGATTTGGTGGCTGGGAATCAGGTTAAACTTCATAACCTTCATAACTCAGCATCCAGCTGAGTTATCAGCTGGGAGTGAGTGGGGTGAGACTCGGCAGAAAGCGACCCAGCAGCTCTTGATGCCTGCCCAGGGAGGGTCCCTGCCTCTGCTGCATCTCAGCCTGCAATTCCATCAGCAGGCTGAAAAAAATGTTAAAGAAATGGGGAAAAAAAAATAATGAGAAAAAAACCTTTCTGAAATCACACTTTGAGGATATCACATGGATTGACATTGAAACAGCTCGTGGGTCAAACGAGTCCTTGAGCCCATACAGAGATTCCTGGCAGCCCCAGGGCTGCAGGGTTCCATCCCTCTCTCTGGAGTGCCCAAGGAGGATAAACTGATTTCAGTAAAGACCCAGAGCTGGCAGAGAGCTGGGGAGAAGCAGGAGCAGAGACCAGGGCCACAGGACCCAGGGCTGTGGTCTCTCTCAGGTGCTTCTCCATCTCACCTGAGCTCCTGCAGCTCTGCAGGGCTCCCTCTCCTTACACAGGTTTGGCATTTTGGGGGTTTTTATGAGCACTAATTGCATTGATAACCTTGTCAGCCATCTGTCAGACACACATTGGACCACAGCTCATATTTCTCTTCAGCTACCATCTAACAAAAGTTCTACAGCATCCCTGATTCCCATGCCTGTGAAGAAACCCAAAGCCCACAAACCTGACGTGAAGAGACCCAAAGTCCTCAATGTTCTGTGGGCAAAACACAAGGGTTGGAATCTCTGTGCACTTCACATCTGTGTGTCTTCTTCTCAGCTTGTGGAGTGCTCAGCATCTTCTTGCACTTGATGGAGTTTCACACTCTGCACTGAAACCCACCTGGAGTTTTTACCTGTTAAAACATAAACAAATCCACATCCCAACAGGGACCGGAGGATTTTCTCAAAATCCCGGAGGTGAAGAATGGGTCCTGATGTGAAAATAAAACATTGATCAGTTCTGTTTTGCAATATTGCATAGAGAAATACAAGATACCAACTTCAGTTGCTGTTACTAACATTTCCATCAAGAGCTAAACACTGTCCTGGCTGTCCTGACACAACACAAGAAGCAGAAACAAAAAATCCTGTAATTCCTTCCTTTCCTTCAATATCCAGTGATCACCCTGCAGTTCTTGAAAGAATAAATGGAGGAAATTAAAAATAATAATAATGGTACTGTTTGGAAGGTGTGCACTGTTGTGGCTTTCTATGTGAGGATCATTACACATGAACATGAATGGATCCTCAAATATTTCTCCTGATTCTCAAACAAAATTTGAATTCTGAAGATTTTGCAGGTATCTGTAGTTGTTAATCACATGCTGGTGTTTTCTTAATGAGCACCCATTGTCCAGCAGCCTCTCTCCTACTGCAGGAGGTTTTTATTCCATCCCTCGCTCAGAAATGTCAGATTAGCATGCATATCCTAACATTTGGAGGAGCAGCACAATTTATCTTTTAACTTCTGTGCCCTGAAAACTCCCCCGATAATATTTTTAAATGATTGCAAGCCGGAGCAGCTATTTCAGGAAGCAGAGAAGGCAGTATTTCCACACCACTTTGTGAGAGAAAGGTATTAAAGCCCTTTTAATCTTGCCATAAAAAGGTCTGAAGTAATATCAGTGTGACAATTTTAAGGATTATGCATTGCTATCATGGGCCTGTCTGAAAATTCTGGAATTGCTTCTTTTAGCTAAATAACTGTGATGGAATTACAATAGAAGTTCAGCTCAACTATTGAGTTTTTAAATGGCTGAGAGAGACTCTGGAAAAAAAAATTGCATCTGCAACTGCCTTGGCTGCTCCACAACCTGTGAGTTTGTTACTTTGGGCCAGGAAATATTGCAGACTACTTGGACAAATTAATCGTTTGATAATTAAAGAAAAGACAATATATTCCCCAACCTTTATAAATAAGATTTAAGGATAAAAACAGCAAATGAAAGCACAGAATTTATTTTTCCTTCTTAAAATCATAAATTGAAATATTTTTCTGGAAAAATTCTGCATTTGGACTCATCATAATGCTTTTCCAACATAATTATGGCGAATGCCCTTAGATAGCAGTTAAAAAGTAAAAATCAGATTGCAAATGTGATTTCTTTTATGTTTAAGGGGAATTGATAAACTATTCAATTCCTGAGAGTGAAAAAATCATTGATTTGTAATTCCAATCTCCTTTGCTCTTTGCTTATCTGAACCATAGGCTGGAATACTTTTTAAAGTATTGAGCTGCATTTTTATCAAAGTCTCTGGGAAGTCACTATATTTATTCATTCTCTGATATAATTCAAAATAGGAGGCTAAATTTTCAAAAATTACATGTTTGATTCTTATTTTCTTTTTCCCCTCAAGCTTGTTTTAATCAGTTTTAATATATTTGATTGATAGAGTACCTTAAGGTTTAAGAAGGAATTCAGCCTCTTAGTCTTTTTTTAACAAGAAAATTTATCATCAGTAGAAACAGAAAGTATTTTAATTCTTATCAAGGAAATGAACTGGAGTGAAAAAAAAAATCCAGGTAACTAAAGGCCTGAGGTTCAATAAAATTAGTATTTTTGAAACAGCCACAAAAATCAGAAAAGGCGAATTCTGTGTTTATGGCTTCAATTAAAATGAGATATTTATACAAATAGCAAGATGGAATGGGGGAATGACAGAATTCCAGAGATCCAGAGGGATGCAAAGAGCAGGAATAATTCCCATTTACTCTGAAAATCTCCAGCAGTGGGAAAGGGCCACTTTTCTGCTTTAACCTGTGCACTCAGAGATTGCTTCATTTTGTCTGAAGGGATGAAGTCAAGGAGCTGAGGATGTGAAAATGTAACCTTCACAAAATTTTATTTTGATAAACACCTCAGTTTATCTTTCTATGGCAGGCTGATAAGGAAAATTAACATAGTTCAGCAGAGAGCAGGTCGGGGAATGTGCTCATGCAGTGAAAAATGAAAGAGTTTCCTCACAAAGTCTCTGCTTTCCCAAGGCTAGTGCCAAGAATAAAAATAATAATAAATTCTTCACTCTGAGAATTTCATTACGGAAAAAGGTTACATTTATCTGGAAAGTACCTAGGTAAAGAAAAAGCATAAAAACTTCTGTATTAATAGCAAATGAACAGGGGGGCATCGTGGCCAGCAGAATATGCAACAGTGACTTGGATTTGGGATGGAGAGTTTCCAGAAGGAAGTTCATAATTGTATTAATATTGGAACAGTAAATTCAATTTCAGGCATTCTGAAGCAGCAATGAATTTATGTTACATTTAATATTAATAAAAGCAATAGGCAAGAAAGAGGACAAATATAACTGCAAAAGAAAATACTGAGAATATTTTAGCTCCACAGCTGAAAGTGGCAGACATCACAGAGCAAAAAGGAAGAGTCCATCCAGTGACATCATATCAGAGAAATATGGGAATTCAGATGATTTTCCAGACAAAAAAAACCTGCATTATTCCCAGCAGAGAGATAATTTCATTTGCTTAGTTCCCAACATGCAGCAGGAAATGTCCAATGTCAATGAAAGTCTGTTATGGTTGTAAAAAACCCAAATTCTGCCAATGCAGCCAAACCCAACTGGGCTCCACATCTTCTGAAAAAATTCTGGATTCCACAGCAAATTGGGAATATTCACAAACTGTGAATATCACACAAAATTCTGAACTATAACTTCAGTTTCTGACCTGATTTTTCTGTCCTCTCACACACAAAGGAGGAAGATCAAACACTACATTTATTTTAATCAGGACTGGAGTACCTTTTGAGATCCATTTACAGGAATTTAAACAGTTCTGAGGGAAGATATATTGCATTTCCTAATTAAAAATAGTGGCCAAATTCTGCTGGGAGGTGAAACTCCATTGGAATTCCTTTGTACTTCAGGATCTTACCTAGATTTTCTGTCTAGAAGAAGAGATTTTGAGCAATCCTTGCACAGCAGTCATAAAAACCCCCTGCAAGTCTCTCTCCAACTTTTGTACCCTGAGAAACCCAAACAAACAAAAATCCACAAACATTCCCCCTCCGAAAGAGAAACAAACCAACAAAACAAAAGCAACCACAACCAAACCAAACCCTCTCAAGTTTTATCCCTGCAACTCTGTGGATGTTGGGGAATTTCTGTAGATGATACAGACGGAAGATTAAAAAAATGCAATTAATGACACGAAGGTGCACTAACATTTCAGCTGACATTTCATACATGATTCATGCCTTGCCTACTGCTCAGATGATGGATCAGTCAAACCATCTTAGCCTGAAGCACGAAAAAGTGAAAATGTTGTATGTCCTCTGGCTTGGAGCTTTCCCTGGGGTGGCTTTGAAAGTGTTTCCTGCACTTGGAAAAAAAAGTTAAAAGTGGGGAAAAAAAATAGCTTATATAAAGATTAAAAAAAAAACAAAACAAAAAACAAACCAACCAAAAAAAACCCAAAAAACCCCCCAAAAACCCCCAAAAAACCAAAAAACAACCCCAAAAAACAAACCAAAACAAAACCAAAAACAAAACTCCCAACAACAATAACAACAAAAACCCCAAAACAAACAAACAAAACCCCAAAAAACCAAAGCCAAAACTAAAAAAAAAACCCAATAAACAAAAAAAAAAAAAACCCAAACCCACAAAGCAGGAGCATCTTAATTTTTGTCAACGTTGTGTAAACTTATGGAAAGAATTATATTTGAAATAAAGGCCCCTGAGCTCCAAGTCAAGGTAAGCAGCAGTTTTATCTGTAAACATGAACACAAGGCTGTTGGGGTAGCATTGTTTAAATGCCATGGGTTTGAGCTTGCTTAACTGTTTTTCAGACTTTAGGGTATTGATTTGAAAACAGAAGAAAAAACAGCTTATTTTTGGTAGGGAAATGTATTGATCAGAGTCTGAGACCAGCAAACCTCTGCTTGACCTGCTGAAATTACCAAAAAAGAGAAAGGACTTGGGAAAAATAGAAAAAGGATGCAGAGAGAAGGATGGGGAAAGCTATATTAGCAAAAATCGTTTTTTCTGGTCCTTCTGGGAATAAAGTTTTCTAAATTTCCACAATGCCAAGCAGCAGTGGTGGCAGGTGAGGGCATTTTTGGGGTTAGAGGAGACAAAGCTTTCATCCCCCCAAGGCACTGCCCCAACAGAGCCTGCAGTGACAAACCCTGGGTTTTTTTATTTCCAGGCAAAAAGAAAAACTCACTGGACTGGGGAGGCTTCTACAAAATCATCCAGGCCAAAACTCTGATTTATTAAACCAGAAGAGTGGGAAATATCTGCATTTATTGCTGGGAGGAACGCTGGGAAGAGCTTTTCTGCATGTCCGCTGGATATCAGAGTTCCCTGGAGAAGATCTGGTTGAACCAGGAACTTTTCCCAGTTAAATCAAAGCTAAAACAGCAGGAAAAAGAGGGGGGAAAGGGAAAAAGAAAAAGGAAAAACAAACGCTGAAGCAATGGACAACACACCAACAGAACTGCTGAGAGCATCAAGTAAAACTCTGTCCCTTTTTACCACAGAATCTCTAAGAGCCTGGGTCCATTCAGCAAAGCATTGATATAGTGCAAATTTTGGGGTAAAGATATGTCACAGTCCCTTGGAATTAAAGGCTTCTATGACATCTGTGATAGTAAAAAACGCAGAGGGAAGAATTCTGCAATTCTGTCCCAAAAAGGCAGTGAACTTTGCGTCTTGTGAGCAAACAAGGAAGAGATTTTTGTTACCAGATGGGTTATTTCTGTTCATTTTCATGTGCTGTAACTTGAATTAGAATCAGGGGTTTCTTAATGAAACTAAAGATTGTGCAGGAGCAGGATTTTTTTTTTGAATTTTATCAAATGCAGATGTGAGGGGTTTTTTTTTGTTTGTTTGGGAGTTTGGTTTGGTTTTCTTATTGTATTTTGATTTTTTGTTGTTTGTTTGGTTTGGTTTTGGAGTTTTTTTCTTTGTTTTGTTTGGTTTTGGGGTTCTTTTTTGGTCTGTTTGGTTTGCTGTTGCTGTTTGTTTGAGATTTTTTTCATTTCAGTTAAGAAAGAAAATAGAGGGGAATAAGCACATTCCTATCAAAGGAAGCCATATATTAAGTCTCCATTACAACCATCACAAAGGGCTCTTGATCCTAATTTCCAGAGAAATTAGGAAATAAAAGGAAAAAAAATATATTTACTCTCTATTTCTCTGCATTCCTATAGATATATATGTCACCAATGAACACTTACATTCACAGTAGGCAGCTGGGTAGGAAATAATGATCACAGGAACATCAACTGCTCACTTGGCTTGTGCAGATCCTGTTATTTCAAATCAGTTGAGCAATTTTGCACATGCACTGATAATAATTTCCATTTGTGCAAACAGGCAAGGCATTTCCTCCCAAGCCATGGACTAAATGCAGGACAAGGACAAAAGAAGGGGTTTAATGGAGTGTTTTAAGGAAAACCTGACTTCTCTGTTAGTTGGGTAAGCGCAGTGTTGCTCTCAGGATTATCTGAGATCTGAGCAAATATGACAAAAGGATTCTGCAATCGTTGCTCTCCAGCTCTATTTACCCAATTTTCAGGCTCAGTTTTGCTCGTTTGGCTGAGCAGTCACATCCTGGGCACTGACTGCATTATCCCCTCTCCAGAAGCCATCACCTATCAAAAAACCGCATTAATAAATGGTATAGATCCTGAATAAAAACCCCAAATCACCTATCAAACAGCTGCATTAATAAATAAAATAGATCCTGAATAACAATTCCAATCACCTATCAAACAGCTGCATTAATAAATGGTATAGATCCTGAATAACAATTCCAAATCACCTATCAAAAAACTGCATTAATAAATGGTATAGATCCTGAATAAAAATCCCAAATCACCTATTAAAAAACTGCATTAATAAATGGTATAGATCCTGAATAGAAATCCCAAATCACCTATTAAACAGCTGCATTAATAAATGGTATAGATCCTGAATAACAATTACAAATCACCTATCAAAAAACTGCATTAATAAATGGTATAGATCCTGAATAACAATCCCGAATCACTTATCAAACAGCTCCAATAATAAATGCTATAGAACCTGAATAAAAATTCCAAATCAAAGCCCATTGATCTGAGCCACCTCCATGGTGAATTCAAAAAATTTTTTTTTTTTTTTTTTTTTTTAATATAAATGCTGGAATTATTCCAAAACACATAGCTGGACAAATCCCACCAAAAGGAATGCCTCTGAATGGGCTTGCTTGTCCCATTTCCCCCTCTATGTTCATATAATGGCGAAATTTTGATCTCTGATTTGTAAATTTAGGTTTTTTTCCTTCATATGTAAAGCAGAACAGGCTCCCCTCTGGTCTGAAGACAATCTGATGTTTTACAAAACCACTTTTAGCCCAATTCCCATATCAATTGTTATGATCTATAAAAACAAGAATACCTCCTTACCTTTGGAAGAGCTTAATTAGGAGGAAACGTTACATTTAAAAAAGATAATATATAATTAATAACTTCAACAAAGGTGGACAAAGAAGAAAGAGATTGCAGGCTTTTCACATCCTTAAAAGCATTTAATTCTCTATTCATCTAAAATTAACAATCAAACTGTGTAGCAGAAAAGAGTTAGAAAAGCTCAAATTATATCACTGACTGTATTATTTTTCTCTCATTCTTCAATGAAAAATTGCTCCACTGGCTGTCTCTGGCTCTTTGCTGCCTGAATTATATTTTTAATTAAGAGCTGCACTGTCATGCCTAAGAAATTTGTTTGTCAAGGATTCATTTCTAAGCATGTTGACAAAGAGCAAGTTATTAACACATACAAAATTTATAAAACTGAGATTTGGGGAAGCATTTAGAGGGGAAAAAACATGAGCAAAGGATTGTTTTCCCTCTAACAAACATTCCAAAAGTTCAGGTTGCAGACTCAGAAAAGATTCTGCAGAACCACAAGGGTCTTTTGGGCTCCCAACAGGTGACAGGGGAGGATTCACAAAGAGGACAAGACTGAGGCATTATGGTGATTTCTCAGCTTTCCAGTCTAGCAGACCTTGCGTGTAATTGTGGCAACATCTCAGCAACAATTCTCTTGGTTTTTGAGCTAATTTGCTGGAGGAATAAATACGCAAGCAAAGCTCCTTCACACTGCTCTGAACAAAGGCCCTGAAGGTGTTTGTTCTCGGTACGGATTGAGCGAACCTAACCAGGAAAAACAAATGAAACAGAGAAGTTATGGCTGGGCCTGGTGTTTAAAGCGACATTCAGGTTGTGCAGCCTTGAAAGGAGCAAATCTGCTCCTCTCCCTTGTGATCCAGGGCTGGCAGGAGCTGGGGCTGCAGAGAACAGAGACGTCACTGGAACAGAACCCGTATCGTGTTATTGCCACCCAGCCTGAAACCAGGCAAGTTCCTCCTGGCGCCCTGTGGAGGCAAAGCTGAAGGCAAACTTAGCCCAAAATTTATATTTGGTAAGTATAAAAATTATTGCAATTTTTGAGACTTTTTAAAGCAACATTCCTCATGGGAAATCAGTAGTAGTGGCGGGTTTTCCCCTCAATACCTGGATTTTTTCTGTTTTGGAAATTCAAAGCGTTGATTTAAACACAAGAAATCCAAGTTTTCAGAAATTAGCAAAAGCTTTTGTCCTCAGTGTCTTTGGTTTTCACTTTCTTATCTGTGGAATGGAAACAGTAGCCCTCCATGTGCACGGAGCAGGATGAGAGGGTATAAATCAAATGAATGTTTGAGAGACACCCCTGCATTGTGCTGAGGAGAGGCACTCACAGACAATGCAGTGATGAACAGCTCCTTCCCCACACCAAACCCTGGGGGACCCAGCGAGCCAGGCAGACAAACAGCAATTAACAGTAAGAATTAAATGAAATATTGAACCTCTGCTCACTGGGTGAATTACATTGTCTTGGTGTCCAAGACAAAGCCCAGGTTCTGAGTTAAAAATCGCAGGCAATGCATGTGGGAAGAATCCACTCACACAAGGGAGCCCAGACCAGGCTCTACTGGAAAAATTCATTTTGCTGGGTAATAACTTTTAAGTGCTTGCCTTTGCCACCTTTAATTATATATTACCTTTGTTTTTTCTTTTTTTTTTTTTTTTTTTTTCTGGGTATATTTAACCCAAAGTTACAATTACCTTTGGTAATCACACACAATTTTTTGCCTGGAATTTAAGCAGTGCCGGGTGCTGCTCGACAACCGAGATCACCTCGCGTTTGTTTCATTCGTATTCTCCCTCAGAACAACAACAGCAGTAAACAATTCCAGCTTAATTGCCCAAAATGTGTTTGCACTGCAAAGAGTCTCCTCTGCACTCCCATTTTTGCTGTGCTGCCACCAGCCCTGAGCAGGGAGAGCAGAAACAATTCATGACGTGGGGATGGCTCCAACAGGAGACAATGCGTGTCACCTGACATTTTCTGAAAAATCCCTTGGCCAGGATTCCTTCTCCTGGGAAGGTGAGAAGCCTCAGCCTCTCCATGTTTTGCTGCTCTGGAATGTGATTTGGATATTTATGGTTTTGACCCAACCTTTCAATATTTTGTTTTATGGACACATGTTATAGTGTAAGCTTTTTAGCCAATCATGTTATGGCACACAAACCTACAGCACTGCATCCTAAACTTCTTGTTATCTTTGTAACTATTTTTTTTCTCTATACCTTAAACTCTAAACTTTACTTAGTTTATGTGTCTCTGTTTTAAACTATGAAATCCACATTCTCTGTTCTAGCTCCTAAATTTGGGAGCCTTTTCCAAGGTCTCAGATCAGTTATTGGTCAATAACTCCTCAAAAGGCTTTGTAACTGTGGGTCTTGTGACCTTCTGAGCCCTGCAGTGAAGGTGTGAGCTGAACTCACCCTTCCTGCCTGTGTAGAAGACAAGAAAAACAAATCCCATCATCAAAACCAATGCAGAATCAAATTCCTTCAAAATTCCTCCAGCCAGCAGGACCTGGTGGGGTTTCCTTGGGGCTGTTTTGGTCTGGGTGGCTCTGGACAAACCCAAGCCCTTCAATCACAGCCCCCTGTCCATCCCTCAGCCTCCTGCAGCCCCTGCTAAGGAAGGGAATTCCAGGGGTTACTAATTCCAGGAAAGCTGAGCCAGAGGAGCACTTGGGGATTTGTTGGACTGCTTGGGGTACTTTGTGTGCCTGTCTTCCTCAACGTTTCAGCTCAAGTGTTTATTCTGAGACAAAATGAAATATAGTTATAACTTTAATTTCTCTGACAAGCATAAAGATTTTAATCATAGCATTAGATAATATTATGAAAGCATAGGAGGAATCTTTTCTAATGAATGCCCTAAAGTGCAGCTCATTCTTCTGTAGCACATCACAGGGAAAGCCTGTCATTTCAGCATGGAGCTTGTGAGGAACAAAACCCTGCCTGGTGTTACTGCAGCTAACCCAGGCAGGGTCTGACAGAACCTTTCCTCCAGTCCATACAAGTTACAAACTGCCTGCATTAGGTGAAATGAAATTGAATAATTTCACAATGAAATAAATAAACAGAAATAAATAAACAATGAAATAAATGAACGGAAGGAGTGGCGGATGGCTGATTCAGAGTTTTCCACACAAACCCAGCTAAAGCAAACTGCCTACATTAAGTGAAATGAAATGAAATTCAATAATTTCACAATGAAATAAATAAACAATGAAGTAAATGAACAGAAGGAGTGGTGGATGGCTATTCAGAGGTTTCCACACAAACCAAATTTAAGTAAAGCTCCTGGCACTGTTAAGCTCAGAGCCAGTCCAGGACAGAGGCAGGAATTGCACAGAGGAATTGTGGCAGAGGCTGCTGCATCCACAGGGCAATTGTCATCCAGGAGCTGTAAATAGGGAACGTTTCACCTCAGCAGCAAAGTCAGATATTGATCCTGCTTGGTCAGCACGACAATTTAAATATTCACCCATAAAACAACAGGGGTATAAACAAAACAGGTTCTGAAGCTGGAAGGGAATTTCGCATTAAGGAAAAAATCCAAATAGTATCCTTGGGAGGGGTGAAATTTAACTTGCAGGAAAAAGATGTATCAGTAAAGGAGCTTGGTTTTTAATTATAAAACACATAGTGGCATGTTTCAGAAACTTTAAATAATTATTGACATTTCACACCTTTGTGAAAACCTGCTGGTTTTTTAGTATTTCAAATATATACATTGAAATATGCGCAAATTGTTGCCCACAGTAATTCTTATTCCAACTCACCAACTAATCTGCTGCTGACCAAAAGCCAGTTTAATCCATGCAGGGATAATCTGTGAACTCTCTGTGAAAGGGAGGAGCCCAGGTGAGCTCCTGGACACGAGGAAGAGCAAAGGTGGAATTAACAGCAAGTTCAGCAGTGATCCTCAGCCCTAACCTGGGAGGGGAAAAGAAGATTAACTTCTGCAGAACCAAAGGGATGGATCTCAGATCTGCAGAGTGAAGACATTCCCATATAAAATTTGAAGATGGTTTGCTGTCACAGATTTAAGTAGTGTGGCTTGATGGTGTAAATTAGTTAAAATCCGTGTCCTGAAAATGTCAGATTATGTACACTCTACACCCTGCAAATCTTGTCACTGCCTGCTTTTGCTCCATCTGATGCAAAGCCTTAAAAATATGGATATGCTGAAATGCACAGACATATCTTAAAACCTACACAGAACTTGTACCAAACAAGGGTCCCAGAGTCTGGAAGGGAAAACCGTGGCAGGTTTTCTTAATCTGTTTTGATGTTTCTGCATCAACCCAATTAATTCACAAAGGAAGGGCTCACACAGCACGTGTGAGCAACCTGCTCTCTAAACATCTCCCCCAGAAGGAGCTGCCTCAGAAGCAGCGATTTTAAGACACTTTGGGTTGGTTTTTTTACAAATTATATAAGAACACGGGACCGTAAACAATCTCTGGTAAATACTATTTGGAGATTTATTAAATATAATGAATAAGCTGCTCAAGAATTATTTTTTGTCTCCCAGCTGAGTTGCAATGTAGTGATTCTTTCTGACTTCTGCCTTCTTGTGAAGAGCAGCAAAGCAAAGAGGAGCAATTAATGCTGTGAGGAGCAGAAATTACAAAAGCTGGTCCTTCTGTGAGTTCATGCATCACTCCTGATTTATTCTGCTCCCTCACATCTACAGCCCAGCCCTTTTTAATTCCTCAAGCTCCAGCTGCCTCGTTCCCCTCTCTCCTTTTCCCTGCACTCCCATCCCGTTCCACGTGTACAAACAATTTGGTTTTCTCCTGCTGAGTGGCATCTGCTCTGCTTTGGTTTGCAGCTCCACACGCAGGGAGGGTTCAGCTGCTGCTGCTCCACAGCTCAGGAGTGGCACCAGCATTTTCTGAACAATCCCTTCACCAGGATTTTCCTCCTGAGAAGCCTCAGGAAAGAAATGTAAACAATAATCATCTGATTGCCTGGAATGTGGCCTGGGGGCTGCTTACAAACGGGTGCATCTCTAATTGGTTCCATGTGAGTTGTTTTTAATTAATGGCCAATCCCAGTCCAGCTGTGTCGGACTCTCTGGTCAGTCACGAGATTTTGTGATCATTCTTGTCTAGCCTTCTGGTGTCTCCTTGCTCTTTCTTTAGTATAGTTTTAGAATATAATAAATAGAATATAATATATATAATAAATAAAATATAATAAATATAATAACATGTAATATAATTAATATAATATAATTAATACATATAATTAATATATTATTTTATAGTAGATAATATATAATATAATATGTATAATATATAATATATAATATATAATATATAATATATTCTATTAGGAGTAATATAATATAATATAATATAATATAATATAATATAATATAATATAATATAATATAATATAATATAATATAATAATCAGTCTTCTAAGAACTTGGAGTCAGATTCTCACCTCTCACCTCATCCTGGAGGACCCTCACAACACCACAGCACAGGAGAGGCAGCAGCTCCAGACTGATGACCAGGAGCACAGACAGCCTTGGGACAGTTCGTGGATTAAAAGAGATGAGGAACAAATAACAGTGATCAGGAAGCTCTGGAAAAGGTTGTATTATATGTAGAAAAAAATCAAGATAAAATACTGATTCTCTTTTAGACAGCACACCTCTAGTGACTGACTCACGGTGACATGAACCCACTCAGGCATGGGCTAGAAGAGGATGAAAAGAAAAGCACTCCTTGGTATTTGTTTTCCTGCATTCATTTTATCCATGATTCTCCACACTTCCAAGTGACTGAATGGAAAGGAAGCTCCCCCTCCTGCTTCCAGCCAAGGGTTTGGATTTGAATTTAACCTCAATTTCCTTCCGCTGTGATACTCACTTGAGTCACACAAGCGGGGCTGGAGCACTCACTGAAAGGGACAATTCCAGATAAAATATGGCATTCTCTAAGCCACGATGACATTCCCAGAGGTTCCCTGGGTTGATGCTTTGGTCAGAGAGTAGAAACCTTGAAGCCCAATAAAATAAAATATCAGCCCTGAAATAAAAGTAATGAGGTATTTGAAATCTGCAGAACGTTTTCCCTTGACTTGTAGGTAGTTCAATGTTTACAAATTCACATTGAGTTGTGTTTTCAGAGAGAATTATAGAGATAATCCATTTTTCTTCATGCTTATATTCTTGATAGGGGTTTTCAACTGAAGTTACAATCAAATCCAATAGACTACCTACCTTATAAAAGCCACTTATTTTCCACATTTTCAGAACTAGGAATTCTGTCTGAATACCAGATGCAAAATCAGTAGAAATGCCTCTTTAACGATTGCCAATTGAGATGTGTTCAAAGTGGTTTCAATCTCTCATCTGCAGCCTGGCTGCTCATTCTGTTTGATACTAGCACTGCATGACTAAAATTTACAGCAGGTTGCTATTCAGTGGAATTCTAGCAGCATTTTATTGCTCTTGAACTCTATCAGAATTAACACCCACTTGTGCTATTAAACTTCAGAGATAGAAACATTATCTTGCCTTAAAGTCAGTGAGAATTAAATAATACACAAACAAACAACCTGCCATTTGAATACTGGAATAACACTTGAATATTTTCTTGCTGCTGAGCAGAGCTAGAGGGATTGTGCTTGGGTTAAAAGCATTTTGGTGCATGCAGGGGGGACAAGGAGTCGTTTTCTTGCTGGTGCTGCCTCACTGACGAGGGCAGGACAGAGAGGTGGAAATTATCCCAGATTTGCTGGGGCTGCCCCTGGATCCCAGACTGGACAGGGCTGGGAGCACCTGGGACAGTGGGAGCTGTCCCTGCCATGGCAGGGTGGCACTGATGTGGTTATTTTGGACTGATGGATTTTCTGCTTCTTTTTATTTGTAGCTCTTGCTTGCTGCACATCCTTAGCGGAGGCACTTCAGGGTAAATGTTCTACAAAGATTGCTGCATTTATACAGCCTTGTGAAATGATGTCTTACAGTTTTCCCATTTGCAAAATATGTGATAAAACTGCTCATATAAGTATTTTGGAACCTCATTGTTTGAAAGCATTTGTTAATCTTTAGAGGAGCCTTTCTTCCCATCAGAGATAACAGATGTAAGGGACAGGAGGCCTTGGTAGTGATCTGGCTTATCTGCAGTGAGCCTCCTTCAAAAACCATTTCTGAGGCTTTAAGGTCCCTCCCAACCCAAACCATTCCAGGATTCCCTGAAATTTAATTTTTCCTGAATAGAAGACACACTTTCCCTGTGACCGTGCTCACAGGGGTGTTATGTAGAGGGAAGAGATGAGGATCTGACTCCATGTTTCACAAGGCTGATTTATTATTTTATTATATATATTATATTAAAACTATACTGAAAGAATAGAAGAAAAGGTTTCGTCAGAAGGCTGGCTAAGAATAGAATAGGAAGGAATGATAACAAAGGTTTGTGGCTTGGACAGAGAGTCCGAGCCAGCAGACTGTGGTTGGCCATTAATTAGAAACAAGCACATGAGCCCAATCCCAGATGCACCTGTTGCATCCCACAGCAGCAGATAACCATTGTTTGCATTTTGTTCCTGAGGCCTCCCAGCTTCTCAGGAAGAAAAAAATCCCAAGAAAAGGATTTCCCATAAAAGACGTCTCTGACATTTCCCACCCCACCCAAGGGCAGAGCAGCCAGATCCAGGTGCCAGCCCCACCTGTGCTGTCCCAGCAGGGCAGGGCTGGACCAGCAGGGCAGCAATCCCATCTCCAGCATTCCAGATTCCCAGATTTCTCCCTCCTGCTTTGGTTTCCCACGCCCACCTCTCTGCCCAGGGATATCACAACAGAAGCAGTCACATATGTGCTCCTCAGAAATGGTTTTTGAAGGAGGCTCACTGCAGATAAACCAGATCAGCACCAAGGCCTCCTGTCCCTTACATCTGTTATCTGTGATGGGAAGAAAGGCTCCTCTAAAGATTAACAAATGCTTTCAAACAATGAGGTTCCAAAATACTTATATGAGCAGTTTTATCACATATTTTACAAATGGGAAAACTGTAAGACATCATTTCACAAGGCTGTATAAATGCAGCAATCTTTGTAGAACATGTACCCTGAAGTGCCTCTGCTAAGGATGTACAGCAAGCAAGAGCTACGAATAAAAAGAAGCAGAAAATCCATCAGTCCAAAATGGATTATATAAAATAAAGAAATATTTTATATTAGTCCCCACCAAACTGCAATTTCTGGAAAAAGTGGGAGCATCAAGCTGAAATAATTGATATTGGTTCAAAAATGTTACTGGAAGGAAGAACAAGAACAACAACAACGTGGTTTGGAACCGCTCAAGCATCCAAATGATCTGGGTGCTTTTCCTGTTAGGAAGCCTTAAAAATTCTGTTAATTTCCTTTAATTGGTAGTGTTCTCCAAAATAAGCAGTAACTGAGATTCTCAAATTGTAAAACCTAAATTCCAAAACCTGTGGAGGGAAGGCACAGGCAGAATATTACCATGGAGTTCAGCTGGGTCCTGTGCTCTGTGAACAAACATTCACCAAATCTTCTCTAAATCATTTCCATCTCCGGTGGAAGGCTGTTTCCTAAACCAGCATCCCTCATTTCACTACATTCTACTGACAATGCCCGAATTCTCCTTTTCTGCAGCAAAACCTACTCCCTTCAAAGGAATGGAAGGGGAAAACAGCAAAGGATTTCCTTCAGCAGAAATCTTTAATGCAAGTGCTACAAAACGTGACCTGTACATCAACACTTCAGCATTAACAGTGGAACAGTTTCTTAATCTGACCTTGAAAATACTCCATTTCTTCAAAGTTAATAAGAAGCAAACGATATTTTGGGAGTTTCTGTAACTGAAAGTTTTTATACTCTGAACTTTAAGCAAAATTTTAAAAAATAAAGACACAGTAACAGAAAAAAACACCTGAAAATATCTCCCAGAGCTTTCCTAACAACTGTTCTAGAGTAAATTAGCTGACTTTTTTCTATGTATTTAACTGCTTCTGGTTCAATCTGTATCAGTTTTCTCTGTTCTCTGAAGGCAGATTGGTATAGAAGGGAGTTAATTAGCTATAAATACCAAACAGCACCCAAATAAAAGGGATCATTATTAACACCCAGGGAACAGCTGGGCCATTTGATAAATTGTTTTGTTTCTAACAAAAGGAATTTATCATCCATTCCCTAGGTTGGAGAAGGCTTTTCCCTTTACAGCTGTCCCTGAAATCTGAACCTGTACCACACATGAGGGGCCAGCAGAGGAAATGAGCTGTATTTTTGTAAAGATGGAAGAAGTTTGTGTTAGATTGCATCACTAATAATTTTTTCACTAACAACACCACAAGTAATAATAGACATGAAAGAGTCAGTGTAAGAATCACTGGGTTTGATGGGGTTAAAATGGTGCTGGATGATTTTTTACTTATCATAACCACCACAATTTTAAAAATATGATCTTATTTACCTTACTGACTAAATTTAGAGCTATTGAAAAATAGTAGAGAAGTGTCTGCAGAGAGCAAAACTCTTGTATTCCTGTTGAGGTGTGGTAATCTTGAAATAGAAGAGATTGTATGAAAAAGCAAAGCTTGAGAATTGAGTTTTCCAAGAATACCACACAGCAGTCTACCCTTCATTTTCTCAAGTGATTGATCATGTAGAAATCTGATGCTAACCTAAAATTATTAAAAAACAAACTGTCCCATCAATAAAAAGTGGAATCTTAAATCAACATAAAAGAAGGTATCAGAGTTTTAATTTCCTATGCTCACTGATACCCATTGTGGATGTTTTATGTATGAGATCCAGCACACACTCCCGAAATTGCACTCCAAATCCAGATGTTGTATAGGAAATCACATTAGAAGTTATTTAAAAATACACAGAAGTCATAGATCCAATTAACTGCCAGATGTTCTGAGCCATCACCACCATCAGAACTTATTAAAGATTAATTTAATTCCTATTTGATAAGCTGATGGGAGACTGGGTTCTCCTGGCTTGGGCATCAGTCTGAGGGGGGAATTTCAGATGATCTCACCCAACCAGGAGCAGATTTTGAATTCTTTCCTGGCCTGAGCTGTGGAGCTGAGCTGCAGGAACCTCTGTGCTGTGGAGCCAAATTTCCATGACGCCCATCGCAACGTTTGCTGTCCAAATTGACTCTGTGCATTTGGCAGAGGGAGTCCTGAATAAAGGGCTGTTAACTCAATTCCAAGCTACAATTTCAGCAGAGAATACAATGATTTACCTGGATCACTCAGGGAATGAGAGCAGTTTGGTCACAGAGTGCAATCCCCTCGCACAGAATCACCGATGTGCAAAGCAAAGCTTCCCAAAGTCCCACCAAGGAAGATCCTGCAAGGCTGTTGCCAGGTGGGGCTAAACCACAACAAAAACTCAAGCAAAATAAAAAGCCACCGTATTCCCTTGGACTTCAGCTGTCACAACACTTCCTAAACTTGGAATTTGTTCACATGGAACTTTTCTGTGTCTTTTGTGACAGACTGAGCGTTTTCAAGTTACAGGAATTCTTTTCAGACACAGAAAGCCCTCGTTGCTGGAGTTGTTCACAGCAAAATTTGGCATTGAAAAGTCTCCTCCATTCATGTAAATACAAAGGTGAAAATTAGAGCCTCTTATGCATTGTGTCCCTCTGGAATTTGTAATAAACGTGGATGTGAATACGAGGAGAGAATTTCAGAGATCTCACTTACCAGTGAAATGCATCAAACACTAGGAGCTGTCACAAGGAGACTTTTTATGGAGTTTCTATTGGCAGAGGAAAGATTCCATCATTCCATTGTTATTCCCAGTTTATGCCCAGAGCCCTCCCATGTGCCACTGAAGGAATGCACCCCTGAAAAGGACAAGGTGAAGGTTAACAGAGCCATTTGTGGGGATTTACTGTAATGCCCTCACAAAAACACCCTGTGCAGGCCACACCAACCAAGCAGGACCTGCAAACAGCACCTTGGGTTGTCCTTCCAGCAAAAAAAATCCCATACAGGTATTGGAGGGGAGAAAAGAGGGGGAAATATCCCAAAACAATCAGTTTTAAGGAGTTACATCAAACTTTCAAACTTTTAAACTGTGCCACTGCAGAGTCAAACACACAGCAGCAGTCCAGAGGATTTAATATTTTTAAAGTGCTCTCTTCTTTTTGGTACCTTCAAGATTTTCATAATGAAGATGTAATTTTCATCCCATATTGTTCCCATTATTATATCTTATCTGGATGAAATATTGAATTGTAGGACATGGCATTTATTTCCCTTTATCAACATCGTTTTTCTAGACACTCCAACCTGAAGAGAATGACTGTGGAGACGACTGAGTGTGATTGCACTCACTCCTGAAACCATTTCACATGCAATTGGAAATGGTAGTTTTCATTCCAATGTGAGCTATAAAATTATCCTTTTCTTAGGTTGGTATTTGATTTTTGAAACTTAACAGAAGAAAAAAAGAGCTTGCTCATAAATGACCTTTCCCTTTCAAACAATCTGCAAAACCTGAACAGATTCAGCCCACGGTGTGAGGTTCACCTTTTCATTCACATGTTTAATTACTCATTATATTATTACTCAACTTTCAGAGCTGTGGACTTGAAATACAATCCTAAAGAGGTTTAATCAAGCTGTAGCTCCTTCCTTGCAGCTCCAGTGAAAGGTGCTGGAGTCTGGATTTGGGATTTCAGGATTTCAGTCCCTGCCCAAGCTGCTCTGGGTGTGCAGACAGGGAAATCAGGACATCAGGAGTCACTGGGAAAACCCCAGACAGGCAGGGGTGCTTTAATTCCTTTATCCCCAACTCACTTTGTTCTTTGGAGTTTTGTCAGCACAATATATTAACCAGAAACTAAGGGAAAAAAAAAAGCCCGAGGTAAAAAAAATTTGAAAGCTCAGAAAGCAATAGGAAAATCAAAATTTTTCTGCCTCCCTAGTAATAATTATTGAAAGACAGAGTTGGGTAACAACAGGAATAAAATGTGCCTGCTAGTGGGGCACAACATCAGAATACATCCTGTTTCCTACATGCCATGATAGCATCAGCTTTGACTCAGCTTTTCAGTCCAACCCATTCTCCTGATATATCCAAAGTAACTCTCCATCTACTGGCATTTCAGAATAAACCAATGTACTTCAAAGTCTAAAGCTAAATAAATATATTTAGAGTGGTTATATTCAGTTAATTGTTGAAGAAAAACTGCACACCCCACACTTATTCCCTTTACACCTTTACATTTTTATCTCTATTTACACCTTTACATCTCTTCCCTTTTTGAAACATTACTGACTTTGTTGCTCAAAATCTGTGCTGTGTGAAATGTGTTCTCTCTGAACACAAAGTGGGGCCAGAGCAAAGTGTCGCCCTGATTTTTTAAGATTTTCTCAACTTACTGATATTTACATTATTATAACAAATTTTCTCACACACTTTCTGTAAATAACTCATTGTTTTGCATTCTTTTATGGAAGAGGGGAAATTTGATGGATTGTTGGTTTGTCCAGTGTCATTGGAGAGGTGGCACTGTCACTTTGGGAAAACTATAAATGCTGGAGTCAGAAATTAAACTTCCCTTTTTTACCTTGAAAACAGCTGTGTATGTGTATGTTGGATCATTTCACGTCCTGTAGTGACACAAAACTCCTGCAGAAATAAAAAACTCCCCAAAAAAGAAACAAACACAAAAGATGCGATAGGAACATGTGAGAATTGATGCTCCCTCCTACCCAGCCCTTCCAGCACGAAGGGAACAGTTTTATGGCATCTTCTTGCCAGTCTCTCTATTTTCCCCTCACTAATTCAGTGATTAATTTGAATCCATTAGCTCATTATATGTTTTATGTTGCAGCCGCCCCTTGCAGACTCTGCACAATCGTGTTTTGTTCTGTGTCATTATAAAAATGTCTATACAATTATCAATAACTTAGCAGCAAATGGCACGTCAAGTATTTAATAGATAAAGAGGCACTTAGATAAGAAAGCAAGCGCAAAAATCTATTACATTTATTTGCTTAAAAAAATGCCACCTTGAAGTGGAAGCTCCATCTTTCTATGAAATTAAAGCTATTTATTATGTTTAAATGTGTAAATGGTCAGACATTACAGTAGTAAATGCATTAAGAAAAATATAAGGAAAATATATTTGTTGTTGCCATTATCTGTTCTTCAGTTGGTATAGAGGGAATTTGGAGAATAATTTTTAAAAGTCTACTCCATTTGCATTATGGTTCATTATTAGCAGCTAAGAATCTTACATAGCCTTTTAATTGACACAGAACAATGTCTTATTTACTATTTCTTTATCATAATAATGCCCAATTTGCCTGATTTTCCAACTCTAAATTAAGTAATATATCAAAAATGATTTCAATTAATCCATAATTTGAAGTCTCCAGGTAGCACTATTATGAGATTAACATGATTAATTGAAATTTCCCTGTTGTTAAAAATCCTCATTTCCACAAGAAACAAAGATTTTGTGTTTCTCCTGGTGGACTCTGCAGGTTTAGGCTGCTCCTGAGTCCTCTGGAGATTCCTTCCCACCCAAATTCTCCTCTGGCTTCGTGTTAAATGTGGCAACGAGAGGTGTCTGGGGAAATGCCAATATATTAAATTCAGAGTCAGCAAATAGAAGAATTCAAGGAGAAATGGGAACTCCAGGTTGAAATTCAGACAGGAGGAAAACCCAAAGAGGGAAGTGCGTAAGAATGACAGAATTACGAGATGACAAAACTTAAACTGTTCACATTTCTATAAAGCTCTGTGTGCATTTTGCAAATCTGACATTTACAAAGTGATGAGGAGCTGGAGGCAGGCTAAACGAAATTACAGAGAGAAATGTCAGACCTTGGAAAAGGAAACCCCCAAAGAGTCCAAGCAGCTCCGCCTGCGGGAACTGAGGAAGGGTTAAATTGGCAAAATTGGGGGGCAAAAATGAAAAATTCTCTCTTAGTGATATAAGGCTGACCATTTTTAATAACGCTCTATGAAACAAAATGGATATAAAATTTATAGCAATATGAGGGAAATTTCCCTGTTCATTTCTTTTGAGATTGTCACAAGAACGAGGGAAACTCAGGTGGATCTCAAAAGCCACTTCAGAGAAAATGTTCAGGTTTTTCTGGAAATATAACCCATGTTCAGAATGCAATGTAAAGCTGTAGAAATGCATTATAAAATACATTAGAAAACCTCTAAGGATGAAACAAATAAGAGGAAAATAGAGGTTATAACAAGGAGAGATGCTTTGATATTCCCCTTCAAAGAACCAGCATTTCTTTCAGGAAAATTACAAAACTTCTCCAAACTATTGCTCTTTTCAGGGTTTCCTTCTGGATTATTTTATTTAAAAAGTGGTATTAAAAAAAGAGGAGTACTTAAAAAAAAAGGAGTACTTAAAAAAAAAGGAGTACTTAAAAAAAAAGGAGTACTTAAAAAAAAAGGAGTACTTAAAAAAAAAGGAGTACTTAAAAAAAAAGGAGTACTTAAAAAAAAAGGAGTACTTAAAAAAAAAGGAGTATTACTTTTACTAAAATATTTCTCTTTTTTTGGTATTTTAATAAAACCCTTAAAACTGGTGCTTCAGTAGTTTTTTGTTCCATGAGGAATATCCTGAAATTCCTTTAAATAACTTTACAGCTTAAGAAAGTGATGGTATATATGTCCATTTTTTATAAAATAATGCTTTTAGGAAAAATTGAAATTGCACAGACAAAAAATAAGGCCATCCTCAAGTGAAATGAAAAAACGATAAATTAAAATCTTTTTCCAAGTCATTCTCTTCATATTTTATTTCTCATCCAGTAAATCAGCAACCCATGGATTTTCACCTGTGAAATACTGCTGCAGGAAATTGCTCAATATGAATTATAAAGAGAACAGTTTAGTTAATTAAAAGTTTGAGTAAGTAACAAGTTACTTAGACAACTAAATCCCAATTTGAAGATAATTTATCCACTTTGCCTGTCTCATGAAAAATTAATGGAAAAAGACTCATACAGACTTTAAATCACTCCTGCAGATATGCTTTGGGTGGGTTTAAATGTGCTTTACCAAAACCCATTTTTAAAACTGAATAATGCTGTATTTCTGATGTCACCATATCCTGAACTGCTGCATTTCTGCTGTCGCACTGTGGCAAGAGGCAGCAGCCTAATGACAGCAGCTAATTAATGCTGAGTGCCCAGAACCCTGTCAAACACAGCACACGCCTGCATCTCTGCTATTATGGATTTAATTACAATTATCTGTTTCATGACAATTGCCTATTTAATGACAATTATGTTTCATAACAATTCCCTATTTAATAACAATTATTTTTTCCTAACAATTACCTATTTAATAACAATCCTCTGTTTCCTAACAATTCCTATTGAATAAAAATCATGTTTAATAGCAATTCCCTATTTAATAACAATTCTGTTTAATAACAAGTCCCTATTTAATAACAATTCCCTATTCCATATCCAGCAGCAGTTTCCCTCTCAGCTCTGCCAGAGCAAGTGCCAGCCAGGATAGAAGTGCTGAGAGCAAGGCACAGACCCTTTGAAATGCCAAAAAAATATCCAATAATCAGATAAATAATACCCAGGGTTCTGCTGTGGAATTAAAATAGCTCCACCCTTCTCTGGGTGCTTTATTCCGCTCTTCTGGCACGTGGGAGCTTTCAGCTGCCTTGTGGAATTAGTCACAAATAAAAACTTCCCCCCCAAAAAGGAAAATTCAGGCTTTCCACGCACCAGGAACAAATGGAAAAGAGAACAAATATTATTTGAAAACTGTAAGTGCTGATAATTGTATATAAATATTTGTGAAGCATGCACAGAGCCAAGGAAATCGTCATCTATACAGAACTGATTGGAACAAATTGGTTTTCTAAAATTAACTTTTAAAGGACTTTCCATCGTGACCTTACAAAGTGTAGGGTTTTTCTGAAACATTCATTGGAATGGCGCTAGAAATTCAAATTGCATTATTGCAGAGACGGGGCAAAAAGAGAAGCCAGAAAAATAGGACAGAAAGACAAAAAAGACATAAAACTAAGCCAGAGGAAATAGCAAAATGCTATGGAATCCATAAAAATATGCAATGGATGTGTTCATTTCCTCCAATAGGAGGGGGTTTTTTTTGTTGTTTGGTGACATTCAGGGAAATTTAGCATTTTGCTATGTGAAAAAATAAAGCTTAAATTTTTGACTTGTTCCATATCTGGGCAATGGTACCATAAAAAGAAATTATCTCCATGGTGTCCCAGTTTAACTCATTTGCAGCAACCTGAGCTCCACCAGGTTTCATGAGGAGAGCACTAAAACGAGCAAAAACAGCAGAAACGTTTTGGAAACAAAAACAAACCCAGGTTTTATCATGCTCCACCATGACCCTGGGGCTGCGCTGGGACTCAGACAGAGCCAGGGCTCCCTAAGGTGGGGCACAGAGGAGCAAATATCCAGAAATCCCCATGGAAATTCTGAGGCTTTCAGTATTTTTTTCCTTAGAAGTCTAAAATGAGTTTAAAGTATTTTCTGCGTAGGAAAACTCTCCAAGCAGGAAAAACTTCACGTTTTGCAGGTCAGCCTTAAAACTGTGAGGAGCTCATGGAGGGAACAGGAGAAGATATCACAGCAGATCTGCACTAGCACCAACAGCACAAGGTAAAATGAAATCCCCTCACTCATAACTCCACCCTTTATGAAATCCTCCATGCCAAGGCCAAAAATACAATTAAACTCA
The DNA here is from genome assembly GCF_028018845.1 of Melospiza georgiana. Classification (NCBI taxonomy): domain Eukaryota; kingdom Metazoa; phylum Chordata; class Aves; order Passeriformes; family Passerellidae; genus Melospiza; species Melospiza georgiana. Next base: position 1,574,504 of record NC_080441.1, read on the forward strand.
GATTCCATCCCTTGCTTGTCTCCTGACTATTTAAACTTTAAAATTATTATTGTCTTTGTCTGTGAGAAAACAATCATCCACTCAAGCTGGCTATTTGCTGAAAACCTGTTGGTTTTTGTTTGCCCTGCCCTGAAATCAATGAAAGACTGCCAAGAATCACCAAAACACGTTTCTGTGAATGCTGGCATAAATTGAGATGAAATCCCTTTGTTTCAGGAATGTCCTGGATATAATAAAAGCATTTGTGCTACAATTGCAGTTCACAAGGACATAAATAATATCTCAGCCACAATTAACTGTTCACCTTTAACAGGTGAAAGGCACTGGCATAAAACCTGCCTTTCTGCCCCAGTTTTGTGTGTTAAACCATCCTGAAACCAGGGAGCAGAGCACAAAGTCCCCTCTCATCCCCCAGTGCCATAGATGATTATTGAGAACAGAATTCCAAACACTCCCTCATTTTTCACTCTGTGCACTGATACCAACAGAAACCCAAAGTGCTGATCAAAATACATTGTTGCTAACAAGGTACAATCTTCTTTGCCAAATTGGACTCCAAATATTAAAATGAAAAACTAGAGAGTCCGAAATAACCAAACATCCAAATATACCACTGTGATATGATTAATATTCCTTGTACAAAGTTATTTATTTAAATGTATTTATTTAAAATATTTAACCAGGAAATTACCATCAAGATTAAAAGAATTACACTTAGCCTACAGCAACAATATGCTAACGTTGCCAGCACTTAAAGGCTGATAATTTACATGAGGGACACATCTGAGCACAGCAGATATTAGCAAGGATGTGTGCTGGGGATGTTGGGAGGAGAATTCACCCAGTGTGATGGAGGTGGGTGAGGAGGACAGTTCATCTGCAGGAGCAAAGGCACTGATGGGGAATTCTCCAAACAGTGAAACTCACCAGAGACACTGGAAATGGGAGAGGCTTGAGGTCCCTTCCAGCCAAAATATTCTGGGATTCCATGAATGCAAATCCTTCTGGAGATTGAGTGCCAAATATCTCTGGAGGGGAAGGTGACACAGGGTGCAGCATCCTGAGTGGGCATGGGGGACTTCATCAATTCAACCTTGGAAAAAAAGGGGTAATCCTGCCTTGGAAAAAAAGGGGTAATCCCGCCTTGGAAAAAAGGGGGTAATCCCGCCTTGGAAAAAAGGGGGTAATCCCGCCTTGGAAAAGAAGGGGGTAATTCAGCCTTGGAAAAAGGGGTAATTCAGCCTTGGAAAAGGAGACAATTCAGCCTTGGAAAAGGGGACAATTCAGACTTGGAAAAGGGGACAATTCAGACTTGGAAAAGGGGACAATTCAGACTTGGGAAAAGGGGACAATTCAGCCTTGGGAACCCTTGGAAAGGAGGGGAATGGAATTCTGAGGGAGAGGGGGTTTGGAACTCTGTTCCCAGCGATCATCCACAGCACTGGGGGATGAGAGGGGACTGTCCACAGCGCTCCCTGGGTTCAGGGTGCTCTCACACACCAAGCTGGCAGGAGCTGTGGTGCCCTGGAAGGGCAGTGGAGCTCAGCCTCAGTGCTCAGGGCTGTTCCCTGCACAAACCCTTCACTGCCACGCTGGCTGAAAGGTGAATCCATCACCCTGTCCAGCTCCTGAGCGCTGCAAGGGTTTGCTTACTTCTCACTTTGAAGGAGATGAGGAAAATTCAGTGTAGGTGTCCTTACATCAAGAGAAAGAAAGTCAATAGCCTTTTGCTGAGGCACTGAGTTATTCCTTTCCAGACACATCTGCACTCGTCTGTCCCTGGCCTTGCTGACACCTCCTGAATCAGCCAGGAATTCCCTCCCCTTATCCACACACCGTCACTCTCTACCCTGGGCATGGCCTCCTTCCATTCTAGGGACTGGAGTACAGACTGTGCTATTAAACAAAACACAGTTTAAATAAAAACACGGAGAGGTTCTCATCACAGCCCCTCCATTCACCTCTGTCCTTAAACTAATATCCTGTTAACTATGACATTCTGCAATTTCATGTACACACTGTGTCCTCTGCAAGATGAAATGTGGGCTCTGCCATTGAATGCTGGTCAAAATCCTTCAGTGACAATTCCTGTGCATTGATATCAAAAGAGTGTCCACGCAGGGAAGCAAATATTTAAATTTAAACATTTTTTTCATCCAGAAACTTAATTACAATTATCTGTTTCCTAACAATTTCTATAACATTTTTATATTTTATGACTTATTTATATTTTATAACATATAACTTTTTTTCACCCAGCAATTTACCAAAGCTCAGTTCTGGCTCAGGAAATGCCTCAAGAACTGAAGGCTGGAGACTTGGAAAATGCTCACAGGGACCCCTCTGGCTGTGGCCCCCATGTTTTCACTGCTGTCCCTGTAGCAGTGTCCTCTACACAATAATATACAACACTACAGCCACAATAAATGGCCAAGTCTTTGGTAAGAAATAGTTCAGACTCAATTGTGTCTCCACAGGATTCATAATTTGAAATGGTGGTTTTTCCAAGTGGGAATTTTAGTCAAGGAGAAGAATGTGAAGGTTGCATGAGGCAGAGGAGAGGAAGGAATCCATTAATTTGTATTACCAAATGCAAGAATGTCATTTGTGGACAGCAGGTAATGAAGGACTCTGAAATCCTGTGAGCAAGAGAGTACTGATAATTGAAAAATTAAAAAACACAATTCCCCTGGGATATTCCCTAGAAACACTTCCATTTTCATAGAAGCAATAAATGAAAGAGGAACATAGATGTTCCTGCACCAAACACATTTTGCTGCCAGTCTCTAAGGTTTGCACTTGACTTTCCAGCCACCACCCAAGTTTTCAGTTCTCTGAGTGCAAGTGGGATTCTCAGAATGGAAAGGTGGAACCTGGACTCTTTCTGTGCTGTTTTCCTTTAAAAAAATCATTTCAGGAGCAGGTAATAAATTTGACTTATCTCACTATTGAGAAGACCTCTGCTCCATTAAAGTTAAGCCGTGGAAGTGCCATTTGGCAGAGTTTTTCATAACCTCAATTGTGCCCTGAGTCATCTCATCCCTCCCAGCCTGGGGCACGATGAGCACGCAACACAGCAGACAAATCCCAACTTAAACAGAGATAAATTATTAAATAGCATTTCTATAGGAGACCATTTTCTGAGAGTGCTTCCAAATGATATAAATCACTTATTCTAACAGCACTTTCCCCTCCTGCCAGTTCTGGTTCCTCTGCAGGTGTTCATATGGCCATAACACAATACTGCATTCAGATGGGTTCAAAAATCCCATTTTTCAGCTCCTACAACAGGTAACACTAATTATGAAAAGAATTGATTTGGCATCTACATTTAGCACATTTCTAAGCATAAAACTTAATTATCTTATCTGGGGATACTTGGCATTTATTAATAAATGCAATGCAATTTACAATCCATCACTCTGGACATGTTTCAGTCTACCTTTAAGAAAAATTTACCTATTTCAATCTTGTAAATTCTGCTTTATCTCCCAATGTCACCCAGCAGAATTGAGAGGGTAGTAAGAAATGGAGTAGGGAGCTCATAAGAACAAATTGGATTTCTAATTTAAAACTGGAATCAAACCCATTATTCAGTGCTATATTATTTTATTCTTTTGGAGAAGGGCAAAACCTTTCAGCTTCTAAGTTATATATAGTTTTCCACTTCCCCTCCCTACTGACAAATGGATTAGTTGAGGCAATTTCTCTCCATTAAAGGTTTTGCACCTGACACTGTAATGCAGCCACTGCTCAGTTACCCTTCAGGGGAGCCCTTTTTAATCCAAGGGAACAGAAGAATTTGCATTTGTCACTTCAGCTGGGCACAGCCCTCATTGCTCCCTTCCCTTGGCCCATCTGATCCTGCTCAGCCAAGGAAACAAAACATCCTTGGGGATTTTTTTGGTTAGTAAATGTTAATTTACAAATTTATGCAAAAAAAAAAATTACAAAGGCTTTTGAGGTAGAAATAAAAATGAAGAAAAAAAATTTACTTTGAGGACAAATTAAGGAAAATTCAAATTATATCATAATGACAGAGTAAGGGACATGAAATGTGGACAGCTAAGCAGGAAAGAGGAGCAATCCATTTACTTTGCCCCAAAAGATCTGACTACACCTTGTCCATTTTCTCCACAAAGAGACCCATCCAAAGATTCTCCAGATTCTTCCAAAGGGCAGGCCACGTTAAGAGCTGACAAATGCCTTTGTCTCTCACTGAAATCCAAACTCCAAACCCTCACTGCCCACAGAGCTGGCTCCTGGCTCTGTCTCCGCCAGGGGAATCTCATTCCACTTGACATGGGGGTTTATATTCAATAACCACGTCAAGTTTGAATTCTATCTTTGCATTAAATTTGATTTGGTGTGATATTTATTAAATCATTGGGTAAATTGCCCACACAGTACAATAAGCAGGATTATGCCCTTCATCCCTCAAACCAAACAGATTACAGCATTGATTTAGATGAAGTAATAAGGTGAACAAGTTTTGCACCCCCTGAAATGACTCGTGTGGGAGTGCAGTTATTGCAGGAGATGTCACTCCTATCCCACTCTGCTCTGTTGTTTACCAGTGCTACTGTGAGATATGTAAAAGCAGGTACAAAAGGCATTGTAGGAGAAAAAAAAATGCAAATCTGTTACAGTAATTTAGTCTACATGGCAGAAAGGAAATACACATTTAAAACACTTGAAGCTTCTCTGGTATGTGCAGGGAACTGGGACGGGAACAAGAAAATTTCTTAGGAGAAAATTGCACACTCAGTTATTTTCTAATCATATTAATAGCTCTCCTTTGTACCTATTGCAGCTTGAAGTGGTTTCTTTTAAAAGATCACAATCAGGATGGTGAATAAAGTTCAGCCGAGTTCATCACAATGTAGATAATAAATTTACAGCAGCAGTATTATCCTGATGCCAAACACATCGCGCTATTTAATGCCGAGTCGGAAAAGATCAAATTTTTTGACAATGAAGGCACAGGACAACCAAACGGCAGATAAAGGGCACAAACACTGTAATTATTCACTGTTGCATCACCAACTTTTGGTGAAGTGCATGGGAATTGCAGTCCTGGGCCGGGCTGAGATGTGCACAGACCTTCACAAGGCACAAAAATCCCTCAGAGCGGGATTAAAATCCCCAGCACCGGCTGGATCAGCCCCAGGAGATGCAGCCTCACATCCTGCCCCTGGCACGAGGGGGAAATGCACGATTGTGCCAGAGAGGAGCTTTGGAGAGATGAGCTAGCAGGACACAGATCCAGGGAGATGCTGGCACAAGCAGCACAGTTCTGGGGGTTAGAGACAGCTTTAAACACCCACAGGCCTAATTTTGAGCTCTGCCCTACTGAAAATGGTCCAAACCTTTACATCCCACCTCCCAGGAGGGGCCACTCTCTCCCTCTCACTGACACAAAGCAAATAGAAGCTACGTTTAGACCAAAACAAAAAATAAACCGCAGCAGTGGAATTTAAGCTCTGCACCCCATGAACTCCATGTTTAATTCTTTGCTACCAAGACTTGGATCTCTGAAAGCCCAAGGTGCAGCCTAAACCCTGCATTCTCATCCTCCTGTGTTGAGAATCTCAGCTACAAAATGGGTACAAGTCAGTGGAAGTCCTGGGTCAGGGAGACTTAATTCTATTAATTGGCAGCATCACAACTGAGCAAGAAGGGATTTCCAAGTGCTTTGAGTCAATGAACTTCTCTTCAGTCAATGAAACTTTGAATGCTGAACATGAGTAGTAGGAGTAATATTTTTTTAATATTATAATGTAAAATGGAAGTTACACCTTGGACTTCTGAAATGAGATTTGCAGCCTCAAGAAGAGCAAAACAGGAGAGTTCCAGTAAGTTATTAGTGATTAGATCTTTCATTAAAAGGCACTCCTAGCAGGGAACAATCCACGGAAATAGCCCAAAGGTCAGCCAGACCCTCTGTGCTGAGACACCCATATTGTGATGGGATAACTGCAGTCTTTCATTATGGAACATTCATCCAGCCTTTTCCAAACCTCTCCCAGTTTAAATTATCCCCATGTGAAAATAAAACCTTTTATAACAATAGCAATAAGCCACAAGTCTTGATAATGATGACAGTCAGACAGACAGCAAGCCATAAATACTGAAAACAGCAAAACATTTTAGGAACAACAGAGAAAACAAACAAGCCCCAAAGCCCAGATTTTTCCAGGAACTGACCCAGAATCTCCAGGCAATCAGCAGCAGCACAATGAACAGGATGGGTGATGAGCTGATGGTTGAAGATAACATTTCATTTATTCAAGCACTCTGCAGTGATGTTCCTTTCTCCCCATTTCCCTCAGGAACTGCCCAAGGCTGCTCTGATTTTGACCCCAGCCCTGTCACAAAACCCCTGGCACCTCATTTTAAGTAAATTGAGCAAAATGAAATATTACCACCAAACACTAATAGGTAGACACTAATAGATAACTCTACGAGTCAATTACAAAAGAAACACCTCCAAGGAAATTTCATCCATAAAGATTTCTGAGGAACAAATAAGATCATTTCCAAGTGATAAACTTCACCGTTGTTATATTCTTTTGCTAATTGCTTCTGCTTTCTTGTAAATTGTTTTGATTTTTCAATTTCAATTAGTAGCCTCAGCAAGGTGTGAACTCAGACAACCTTGCTATTCTGTTTTTCTGCTCCAACAAGAACATTTCCACATTTTTATTTTGAGAATGCTACTCAGATTAATTACTGGGTTATTTGTCTGGAAGGCTGATGGAAGTGATATTTTTTCCCCATATTGACACTGTGAAGTGGTGTAAGCCCATTGAAATGGAAGGAGTGGAGCCTATTTCTACCAGCTGAGAATCTATCTGTGGGAAGCAAAGCAAAATTTTCCCTCTGGGCTCTATCTTTATTGGTAACTCAAACTAGTATCTAAAATCTATACTGTGAGAGAAATATTCCCTAGGAATTTTTCATTGAAAAGATCTGCTCCTTCTGCTCAAAGATTCCTCTCCTTGTGCCCATCCCAGTTAATGCCAACAAACCACACTGAGCTCGATCAATCTCAGAAAATAAATGCAGCATATCTCGGCATTAATGGTATGGATCAATAAAAGAAGCACATTATAAATCCAAGAAGAATATAGAAATAAAGCTTAAATACCATTAAAATCCATAATGCCTTTCTTTTACAAGCCATTTATCAGGAACAGTGGGTGTTATAGCCCACATGTCAAATTCTACATGGGAAATTCTACAACACCGTGTGTGCAACTTCAGGAAATCAAAGAAAAAAACATAAGTTTAAACATCAACTAGAATTTGAATTATTTTAACTAGAATTTTAATTACCACTGTTTAATCTATGAAGATTTGTAAGCAAGTTAAATGGATTTGGAGAGGCAGAAATATTAACAACTCCTGAATTCTCCTACTGAAAGACATGACAACTGTGAGAGCAAATTCTCGACCTTTATCTTCAATGAACTGCCTTTAATGGTATCAGGTAATTTCAACTTTGATCAAAAAAAATCAAACTCCTGAGCTGACAAGAACAATTTTTAGCTGTAATAGTGACGAGGGAAGACCACAGCTCTTGTTTTTCAGATGAGTTAAACCACAACTGAGCGCAAGTTTTGTAGCAATCCAACTTCTCACCTTCCAGTTTTACACCAAATCCTTTCAACCCCCAAATGAACAGATTTCCACCTTCCTGTATAAATGCAGGAAAGCACAGTGCTCTGTACTGATCCCTCCTGAACCTTTTTTGATTTTGATATACTGATTTATATTCTAATACCCGCTGTCATACGGGGTTGGTCTCAGGTATTGAGTAGCAATTTCTGAAACACACTCAAAAGTGGCACCTCAAACAAGTAAACAATCCACTTTTCATACCCAGACGTATCATCCTGTAAACAAGAGAAGACACTTTCACCAAAACAATCTGCAATTTGCATCGAGAACACACAAGATCAGAAGGGCACTTACATGAGATTTTGCCGAGGCCAAGGCAAGAGAGAGCGAGTTCCTCCAGTCAAACTGCACTTCTTGATTTATCTAGAAACCTCTGGCCTGGAAGTTGAGGACAAGATGGAACAATTTTAGTTCTGATAGCATTCTTCCTGTGACCTGTGGCTTCAGCTAAGTAATTACAGTGGCCTTGGCAAATATGAGTTAAGCAGTGTTGCCATGCCAACACACATCCCTCTCCTTTCAAATGTTTTACTGCTCCAGACACTCTGGGCTTGGAACACACTTCCCACCAGGCAGACTCCTATGGGAGTCTATATTGGACTTCTATTATAGATTCCTATTCTATTAATTAATTAATTCCGTTTATAGACTAGAAATCTGTAATAGAAGAAGTCTAATATGGACTCCTATGGAATAGAAATCCATAATATTCTATTATAGATTTCTATTCTATAAATCTTCTATTTAGATCTTCTATTCTATAGATCTTCTATTATAGATTTCTATCTATGGAAGAAATTCTGACCTTAAAATTACGTTAAATGCTATGGGTTTCACTTCACAGGATCAGGTATAAGCATTAATCATCGATGTATTTTCACTTCTCATAAATTTTTTTCCTGAGGAAGAAGAGCATGAAGTAGCAGTCGTGATCAGCATTGCTGGTATTCAGCAATATAAAATATCCTTGTGTGCTGATATTCCAGCCGAAGAAAGGTCTTTCATTTTTCTGGCCAAAACATATCAATATTGCATAACTGATATTAAAGGAATTTGTACTCAGATATTTTTTTCCTGATGAAAACTGAAAAACATGTGGAGGTTTGAAATTCTGGATTAAATTTTGCCAGAGTTGCCTTGCAGCCAGTTTTAGGAATAAGAGAGAGGAAAACAGCAAGAGTTCAATACATGTAACCCAAACCTTGTGCAGCAAATCTGGATGTAATGTGGAATTCCACACCATAGAAGAGACATCAAGTTTTAGAGCATTTTAATATATGGAAAATGGACCAATGCAGAATTTACCACACCAAAGAGGAAAGTATCAATATCCTAACTGTCCCAGGGCACTATTGATTTTCTGTACCCTGTGCTGATGCCACAGGTGACGCTGTTGACATCAGGACCTAGATAAAGTGGCAGGTACTGGACTATTTTTACTTGTTTTGACTGCACACAATTTGCACAGTCATCATCACACCATTAATGATATTTTCAGAGTGTTAAGGCTTCAATTGAGATAATAATAAAATTTCAGTTTCAAGCATGAATTGTGCTTCCTTTTTTTATTCCATTACAGGATTCTGCCTGTGAAATTGATGGAGAATCCCTACAACACATTCCATAACTTGGATGCTACAAATTGATAGCACCAGCAAAGGCTATTGATTATTAAAAACCCTCTTAGATAAGCAGCAACTCCAAGCACATATTTTACACAGTATGCAGTATAATGTGAGCCTGATCTGCATTTTTAGTCCTTTCCTGTGTTTTATTTATTTATTTATAAAATACCAGCAGGATAGAATTACAGCAGCAAAACCAGCATGAGCTGTTGTTTTGGGAAAATGCTACTTCCTGCAGCTGCATTTGCAGTGCTTTTACCAGCACCACCAATCATGAAAGGACAACTTTGAAAACAGATTTTGCAGTCTAAAAATAGATCCTTCTGGATTAGTATTCACCTATACATGTAAATAAGTCAGTCTGATTTTCAGGCAGGCTTTAAGGGAAATGAGATTAACATAATATGAAAATAATTCAATTATTCACAAAAAGATACAATTATCGTACAATCAGTGCTGGGGAATCCAAATAAATCAGCATCTTCATATTTATATTTAAACAAAGAGATCCATCTGCCAATGATAGAAGATTCAAAGACAATTAATTTATTATAGAACAAAAGACATTGTTCTGACGATTTGAAAGTCAGGTACAAGGAAAGCAACAGAACTGATAATGACTCTAATGCACGCTTTGATTGCTGGAGGTGGGAACTGCACGAGGGAAGCCAAACAGAGCTAAGTGACAGGTTGTTCTACATGCTGGGGCCCGTGGGGAGCCAGGCTCGGGGCTGCTGGGAGTGTTTGATCTCAGGTGGGCTCTAAATTAACCCTTTCTGCATGGTGCAGGGCTCTGGCAGCTCTCAGCAGCCCTGTCCTGAGGAGATCTCTGCTTGAAACCACAGATTTCTGTCACTTGCAGGGAAAACAGCATCACTGTCCTCCACCCAGCTGCTGCTCACTAAACCTGATGCAATCTGATAGATTTCAGGCTGTCGACACTTTTGGGATATTCATCTGTGGACTAAACTGTGAGGGGTGGTTGCAGAAATACACACGGGTGCCAAAAACGCCAAAATCAACCAACCAAGCAACCAAGGAATCAATCAACCAACCAAGGAACCATTTCAACCAACCAAGGAACCATTTCAACCAACCAAGGAACCAACCAACTAAGCACCCACGGCACCATTCAACCAACTAACCAGAGAATTAACCAACTAACCAAGGAACCATTCAACCAACTAAACAACCAAGGAACCAACCAACCAACTAACCAAAGAATCAACCAACTCACCAGCCAGCCAAGGAACCATTCAACCAACTAACCAACCCACCCAGTCAAACCAATTTTTGGTGGAATAACCAGGTTAAAATGTAAACAGTTACAGGCTTTGGATTCATTAATTAGGTTTGATAACTGAATAAGACAATGTTTGTTCTCCAAGCCTATCCATAGACACTGAATATTTATCAATTATTGAAAGGCAGATGAAGACATCACAAGACTGACAGTTTGGGGTCTGGAAGCTTTACAGCCAGCCAAGTATGTAATGTACATTATTCCATTGTGAAGTGTGGCCAGTGCCATCTCCACATCACTGAACTGACTGGATTAACAACCCAACAATACCAACCCCCTTTGTTAGATGTGATTCTCACCACCTATGAAAACTGCACATCTACCAATCAAAACAGTAGATCAAGTTAAACCAATTAGCAAAAATAAATTAAGCTAGATTAGTCCATCATGAGTTTTTCTCTTAGCTTTCAGCAGTCACCAGTCACCAACAAAAAGTTAAAAACCTTTGCACATATTTTCAAGACCAGGGCCCACAAAAGCCATCTAGCAATCAGACAGGCCAAGTTTTTCCCTTCTTATTTTAAATTTGAAATGCTAATGTTAATTTTTAGTCCTATTTTCTTTATAATTTCAATCAAAGCTTAAAATATTTGTTGTACCAATAATAAAATAGAATTTATGTCGACTACTGTAGCTTTTCATGGTGTTCTTTAGAAAATATTTTGCATTCTTTGGTCTCCAAGAGTCTGATATTTCCAATGGCAATTTTCCTGACATCTCCGCGCTTCTTTGGGACTGATGTTTGCCCTGAATATTATTAAAACACTTATTAATAAATCCAAAACGCTGAACTAATTCCAGTTAGTGCAAGACAGATGAAAAGAGGCATTTTGCAGGCAACTGGGAGCCAACTCTGGGCACGCAGCTTTTTTCAGCCAGCTGAGCCTGACACCAGGGTATTCCACTGGATTCTCCTGAGAGAGAGAGACCCAGCTGTGCTTCTCCTGCTGCACATCCTGCCAGATGATCCAAGGGCCTGGCAATTCCAGGGAGACCGGAGCCTTCCCTTCTCCTTGACTGTGCAGGGCTAAAACGATGCCAAGCTTGTTCCAGCACAAGGTGTACCTTGTTACTGCTACTCGTTTATTATTAGGAAACAATTGAGAAGGAATTAGGAATCAGAAAATTCCCATGATTTTTTTTTTTTTTTTTGTTTTCTCTTCTTTCCTCTATTCTAAAGGGTGACTAGAAATGAAAAATAGGCAGGGAGTTCTACTGCCTTCACCACCACAGCACTGCTGAACAGAAGGAACAGACTCCATTCTTCCTCCCTAAACATTTTCTTATTAAACCCACCAGACACAAAGAACATAGAGTCTTTGGTTAGTACCCATCCAAATTTTCAGCCTTCACTTGCTGTCCTAAAAATAGGTGAGCTTGAGGCCATTCTTTCCAAAGGGTAAACTGATTTTATGCTCCTGTTTCACAGATAAACCGGAGGGGCAACAAATGTTCAGATAAAGTCAAATAAGGAAAAAAAAAATCCTGTCAAAGGAGGATTTGAAATGAAAAGAAATTAAATCAATCCAAACTTTCCATCAGAACCCAAATGAAAGAGCAGCTTTGGAGCACCTGTTTTAAAAGAAATCCCAGTTTGTTATCAAAGGTTGATCAAAGTGCTGTTGGTGGCAGAGTTTGCTGTCCCTCAGCCCACAGGGGATCCTGCAGGAGTGAGGGGAGCAGGCTCTGAGCTCACATTCACATTCCTGCACAGGCTGCCCTAGGTGGGATATTGATTTATGCTTTTCTTGGTGCCCTACACAGAGTTATTCCACCTGCAGGAATCTTTAGGGCTGCAGAAGAGACTGATAGCTCCCTGCCCCATTTTCCTAGGTGACTTATTCCCTTCTCTGCTTGGAGATTATTTAAATAGATTTTATACAAATGTAATTGCTGGCTCCAGATATAAAAACGCAGAAAAATCCACTTGAAATAACTCACAACTTCTTTAACTGGGTAGTGGAATATGCACCTAAAAATCCACTCTGCAGCTGGTTCAGAGAGGGGATTTGGACAAGGATTATGATAGACAGTGACTCTGTATCCCCCTGAGAGCTGGGCTTGGGTCTCTCACATCTTGGTGAGAGCTGCTGATCTCCCAGGGAAATTCTAATAATGCTGTGTCTAAAACAAGAAGCAGCTTTCTTAAATCTGCTTTTCTGAACAATTTCAGAAATTGTTCAGTGATTTTGGCCCAGATAGTTTTGAGGCAATGGAAAGTTAGACTCAAATTTGAAATGTTTCTTCTCAGTTTTAGAAAAAAAGACCTTTGAGTTAGTTTGTCAATCTAAAGAATCACATAAGATTATCATAAGGTTATCATAAAGATACAGAACTAGGCAATTTTTCCTAATTCCTTGGATTCTATTTGCAGCTGCATTCAGGCACCTGATTGGTTCCCTTTCTATCCTTACACCTCAGCCCTGACACCAAAGAATGTGTAAAAGGAAAAAACTGCTGGAAAAACAACCTAGTGATACCTATTAACAAACCAGGCAATTAAAACCAGATGGTTCAGCACCAAATTTTCATCAGAACCCAAGCACGTTCCAGAGGAAAAACAAAAATAAACAGCTGAATGTAAAACTGTGAAACATATGTTCCCATTAATATTAAAGTAGCACCACTGGTGTGTGTTTGTGTGTTTACATAAATACATGAGTGGGGTTTTTCTGATATCCTGGTTTTTATCTTGGTTATAGGAATGGACTTGCAGGCTACTCTGATGCTGTGAAGTCAAACATTCCCTTACCTGCTCTGGCTTTGGGAGCCATATGTTCTCATTTCCAGTCCACTGAGAGCCTCCAAGTTCCATATGCACGATGGAGACGTGAATTTACATTTCTAAATTGAGTAAGCACACACTTGTGCAATTTAAAGCTGCATATCAGAAGCCCGGAATTCCATTATTCAGAGCAGAACTGCAGGAGTTGCAGCCACGAAGGGAAGGTCTGGGCTCAGCCAGTGGCCACAGGTGGATGTGGGAGAGCTGCAGAGCCTCCAGCGTGTCTGTGGCCAGAATTGTGGAATTATGGTGTGCCTCCCAAGAGCCAGAGATCCAATGGCATCTGCAGCCAGCTATGGGCACTGAGAGGGGGTTTGCTTGTTCCAGGGAGATCTTTTGCTAAGATCATGATGTTTTCTCTCTCAATTCCCCTCAGCTCCATGCGAAAGCAAGATCCAACATATGCTGTGTGCATCTCCCATGCCTGCCTGCACACCCCTGCACGTCACTCCGAGTTATCCCAGAGCCTCCTGAGCACTGGGGGAGCAGAGCTTCACTGGGCTGGAAATTCATGCTTCAGCAAATGCATTGTCAATTTGGTGACCATCTGTAACTCGCAGGAGCCTTGTTTAGTGCTGTGGCCATGAATAAGGCAGGGTTTGGGTTTCAGAGCAGGACCAGGGATGGTCTGGAAGCCCTGCAGCTCATGGGTTCACAAAGCCCTGCAGCTCATGGGTTCACAAAGCCCGAGGATGAAGATCTGGATGCTGGATGAGATCTCTCACTTGAGGTGAGCACATCCCAACACAGCTCCCACACCATTCACACCTGCAGGTGAATATTGCACACCAGCACAAGGAGCAAGACAAAGCAAACCTCTAGGAGTTCCAGGATGAAGCATTAATTACCCTCATATTGCTCTGGAGAAAACCAAATTTTCAGTGGTGGTCAGTAACAGCCAGAGACACAATTTGCCTGGGTTATTTCCTCTGAGTGCAGATGAAATGTGCCTGAGCAATATACACCACAAACAATTAACTATGCATAAGGAATGTCAGCCTTACAAGTAAAACTTTCAAAGAGCAGTTAGGGATGAGTGAAAATGGTGTTTTTCAGTTGAAAAGCATTTCCAGCATTATTTATAGATTTTCTATCCAGCATTCAGGACCTGGACACCCCTGAGCAGCCACCACTGCTGGTGGTTTACAGCAAACACAGAATCCCAGGCAAGCATGACCACCTTATCAGGGCCGAGTTAGGAACTGAATTGTTGGCCATGGTTTCCTTTATTAGCAGCAACAGCCACTCTCACTGTCTCATTGGAACAGAATTTACAAGGAGGCAAAGAGATGCAGTTCACCTAAGCCCTTCCTAGAACAGCTCCAGAAGAGTTTTCTTCCTTTCTGTTTTCTCTAATCCCCGATGAGGAGACGGTGCAATATCAGTGAATTGCATTCATTATTCACCTGTCATCCTGATAAATGATTTTCCAATAGGGGAACCCATCTAATACATCTTTACTACAGTGAATTAGGGAAACCCAGAACAAAGCAGTGTCTCCTTGGCTGCATTTGCATAACCCGGGGAAATATCTGCCCCTAAATCATTTCTGTTCCCTTTCTTGTTTGTTTTCTTACAGCAGGATTTGAACACTGGCATTTGAGAGGGATGCTAATGCATTCCCAGGGGATTAAAATAAAGCTACAGTAAATAGAGTTACCTCTCAGTCACCTCTCTAATGCTTACATCTGTGTGCAGACAGGACCTGAATGGGAATCATTCCCCTCCTCCTCCACAGGTCACTCTGATTTTGGAGGGTTTGCACTGATCTCACTGCAGAGGTCCTGGTGAAACACAAAACAAACCTAGAGAACAGTCCCCAATGGTTGTTTTGCCTGTTGTCAAACAACAGTGGACTGCTCAGAGTTCCTCAATGGGACAAAACATTCTGCTCTAAAAACTAAACTTAAAAAACATATTCCCAAAAACACAATATTCCCAAAAACACAATATTCCCAAAAACACAATATTCCCAAAAACACAATATTCCCAAAAACACAATACTGCAAACTCTGCTCCTGTTCCCTGAGAGGAGGCTCCTTTTGGTTTCAGGTTTCCTAGCATTGGTTGTCTCAGAAAAGGACACCACTCTCAGAGTGCTCCTATCAGTGCTCATGCCCTAAGCACAGGCACAGAAAATTCCACGTTCAGAGGGGTGGAGGGACAGTGGAACACTTGCAAGGAAATTCAAGGAAATGTTTATTTTGTAACCTGTTTAGCTGAGTTGGAAGCAGAGCTCTGTGTCTGGATCAGTGCCATGCTACCCAAATTTACAGCATTTATACATATCTAAATTATATAATTGCTTTTAGCTGTTTTGCAGCAAGCTGCTTAGAAACTTGGAAATTTTGGCTGTTATTTGTTGCAGCAGGGCAATCTTATAAACCTCATCAGCCTGTAGATAGTATCATGTGAAAATTTGCCCTATCTTCTGCTATTTGTACAGCATTTTAAAACTTTTTATTCAAACAGACCTATTTTACTGGAGCAGGCTTAAAACTTCCTTAATCAGGTTTAAAACTTTCTTAATCAGGTTTTCTAACCTTATTTTTAATTTTTTCAAACTTTAAAGTGCTTAGGCTCAGTCACATTTATTCAGTCAGGAGCCTGGTCTGGCTAACCACTTACCAGAAAATATTTTATCCACAAACAAGTCATTTGTTAGATCCTAAACTGGACTTAAGCAGTTTTCTTTCCTGTTGTGGAGACCCGCACTGTGATATTGAGTTCTGCCTGAAAGATCGGGAAATTAATTTTAAATTATTTTCACACTCCCTGGATTTAAAAAATTTCAATCAGCCTGGCATTAGGCTCAAGTACAGCTAAATAGCCTGATAAATGTGACTTTTGCTGGTATTAGTGGATGGCAGAGGGCTCTGCAGCCTGCTCTGTCCTAAGCACTGTGATGCCACACACAATAGAGGCCTGACAAATATAAAATGCCACAAATTCATTTGATTTAGATGCAAACTTACATTTGTAAGTGTTGATATTTATCACAGAACTCCTCTATTCACTCAAGGGACATTTATTCACTGTTTCTTCAGGGTGTACAGGAGGTCCAGCTCCCTCTATTCAAGTGGAAAACTCCATTAAAATGAAAAAAACCCTGTGAATTGTAGAAGGTACAAATCTGGTTCAGCAGTTGTTGAAATTAAGCAAATACTTGGCTTTAAAGCTGTCCTCAGGTTTGTCAGTGTAATTACACAGCCCACAGCTGGGCCAGGTGCACATATTAACATATATGTGAGCAGTTTAACATATATGTGAGCATTTGCATAAGGAAATTCGGCTGTGGCACAAAGTCCAGGCAGATTTTTAAGTGCTAACAAGAAACCTGAATTTAAAATCTCTGGATTTTATTACAAGGCTGCCTTGGTGCTGCTGAGCTACATTTCTGAATGGACACTTCCATAAGCAGTGGAAATGCTATTTTCTCTAGTTTATCCCTTACTGTTGCCACTGATTTCTGTATATTCTTACATTTCTTAGTCACCTTTCTTTTTTTTTTTAACAATAAATTGCCACGGGTATGCAGAAATAAAAAAAAAATCTCAGTAAATTAATAGAACCATCAATCTTTACATATAAACATGTGTGCACATATACACACACATATCAGTTTGTGAACATCCCAGAAAAATTGGTGAACTGTTATAAGAAACAGCAGAAACCTTAATGGAGTTCTATACTAATAATGAGCATTAGTAGTGCTACTTAAGTAATCAGAGAATTAACAGTGCTGTGCAAACTACAGCAGTATAACATTTATATTGCTGAACAGGAATTGTAACGTGTTGGGAGGATGCTGAGGGAAGGGAACAAACCTGATTTAGTTCTGCTTCAGCTACAAGACCACAGTCTACAGCAATTAATAAAAAAAATTCCTGTACAGTTCTATTTTTAAAATATTACATCAATGCTGTTATTTCTACTGACACTGAGAAATCCTTGTGCAAATGAAAAAAGCATTTCAAACAATTTCTCCTCCCCAACCCTTGTTTATAAAATGCAAGAGAAACAACTGAAAGGGAAGAAGAGAAAGCAGATGAATCTTTCTACATCAGAATTTAAAACTGAACTTGTAGGGTTGTGCCACACAAACCATTTCCAGCAGCACTCCATCAATGTGATAAATGCTGCCATCCCATCACACACGGCTTTGACACTCACAAAAATCAGTTCTGAGCCCCCCTCTCTGGGAAGGTGAGCTTGGTGTGAGAGCAGAGGAAAATCAAAGCTACAGAACAGCTCATTCCTGTACCAGAATTAGCATTTCTTCCTGGCATTGGCAGCACTGCTGAGACTTGTAAATTATTCAGCATCTACAATCAGCATGCCAAATTTCAGTGGAAACCTTGGTGCTTTTGTAAGTAAATTCTTATCTTACCTGATGGTGTTTGATGTGTGACTGACTGAGGTGCTTCACAAAGGCATCTCTGCAGCTTGATTGGGAACTGCACTTGTGCTTCCTCAAGGAAAAATTAGCTACTTGCATTTGAAATTCATGTCATAAATTCCTCAGTATTCAGGTTTACCATCTCTCTTATAGCCTCATTCTATCTCTGGAATCTTGGGCTTTGATGAAGACAGGACAAACTGCAAGGATACAAGCAGATCTGAAAGGACCATCCATTTATTAACTTTAATAAAAGTTATCTTGATCCACAAGGCTCAGACATTTAATTAAAGTAAATGGAAAAGATGCAGTAAAAAAATCTGAATAAAGTTTTAATATTAGATCAGCCTAAGGAAATTCAAGAGAAAACAGAGGGGACTGATAAAATACCTGATGGATGGGGAAGGATATGATAGTTCAAGGAGAGGGGATGTCGTGCAGGATTGTCCCAGCTGGAGTGAAGGCAGAGCCCACATCTGCTGGATGACTCATTTGCATCATTTGCTGCCTGGAATGCTGCAGAACGCTCCAGAAAAGCCTGAGATAAATTATTGAAGGGCTGGAGATGCTGCTCACACCTTCCCTGCTCTGACTCTGGGTTTGCACTCGTCCATCTCCCACCAGTTCAAACCAGCAGCTCAGGAAGGAGGGCCAGTGCTGGGCTAGCAGTGATGCCTTAGGATTGGAGCTTCTATAATTTTAATTTATTTGTGATCCTGCAGCTCTTTAGTGTGCAGCTCTAAGCTTCATGAACAGTGTGAGCTGCTGCTTCCCCATTCAAACACAACCATTCCTCTCCAGGCTGGGCACCAAGGACACCTCACTGCCTCGGGCCCTGAGATGGGAACAAAAGGGAGCTGGGGGAGCCAACTTGGGGTAAATTACCTTCATTATCATGGGGTAAATTACTTCATTCGCTGAAGCTGTAATTGGAAAATTAACCCTCAATATGCCCAAACTTAAACTGTGCAAACCCATGACCCATGGTCCATGTTTGGGTGTAGGCCCTGGGGGGCTTTGTCTGCCCTAAATGCACCTGAAGACCCTTCAATAACCACAACTGCTTTTAAATCTCTTAATTCCATCTGGCCTCTGGTTTTGGGCAGCCCCGAAAGTTCCTGCAGGCTGCAGCTCCCAGCCTGGAGCTGGAATAAAGGAGTTCCAGGATTTGTTACCCCTTGAGCACAAATTGGACACAGGTGGCTCCAAAGCACTGAGAATTGTCACTCTCCCCCCTGCAAGCCTGGCTGTTATTCCACTGAGACGTTCTCATTGTTGTGATGGGCTTGTCAAGCCTTCACATTCCTAATTTCTCAGTTTTGATGACTAGATCTTTGCTATAATACTAAGAACAGTGCAGGAAGTGAGTGAAGGACTGACAGTCTTTCATTTTTTGAGACACAAAATAAGTCTTTCCTGTCTACAAGTCAATCCTGTTTTATTCTTAGCTTCTCTGGAGCACACTTCCTCAGAAATGAACTAAACTCTTTTGTCAAAGCCATAAATACTGTAGCAACACTGTTCAAACCCTTCCTTCTAGGCTTGTGCTAGCAGATTGCAGTTTGCCTGGTAGCATTAAAGTACTAAAAGATTTTGTTTAAAAAGTTGCCATCGACTAAAAAAAAAAAATTAAAAACCTATAATTTAAATGACATCGAATCCCTGATATTCTCCTGAGGCAATTAATAATCCAAACATAAGCAACAGCTGCCATGTAACATTTTTAGTCAACATCAAGTGAGATTAAGATGATATTTCTTAAAACAGTGAAATAGAAAATTACATTTTACATTGGAGCTTGATTGATGATAAAGAAGAAATATTTTATATTCCTTGCACAAAACAGGCTGAAACACAAATATTAATACTATCTAAGACTTCAGTGTGGCTAAATAATTCATAGAAGTTAATTGAATTTTGTTGGTTGGAAAGGGGCTGAGATTGATTCAGCAGCGAGACAGATGAGATAATCCCCTCAGCCTCTGGTATAAGTGAGGATTGCCCTTTCCTGGGACCTCCCCCAGTTTGTTCCCCATTACCCAGGGATCAGCAAACGCTCCTGGGGACTCCCCACATCTGCTGCTCCTCAATTCCCTCAGGGCACCACAGGGGAGGGGAAAGTCAGCGCCAATTGCCGTGGTTAATTTGTAAATAATTAGTGATAGGCACTTATTCCCAGGTAAATATTTCCCTGACCCCTCCAACCACCAAGAGCTGTTCAAAATTTTCCTTATGTTTTGCATACTCCAGTTATTTTACATTGTTCACTTGCATATTAATCTACAATTCGCTTTACCTTGCAATACAGCATTGCAGAAATGCAAAGACAAATGCATGCAAATTTAAAAAAAATCTGATGAACAGATCAAATAATGCTCAGTGAGCTGAGAGAAATCAAAACTCCCCCCAGTCTAAAAACCAAAGAAGAAAGAAAATTTGTGTCGCTGATGTGAAGAATTTACCCCAGTGCTGGTGTCAGTACCTCCCACCACTCAGATAATGACAGAGAGGCACAAAAGCAACTGAACAGAACTTCCATGCACAATTTCAATGCTATTGATTAAATAAAAACTCTGATTTGCAGGAAGAAACTGTAGCAGCGAGAGTTGTTGAGGAAGAACAGAAAATTACAGTCTGGAAACCATGATTATTTAAACTATCTCATCTACAGATTAAGGAAATTTATTTTGGTCCTCTCCTGCCTAAATCCCCAGTCCAAATCCTAAACTTTGTCACTCATTCACTTGGTGAAATACTGCAGCCTGGTGAGCACTCTAAACCCAGCATATTAAAAAGGTCAAAATGATATTCAATGTGGGGCTTTGCAAAATGAAAAGAGAGTCTTTCCAAGCAGTGCCTGGGCTGAGCTCCCAGAGCAAGGCAGAGGAATTCCAGGTTTGCATTCAGCAGGAGTGCTGGCACCACAGCTTGTAAATAAATTTGGTGACAAGTCATAAGTATTATATTTAATATATTATATAAATAGTATATATATGTATAATATGCATTGTATAGAACATATGTTATATACTATATAATATATTTTATGGTGACAAGTATTATATTTATTATATAATTGTGTATATATATGTATAATATGCATTGTATATGTTATATAGTATATAACATATGTTCTATATTATGGTGACAAGTCATAAGTATTATATTTAATATATTATATAATAGTATATATATGTATAATATGCATTGTATAGAACATATGTTATATACTACATAATATATATTATGCAATATATATTATATAATGTAATTTTTTGTATATCACATAATGAATATAATATTACATATATTATATATAATATTATAAATATTAATTCATAGCAGAAAAATTACAAAATAAATATTATTAAATAGATATTAATAGATAGAATATTAATTAATATCAGTAAAGATTTTAAAAGCAACACAGAGACCACAGTGAGAAACATCAATTCTCTTTCTGTGGCTATGGTCAAGAGGAAAACAGGAGAGCATTAAAGGGCTGTGCTGGGATCCCCTGGTCACTGGAGGCTACTCAGGGTGGAACAGAGCTCCAGCCCCATCACTCAGGCAGAATCCCCAGGCCATCCCCCTGCCCAGGAGTGGGTTATTTGGTTATTTTGGGTTATAACCAGCCCTTCTCCATCACTCAGGCACACAAACACAGACATGCATCCTTTAGCTTGGCACAGGTTGCTGATCACTGATTTTGAGTCTGCTCCTGCAGCTCTGAGCCAGCAGCAGCACAGCAGGGCAGCCTCAGGAGTGCCACTTACAGATATTCTCAGCAAAGCAGCACAGCCTGCTTTTCCTCACCCAAAACTTCTGAAATATGAACACATTGAACCTAACATGTTTATTCTATCATCTGTTTAAAAGGCTCCTGCAAGGACAGGAGAACAAATTTAATGGTACAAGGATGGAAGTTGACAGAGTGACAGGGACTCTGCTAATTCACCTGGGAGACTTCTCCATTTCAAAAACTATGGCCAGAATCAAGCAATTAATATATAGCCATTATATAATATTATACCACCAATTACAATTATATATTATATACTGTAATTAACACATCATATATATTATATATGATAATACATATAATTAATTATACAGATATAATTAATATACATCTGATTACATGTTCTTGCCATGGAAGAGTTAAATCTTATTAGATCTGTGTCTCACTCATCCTCTCCTTTTAAATCACAGTAGAGCAACTACACAAAACAAAGACTTCAGGCTGTTTCCAAGGTGATAAATCAAGAGGCAATATCACATGTGGCAATAAGTTCACATTGCAGTTATTCAAGCATTAAAATCTTCTTTGCTAGAGGATCTGCAAACCCCTTCCTTCTCATGCCCTCCCCACACCTTTGCATTTTTTTTTCCAAATGAAGGATTACGCAAGGTAAGAAAACACAGGTAGGTATTTGTACTGGCAAGAGTAGCAGAGGCACCTAAATGCAAGACAAACCCA
Organism: Melospiza georgiana; assembly: GCF_028018845.1. Classification (NCBI taxonomy): domain Eukaryota; kingdom Metazoa; phylum Chordata; class Aves; order Passeriformes; family Passerellidae; genus Melospiza; species Melospiza georgiana. The sequence goes on from NC_080441.1 coordinate 1,596,779, forward strand.
TTTTTTAAACTCAAGTAATTTTTATACTGTTTTTTTTTTTTTTTTTTCCTTTTCTGGCTGCTTATGTCCTGAGCAATTGCTTTTATGAGCACAAAATGCTGTTTTTAGTGGAAGTCTGGAGGGGTCTGCACAAGAACATTAAGCAGGGTTGTGACCCAAGAGACTGAAGCTTTGATCCAGTAATGAGATCATCAGAAACACTCCCAGCAGTGCTGCAGATGTGCTGCACAATAAAACAGAACTAACTACAGCATCAAGAAACGCAGACCTAGAACAGCCACACACACCAAGTGGCTGGGGAACAGAAGGGTGAGGAAATAAAGGCTGCAAAATGACTTTCACTCCAAGGACTAAATGATTATTGCAATTTCAACTCCAAAAATACAAACTGCACCAGTCATTTGCATTACAAATATTATCTTGATATCTAAGCAGTACAAAACACAGATTAGAAGGAAAAATGGAGCTTTCAAAATCCAGGAAGATTAGATGGGATCCAATCACCAATGAATTATATCACGGGGGAAATAGAGGTATAGCTTTTACCAGAGAACATATTAGTTTCAGTCTTAGTTAAGAAAGGCATCAGGCAGCAGGTGAATTGTGCTACACTTGTTGTTTCCACGGTAGGAGGAATTTCAGGCTCTAAATTGTCTGAAGGATGGAGGAAGGGCTGTCAATAGAGTTTCCACTGGGACAGTGGGACTGCATTTACTGCATTTACCTGTGCAACAATTCCTCAGTGACAGCTCCTGGGCCCAGCAGCAGTTGGGGATCACTTATTGAACCCTGATTATCCCAAACTGCACCTCTGGAGATGCTCCTCCTCTGTGTCACCTCATCAGTTATCACTTATAACAAGTGTTACTCCTCTTTAAATGCTCAGCATGGACAGAGACAAATTCTGACATGAGCATAATGAGGTCTAATATCTCCATAAAGGGCAGGAGTCAATAACTGCCATGAGCCATGTGCTGTATGCAGCCAGTCCTTTCAAACTCCCAGGGAGACACAGTCAGGGTATTAAGGGGCTCAGAGGAGTGTTTAAATTAAAATACACAAGTGAAACAGAGTAATTGAGGTTGCTTTGAAGCCGGGATCTGAATATTGTTTTCTGCCAATTGCTAGTCAGCAGTTCTGCTTCTGATTTTATCTGAAAACTATAAAGAAAGATTTCCGTGCTCAGTTGCTCAGAGCTGCTCCCCCTGCACTGTGTGCCAGACAAGCCTTGTCAGACAGAGCTGTGTTTTACTGGTGTACAGCATCATCTGCTTTATCCTCAGCCCAGATCTTTAAAGCCACTTTAATTAGTGCACTTTAAGGAAGATTCATCTGTTCTAAAATTGATACCTGAGCTGCTTGCCTCACAGGCTGTCCATAATTATTGAGGCTTGTTTGAAGAGCTGTAACTTCTGTTTCCTACTGTCTGAATTCAAAAGAATAAATGGCTGTGTTAGAAACACTAATATTTATGAACACAGAAGTTTGACGCACATAATAAAAGGTAGCATTGTATGAAATACAAGAAGTTAATGCAGATTGCTTCTCTTTAGGGGTGAAAGAAATAAGGAAGTCCCATTCAGACATACATTCAGCAATACCCCAGAAATGTTCAGTGTGATGTGTCTCTGCTGCTCTGCACAGTAAAAGATCACTCACCAAGCACAGGAAAGGGAATAATGAGATGGGGCCTGGCCACAAACTGTCCCTAAAGCAGCTTGGACTGTGTCCAGCACCCAGGCTGGAACAGCTCCAGCCCTGAAATCCAGAGCACTTCACAGAGAAATGGATCCAATTAGCAAATAATGCTTCTTTTCCTCATTTTCCAGCTCTTGTCTGGAGAACCCAGCCAGGAGCTGCTGCAGCAGAAGCTGTGCAGGGACAGGAGCACCCAGCACAGAGCCAGCCTGGGCAGCCCAGGGACACACAAAGCTCCCAAGTCATCCTTTCCCAAAAGCTGACATCAGTAACACCAGGTGAGGGGTTTGCAAACCAGAATTAAAGGCTGGTAATCTGCTAGCACCCACGTTCATCCCAGATCCCTGCACACAGCAGTAAATGGACGTGGAAACCTTTGTTAGAAATGATTACAGCCAGCACCTCAAGGGGAGGCAATGAGAAAAAATGATGTATGGCTGCAAGTCCTGTTTAACTCACTAGGTGTGTGATCAGACCCCTCTTGCCTGGCATGTCCAGCTCCTAGATTTAATTCTTCCTGTAAAAACATTTCAGTTTGGCCCTTCTCCCTCCCAGGAAACTCTCAAACCACCTCTTTGGTGTCTCCAGTCTAGGAAGCGGAGGAGGAGCTGAAAGCCACCAGAAATCTTTTCTCCAGCATGACTATTTTAGCCATGGAACCAGCACATCATTTATTCATTTTGTCCTTTTAAGCATTTTGCACAAAACCAAACAGCTCAGCCAAAGGCACTGAAATATTTGCTTCACTACACATGTACAGGAAACTTCCTTGTCCAAAATTTCCTTCTCATTCAACAGAACTGTCTGGAATCCATAAACACAAATGGAGAGAGAGATACAGAAGTGTTCAGCACCACCTGTAATTGGAGTTTGATTTCAGCTTTAATGTTCAAGTCATGTAGGTGTCTGCCTTCAGCAGTCAGAGTCTAAAGCTTTTATCAAGATAACCAACTCGTGAGTTTTGCACTGTGACATCTGAGGAAAACATTATGTCTCATACTTCCTGGAAGAAAAATGATTTCCATTAAGTCAGGTGTACAATAGTTATAAAAGCACAGTCTAATACTGTTAAAGAAATACTTTGACATCCTGCTGATAAGATCATTCTACCCTTGCAGAATGTCAACAGCTAATCATATTCTTTATCTGCACAGATATTATACTGAGAAATTGACTTTGCCATCTGGCTCTCCAGAATTTTTATCAGGCCTTTTTAATTAGGTTCAAATCATTGATTTCCATTGTTCCCCTGCTCCTGTGTTTTTCAGGCTGAATCCATTTGCAGTGCACTGCAGCGTTCTCAGGTGGAACCTAAAGTGAATGGGATTTCCCCACAGGTTTTCACACTCTACATCTGCTAGCAAAAGTCCTGTCATGCTTGCTTAGCAGAGCATATAATTCAATTTTTGTTTTATTAAGATATGAGGATGACCAATCTATTAACAACAAAAAAAAAATTAAAAAGTTAAATCAAACAACCTTAAAAACTCCATATGAGAAATGGGCCCAAAGCTCATGAATTAAAGACATCTGCAAGGAGTCTGGGTGGTTGGCTTGCTGTAATTGTGATGAACATAATGAAACCAGAGTTGTAAGGACTTTCATAGGCCAGGACATATTTCTGGGTTAGACTGGGTTTTCTGGTCTGCTGCAATGCTAAAGGCATTCGTGTGCCATTGCAAGGTGAGGAGAACTTTATAATGTAAAATATTGCTGTACACCTGACATGCAGATACTGTAAATTTCAGTTCTCAGAGCAGGAGCCCCTGCAAGACTATTGATTTTAAACCCTACACAAAACAGTAATTAAACTCTAAAGTAACTTTGGTAATGTTAATCTATGAGGAAGACACTCTTCTGGGTAAGAAATGTCTTCAGGAATTTGCATTCAGAAGGAGAATTGGAGACAAGTCCCTAAATAATTGAAGACTAATTTGATTTTCAAAGTATGCAAAATCCAGATCTGAAATTCCCTCAGAATTTAATGGACGGAAGGACTTGGATAGAGACCATAACCTTAGGTTTGTTTTTTTTTTTAAATAAGCAAGCAAAGCAAACCCACCACACCTTGGTGATACAATTTACAAGCTGAACAGTGAGGTTTACACCTTCTGCTCATTTCCTTCATTAATTAAATAAAAATTTATGTGTTCTAGACATAAAACACAGCAAGTCCTTTGGGAAGGAGACCAAAGCACTAATTGGGGGTCCACACAACAAGGCTGCCAAAGGTTGAAGCTAAAATGACAAGAAGCAGCAAAACTCCTCCAAATTTCACTCACAGGCATTGAACTCACATTTAAAGTTCAAATATTTCCCAGACACTCTGGGATTTCTCACTGCTGACCAGAGGAACTTTGGGTGGGAACCTGCCAGGCTGTGTCTGCTCGGAACAAAGCTGTAACTGGAATGTTTAATACTGGAACAACATTATTTCCCTTTTTCCCCCCAAAAGAGAGGGCAAAATACGACACCAGGGATAGCAGGATATCTCTCTTGATGCAAACAGAACTTTCATTATGGGCACATAAGTCAGCTCAGGTACTGGAGAGTACTTGGAAATTCAGCCTGCAAAATATTTCTGTGCAGAGAGTGCAGAATCAAACAGAACCTGCCTTCTGCTCAAGAAATTACAACCCCTGGAAAAACCTCACTCCAAGGCTGTGCTAACCCCACTCCCTCTTAATAATGAATCAATAGCCGAGTTTACTTCAAAACAAATCACAGGAGCTGCAGAGCAGCAAACCTGAGGCATGAGGAGCAAAATATGGAGATTTTTGCAATTAAAGCCAAGCGGCACACGGGGCTGGCCATGGGGTTGGAGGGGGAAGCAGAAGCGCAGGAAAACTTTCCTCAAGTTTTAATTATCTTCCACTGATTGGAGCTGTACATCTGGGCACTGTCATTGAGACATTTGCTTGGGGATCAGAGTAGGAAAAGTGGAAAGAAAAAGCAGGAGTAGGTTTGGTTGGCTGCTTTTCCCAAAATTGAAATAAAGCTGCCTCACCTATAAGTATCCTGTTCTTACATCAAAAAAAAAAGAAACCATAAAAATCCCAGATATTATTCTCAGTCTTGAGGGTTTTTTTCTTTTTGAGATATACTCATGTAAAATTAAAATATTATTTAGAATTTATAAAATGTGAATTATTCCTTCAAGTCTCTGAACACCAATTACATCATGAGCTTAACACCATGCTAAAGCCTCAAGTTCCTTCCTTTCATTGTAAATATTTTTCAATTGCTTCCTTATGTTTTTTCACAGGGATTTAGACACAGAAGATATTTGATAGAGTAATATTATTCCTCTACTTGTTCCTCCTATGACATTATTATGAATAAAGTTCTCTCATTTATAATCCCTGTTCACTTAGTTCTTTTCACAGCTACAAGTGTTATTTCTTGCTCTGGAGGTTACTCAGCCTCTCAGAAATACTTCTGTGATTTTTTTTTTTTAATTGATCAGAGACATTTTTGATGACTCATTGTTAAACGACTTTGTGCTTCATGCTGTGGTTTTACACCTGGATTTTCTGTGCTGTGAGGAGCTCCCTTGCAGGGGTTGGCTCTCAGAGAGGGCACAGCAGTTCTCACACCCCTTAGCTGCAGCAGACTCAGAAGTGATGGAGATGGATGAACTCAGGTGTGCAAAAGCTGTGGCAGGCTCCTGCTTCTGCTGCAGAGCTCAGAGAGTCCTGCAGGAGCCTGCAGAACATTGCTGGCACACTGGAGCTGCTCTCCCAGGCTGGTTAACACAGGGCCACTGCAGCACAGCTCACCCGCCCAGCTCCTTAAACAATCTCCTAGAGAATCTGCCTGTGTTGGAATCAAGCAAAGCCAGCCCAACAAAGCCCTCGAGGGTCTGCACCCAGTCAAACAAAGCCCTCGAGGGTCTGCACCCAGTCAAACCCAGCCCAACAAAGCCCTCGAAGGTCTGTACCCAGTCAAACCCAGCCCAACAAAACCCTTGAGGATCTGTACCCAGCCCAACAAAGCCCTTGAAGATTTTTACCCAGTCAAACCCAGCCCAACAAAGCCCTCGAGGGTCTGTACCCAGCCAAACAAAGCCCTTGAGGATTTTTACCCAGTCAAACCCAGCCAAACAAAGCCCATGAAGATTTTTACCCAGTCAAACCCAGCCCAACAAAGCCCTTGAAGATTTTTACCCAGCCAAACCCAGCCCAACAAAGCCCTTGAAGATTTTTACCCAGTCAAACCCAGCCCAACAAAGCCCTCGAGGGTCTGTACCCAGTTGAGAGCAATAACCAAATGCTCCCCTACAACCACTTTTCCGCAGGGTGGGAGAATGGAGAGCCAGGCTCTCATCTGCTACAGAGCTTTCCCTGCTGGGAGGGAATCAATAGCAGGGGTGATGACTCCTCAATTATCCCTTCAATGCATTCTCAGTTTTCCTGCTTTTACCACAGTTTGCCTTCTCCCTCTTGGCTGAGCCACCGCCCAGGTACTCACAGGAAGGAGGAACTTTTCTCCGTGCTATTTGGAGAAACTCAAAAAGTTTAATTTTAGTCTGAAGAGTTTGTAGACTAGCAATAATTATAATAAATTGTAATTTACGAAGTATACCGTGAAAGAACTATATACATATAATATATATAAAAGTTATATTGATATAATCTATATATAAAGATATACCTATATAAATTATAACTATATAATCTATATATATAAATTATATATATAAACAAATTATATCTATATATCGACAAAACTATTGCCTCTCCCATGGTTCTTGTCTCTCCCTGTGATGAAAGCTGTGCTGCTGATAAAGAGAGGAAGCCACAAACTCAGGAGATAACTCACAGAGCCCTTTGCTGCCGAGTCCTGCCGGGCACCAGGAGCAGCCCCAGCCCTGCCCTGTGCCCTCCCCAGCCTGGCAGGGCTGTGCCAGCCAAAAGCTGTTAACCCCTTCGGAGCAGGCAGAACAGATGGGCCAGATTGGCTGCTAATGGAGCTGTCCATCAATGCCTTTAATTGCAGTTTGCTTGTTTTCAAAACAGCCCATATTGATTTTTTATATATTTTTTTTAAAGCAGAGCATAAAATAAACTGCCCTGTAAACACAGAATAGACTGACAAACACAAATAGGCCCAGGAAGTGTTGTGCTTTCTTGTCCTGGGAAAGCTCCATGTGGAGATTAATCCATAAATTGTATTTGTATAAATTTTATATATTATTTATATTTATTTCTATTATTTCATAATAATTATTTCTATCATTACTTATATTTATTTTGAATATCTATTTCTATACATAATGTTATTATATATAATATTTTTCTAAAATGTAATTTATTCTCATATTTATATATATTTATAATAATATATATATTTATATTATTTTATATTTATTTATGTAATTTGTACAAATTTATGAAAAATTCATTGTAAATACAGGTGAGCTTCAACTGTGTCAAAGGTTCCCCCTCAACTGAGAGCAACATTTTAATCACCTGTTCCCAGGGCCCATAAATTATGTGCTGTATAAAAAACTCCATTACAAAAAAATCTTCCTGCTTAAAAAATGCAATTTAAATAAAATGTATCATTTTCTGCTTTGGGAAATAATGGACGTATTTCCATAAAAACCTTATGGATGAAAAATTACCTCTGCCTTTATGTAGTTAGGGTATTAGTTTGGTAAACTCTCTGAGGACATTACAGTGAAAGCCATTTCATTTTTATTTTAATTACAGTGAATTACTTGTTCAATGAAAAAATTCTTGCACAGATAACAGCCTCACACACCAAACTTTGTTCCTTCAGGAAGCAGCTGAGAGCCAATCCAGCTTTATTAAGTCCAAGCCATTTTATGAGCCTGAGCAGCCAATTCCCTCATCAGGTGTGCACTTACTAGACATGAAGTGACATTTTCTTCTCACTGTTCCTAAGTTTTGTGCAGGTAAAAACAGATGGAAAGATGCATCACAAACCTCTAATTTCATTTTTTTACTATTTGAGTACCACAAATTGATATTTTTAAGACATTACATGGATTTTTCTAACAAAGGCACTCTGGAATAAGCGGCAAATTAAGGCATAAAAAAGATACTGAAAATGCACACATCCTTGGGAAGATTTATATGCATGAATAAATCAACTGTTTGAACACGTAACCGTAAAGCATTTTATTTTTATCTTCAAGAAAAAGTTATGTTTGGTGCAATAATTTTCTTTAATGCATGATAGTTTAATTCCTATAAATAAGAGTTTCTATTTTTAGAGAAGGAAAATCTCCAAGAACTCTTTGCCACAACAAACTTCTGAAAACTGTTGGTGTTTTAAGAGAAAAGTTCAGCTTTGCAGGGCGAGCACTGACAAAAAGAGGTAATTTTGGGCTCTCTGGTGTTTTCTTTGCCTGATTACCTGGAATGCCAGCAAGCACCAAGGCTTTGCCTCCCTGCAGGTGAGCCCTGGTGCATGGGATTGTGCAAAGTGCTGTGCTGCACCATGCTGAGCATCAGCTGCATTTATCTGCTCAAAACCACACAGGACCAACCTCAAAACCAAAATTAACAGTGAATTCAGGTTGTTATCTCATTGCAAAAGTGCCATACCTTCTCAGTGAGGCTTCACAAGCAGCTCCTTGCAGCACCAACTCCTTCCTCACAGCAAACAAACTCCAACCCTCTCCTCACCCCCTAACTCACTCTTTTATAGCTCTCATCCTTATTAGACACAGCTGTGGCCTGTTCCTAATCTGTGGTAATTAATACAGCTGCAACTCTTCAGGGCTGAGATTACCTTCTGCACTATCTTCATTTCCTTATATTCTATCATCCCCCCCCAAAGCCTTTGTCCCCCAAAAAAGCTTTTTCGTGTGGTTTTTTAAATCAAGAATTCAAATGGTGTTTTATTAATGTTTAGCCTTAATAAAGGCAATAAAGCTGCAAGGAAGAGGAAGGGGAGTAAGGAGAGAGAAGGGAAGGAACTGGTCTGAGGTGTTCCTGCTGAATTATTTGGGATGTCAGAGTTCAGGAAGGAAAGGCACAGGCAGGAAAGCCTGCAGGCATTTTGCCTTGGGGTCTACCCTTGCCAAGGCCCAGTGAAAGCAGGAGGGGAAAGAGCAGTGCAAGCAATGGAATGAGAGAAAACAAAAATCACCCCAGTGCTCTCTGCACACCCACAGATCCAGGTTTGCGTATAATTGTGTGTTAATCACACCCTTAGCTTGTGCCGTGCAGAACTGAACAAAACAGCTCTGTAAAATGTGCCCATCACCCTGAATGCGGCACAGAGCTGTAAAAATAAAAAGCTGTAAATGTTTAATGGGCATTTGGAGCATTGCAGGAGTGACCTCCCAGGCTGAATTAATGATGGATCACCCACTCCCAGGGCTCTCCCTGGCATGGCCCCTGAACTTTTTACTCAATGACTGCTCAAATTCAGTTGTAATTTATTCTGATGCCTGCAGCTTGCTCCACATTTTTGAGGCATTAAAGCTGCTCTTTGATTAGTGATTAGGGCGTATCTTCATCTATTTGAGAGGAGTGTTTTAAATGAGAGCTCTGTGACAGGCCATGGTGTCATCCACGGAAAGGGCGCTGGCTCCCTGCTGACCCCAGCCAGCAAGGGCTGGAAGTCAGAGCTGCCCAGTGGCTCATTTCATCCTCTGCACGCAGGGAATCGATGGGCTTGGTCCAGAGCTGCAGTGGATAAATATCCACATCCCAAACTGCCGCCAGAGCTGGTGCTAGAATGTCACTCTCAGCAGAAGGTCGAGGGGTGAGCTGGCAGAGAAACTGAGTTGTGTTTGCAAACCTAGGAGGCAAGAGAAAATCAGGATAAACACAGCCTGAATGGGGGGCCTGGAAAAATCCCACCCCATCCCTGGGGCTGATCCAGAGTGGCTGCTGCTCTGAGGTTCCTGACAATCCAAACTCTCTTTCCAGAAGAATCCACCACTGGGAGCATTTCTGAGACACTGAACTGCTGAGAAATTCAGTATTTACTGGCAGCTGTGAAACCTACAGATCCAAGCAGCAAATAATGTTTAGACTGATCTCCTCCATCAGTCTGTACTTTGGAAAATCAGCTAATTGAAATTAGCAGATGAAACAGCTGATCTGGCCTTACCTTGCAGGAACCTGCTGCCAGCAGCAGTTTAACCTCTGCTCTGTAATGCCCAAATAATTGCCCACATTCCCACTGAATAATTTTCTTCCAGTGTTTTCCCTCAGGCTTTGTTTAGAAGCTTTTCTTTAGAATTAGCCAAATTCGAGCTTATAAGATTTGTTGGGAACCATATGTAGCCACTTTTTGAACAGCTGAGATTTCTTCTGCTCCACTTTCTGCTTTTTGAGTGGCATGGAGAAGAAATTCTCTGTCTCAGACCCTTCCCAGAGTTTTTCTGGTTTCCAGGGGAGCTCTGTGGCATTTGCAGGATGCATTTGCAGACCAGGACTGCACCATTAATGAACAGAAAACACTTCATGTTTAAGAGAACATTTTATTCTTGAATTTGCTCTTTGTGCACAGCTCACCCACAAGGTGCAATTTCTTCCACCTACATGATCGTGGATGGATTTTTTTTCTGGACAAAGGTCCAAAATTACAGTTTTATAGAGTGTTCCTGCCCACTTGTATGGGTAATTGAAGGTCTTGGTTTTGTTTGGAAGCAAACACTAATGCTGGGGAAGTCAGGGGACAACAGGGCAGTGAGGTTTGTGCCCCTGGGAATGAGATCCTGGAGGTTTTTCAACATTCTGCCAACACAGGGCCCTGCTTGTAGGAGTTAATTCTGCACCAGTGAGAGCTCCTCAGTGGAGCCTGTCTGACACTAAAGGTGGGAACTAAAGAGAATTCAGTTTAATACAGTTTAATAGCACTTTACAGTTTAACATCAGCTCTGCCTGGGGGAATTCCTGTTCAGGTGCCTCACAGCCCAGCTGGGATGGATGGGGGCTCCAGGAAGTTGTGGTTGTCCATAATTCCTCTGAATTATCCTGAAATTGGGGTAATCCAGCAGTCCCAACCCTTAATTTGATGTTCTTGCTCTCCTGAGTGCAGGGAAAGGCTCCACATAAAACACTCAAATCCATAGGAATTCTGGTTTAAAAAGCAGGTGGGCAGGGAAAAGTACAAACTCCCCTTCATGCCGCGTGGCAAAAGCAAAATAAACCACAAATATGTGGATTTTTCAGGGGAAGGTGCCGATCTTAGAGAGAGAAGGGGTTTCCAAGGGGAGTGAGCTCCAAAAGGCCAGTGAACTGAAGCAGCTCATAAATATCTTGGCAACCACAGGCATTAATATTCAGTGGAATTAATGAAATAATTGCCAAGCTCTTGCACTCAAGTCATTACAGCCAGTAGAAGAGAGCTATTCAGGTTGGCTACTGGCTTGGACAGAAAACAAAGATAAATAGACAAATTCAAATGTATAACCAAGCTCTCTTTGGAGGGACTGAGTTTATTTTAACAGTGTCAATAAATGTCTGCTCATATGGGTTCAGTGGGAATTAATGTTCACCAGGAGGTTCATTTTAGAAACAAGAGCCAGAGAAAACCTCTATAAACACAAATGGGAAGATTAAATGTGGAGTGAAAATTAAATCTCTTAGGAATTTCCCCTTAATTTCTATAATTTAATAATTTGGGAAAAGCACTACTTTCAGTTTGTCATCGGAAAGAAATCCAGTTTTATACAAGATTTGAAGGGTAATCAATTCACTTATTAAAAATATAGGAAACATGAGTGACAGCATTACTGTGTTATTAAAATTTAATTTCAAAATATAATTTGCAGGATGAAAACTGCTCTTTCTTAATCATGCTCACTGCCATGGAACAGCTTTAGTAAAGTATATTATTAGATAATTTTACTTTCCTGTTGAGAAATTAATTCTTAGCATTAAAAATTGCTTTATATAGAATAAATTTTATAGATGGGTATATATATATATCTCTTTAATATAAATATCTATTTAATATAAATATAAGTAAATATAAATAAATATAAGTATTAAAAATGCTTGATATAGAATGCTTGATATAGATGAATATATATATCTATTTAATATAAATAAATATATATCTATTTAATATAAATATCTATCTAATATAAGTAAATATATATCTATTTAATATAAATATCTATTTAATATAAGTATATATATCTATTTAATATAAATAGCTTTTTTTTCCCTTTTGAGCCTTATGGGCCACAGACTTTATACATGATGAGCACAGGAGAGAGGGCAGGGTGGGTAAGAGATGTCAGGCCAGTGGGGGAAAGGAGCAGGGAAAAGGGAAATATGCAGATCAAGCCATCTTTCATAGGATAATAAAATGACATTGTTTGTTGAGGCTGATCGTGCCATGAAGAGAATCTAAATCTGCTTGGGATCCAAATCCAGAGTCCTAGAGCTCAGCTGAGGTGAGGATGAGTGACCCAGACCTGCTCTCTGCAATCATTTCTCCTTAGCGGGGACATTGCTCCTTCAGTCTCAATGAAAATCTGCTTCTAACAGCAGTGCTTAATTTATTGCCAAATTAAGCAGGCAGGGTTTTCAAATAAGAAAAGGACAAAAAGCATGTAATTCAAATGCAGCAGTGCTGCTCTCTTATGAAGATTGGTCTCTGTACACTTTCTAATAAAAGCCAGGGCATAGCCAGACCTGACAAGTAACATTATCTGACCTCTATTTTTGTTTATGAATATGTGACAGAGTTATTTTAAAGAGAAGGGCTAAGATGCTTCAGAGGAGTCACTCTGCATCAGCTCCACACCGAGATTAAATATTACTGAGAAGTGTCAGCCAGCACAGTGAGCCCACTGAGAAGAGGCAAAAAATAAATTTCTCCCTCTGAAGTGCAATAGTCTGGGCTTTTTCAAGTTTCCTGTCAGGTGCAGAGGACAAGAATGCGACAAACAGGGGTGCCACAGGACTCTCACAACAGAATTCTGCTGCCTCCTCAATGGAAAATGCCTCCTCATGGAAAATGCACTGGGGTTCACGTTGATGTGAGCATTGCTAAATCCCAGTCACCGATATTCTCAGGAACAGGGTTCATTTTCCATGCTAATTGAGGGGATGAAGAGGAGGAATACCCCTGAGGGAGGAGGAGAGGCTGCCTGGGGTTTGATCTGCAGTCAGGTGTGACTGGCGATGGGCTGTGCTTGCCATCTCACTGCTCTCTGCTTGGGGCAGAGCTCTTCCTCTCCTTTTCCATTTCAGAGGGTTTGTATGCAGAGTGAGGAGCAGTGTGATGGGCTGTTCCTGGGAGTGTGGTGCTTTATTAATATAAATAGCACTTTCATTAGGGTATTGTGGCAAGGGGGTGCAATTAGAGGTGGGATAATTAACGTGGAACATGCAAATCTTTACTTTCAGGGAATGCTTAATGTAGGACACTGTGGATGTTGTCTGACTGTAGTAACACCTCGGTGCTCTCTTTTAATCCTCATCATTGAAAATGGAATTTATGCCTTCGGGTAATTCAAATCAAACTGCAAATACTGCGGTGAAAAAAACCAAAAACACACCACCACAAACACACAACAGCAAAACAATCCAACTGGTAATTCATTCCACTCCTTAAGCAGAAAAGAAAAACAAAGCTAGCTGCTAATTTTCTCTTTAATAAATGAAGTCTGCTGATAAACTTATTGATAGACAGATATTCTGGCAACAGATTGTCAGAAACATCTCACCAGGCCACACAAGCAACCCCCACTCACTGACAAGCTGTCTGCAAAGTCAGTCTCAGAACCTGTAAAATATCCCAGGTTTGGAGCACAAATATTTTAGTGATGAAGTAAATCCAGAATAAGTTAAGTGCTATTGTTTGCATATTTAAACTAATACAGTTGTTAAATATGCAAAGACCCAAATTTAAGTTCAATATTAATAGATATTTGTTATCTCCAATAACAGAAGACACGTGCTCACAGCTCCCCAAGCAGAAACCACACAGTCACAAATCCAACAGCAAGTGCTGCCCCACGTGCTGCTCTTGGAGCAGCGTTGGACATCTGCTCCTCCACACCAAACGTGGCAGAGCTTGGGGTGAGCTCGTGCTGGAATTCCAGCTGGGATATCCGGGGGAAGATTTTTCACTGGTTATTCATCACCAGACTCAACATTTCCCTAAATCTCTTCTGAGGACCTGCTCAGGTTCCACACTGTGCAGGCACTACACAGGATGAAGAAGTTTGTAATTATTTAAAGAGTCCAATTCTGTTTCTTCCGCTCCTCCTAAATCCCTGCTCTGTTCCAGCAGTCATCAGGAAAAATGGGAAGGCCTTGTTAAGCAAACCATGTCCTGCTGAAACCGTAATTGCTTTTTGGCTGTAGCAGCTGTTCAGTCGTGTTAACACCTCCCTGATGATTCTGGGGAGATGCTCAAACCTGAATGGACACAATCCTGAGCAATGGCTCTGTCCAGCCCTCTTTGAGCAGGGTTTGCACTGGGTGCTCTTAAAAGTTTTTTGAGAGTGTTGGGGTTTTTTTGCAGATATTTTACTTTCATTTGTGTTTAGTGCTGGAGAGCCCAAGATGCCAAAAGAAAGTTGCACATAAGTCAAAAAGGATCTTTCTGTACCCTCTTGTTTCCAGCTGGCTGAGCACTGGACCAGGGTGTGTGGTCAGTGTGGAAAGGAGTCAGCTAGGAACTTCCCTTTACCTCTAGATGGGATTTCTCTGGTTGAGGAGATGGTCAAGCTACTCTTGATCCCTGTTGGTGTTTCCTGGGTGATGTTTCTTCATCCAAGGGGACACCACTGCCTCAGAACTGCTCAGAGCTCCAGCAGAGACTCAGCTGCATTAAAAGCACCTGGAGAAAGAGCAGGAAGATGTTCTGCTCAGAAGAGGAAATATTTGCAAGACAGGCACTGGTAGGAGATGGGTATCAGACACAGGGAGGTCAGCAGACAGGACAGACACACGCACAAAAAATAAAATGTGTTACATGCTCACTCCAGGACTCACATATTACACCGAGAAATTCACAGGACGTTCTCCCATTTCTCAGACTCCATGAGTTAATAGAAATGGACAAATCTCTAATGGAACAGGACATAAAATGTCCTGAGCAATGCCTCAGCTCCACGCTGAACTGAAATATGCAGAAGCACGGGCTTAGCATCCCTGAGGCCAGAGACTCCTTCAAATGCAATTTTTGGGAGCTAAAGCAACATTTGCCTACAGCACCTGTCAAGCATCCGTTGAGGACTGAGTCTTGTGGTTTCTGAGCACTCATCATGGGCTGGGGCTGACCTGGTGCTGAGTGCTGCAGCAGAACTGGGCTCTAATTTGCTCAGGAAAAAGAAACTTTGGTCAGGAAAAAGATAGTTTGGTCAGGAAATCTTGGCCATGAGGAATGGAAAGGCAAAGCCAACTCCTAGCAGAGGAGGAGGAGGAGGAGGAGGAGGAGGAGGAGGAGACAGCCCTTCCACACAGGCTCAGGAATTCCAGCTCTTCATGGCACCACCATGATTTCTAAGTCAAAAGCATGAAACTGCTTTTAATTTGGATGTCTGTCTTAAATTCTCTCTTAAACTTACACATCTAGTGGTAAGACACAATAATAATCATCTACCTGGTTTTATTATATAGAAATATGGAAAATACAGAAATTTATAATCTACCTATTATTATTATATATAGATATAGAAAATACAGAAATTTATAATTTATAATCTACCTCTTTCTATTATAGCCAGATATAGAAAATACAAAAAATTATAATTTTTAATCTATTTTTACTATATATAGGTACAGAAAACACAGAAATTTATAATTTATAATCTACGTATTTTTATTATAGCTAGATATAGAAAATAAAGAAATTTATATTGTCAGAAAATAGATAAATCATGAATATATATTGGTTTATAGTGTTCTATGTTAAAACCAGCTAAAAGAATGCAGCTGTGCTTCATTATCACACTGATAAGAACTAAATGGGATGTGAGTAAGGAGACCTTGGACTGCACTCCTACCTTGTTCTTGTGCTCCTGTAAAGAACATCCCAAAACTTCTTTCTTGTTCTGGATTTGCAGCTAAAGGGATCCTTTCTGCATTTTGCCTGATACTTCTCTTGTTTAGTTTTCAGATTCCAAATTTTTTAAAAAAAAGATATATTTCAAAACATGCAAATTGAACATTCACTAGAATGGGATAAGATGCCTTCCAGAATAATTTGAAAAAATCAAGAAAAAAAATAAAGAGAGGCTGCACAGAAGTGAAACAATTAAATTAGCAAGGCTGCCCCAAAGTGCAGTTTTACATCCCAGTCTAAGCAAGACATGCAGTGTGCTGCTTCTGCTCTGATACATCAGTGTGAGCATAATTTCACTGAAATTGGCTTAAAAGCCTCCATTTCCAAAAGAAATATTTACACATTTTCATAACTGTTTGCTTTGCATGAGAAGACTTCTTGTTATAAACAACAAACAAAAAGTATCAGAAACAGAGTAAGATTAGCTCTAAGAACCAAGACTAGCCTCAGAAATCGAGTTTTCTCCTTAAAGATATTGTTATTCCTTCTGGTACAGAAAAAAAAAGCAACTAGAAAAGTGGATATTACAACAGGAACTAAAAATAGCAAATAACTGTTTGAAAAAAGTCTCTTGATTTGCCAGAAGAACTTGGTTTTGAGAAGCAATTCTCAAGTGCTTCCTCTGTGCTTCCTTCAGTGGCGTTATATGGCAAATGAAAAAAAACTCAAGACAGATTTGACACTTCTGTCAAAACGAACACACCGTTCCTCTGTCAGACCTGCTGTGGTTTGCACAGGAGCAGGACCTTGGTGATCCTAAATGCTTAAAGACTTGTGAAAGAAAAAAAAAACCCCACAATTTAAACTCGTGGCAGTATTTACCTTTTGAAGGAGGCAGGAAGAGCAAACATCCGTGCGCTGACCTGTGCTGGTGTGGAGAGGACACCCTGCCTCCTCTCCAGCTGCTCTCAAACATCCTCCCTGCTCAGGGCAGGAGAACACACACACACAAACTTGTGCTCAGCCCTCATTTAGAGTTCTTCAGAGCCATAATAGCCAGGGAGGAGGAAGGGAAGGTGATTGTGGTAAACACTCACTGATGGGAAGCCAAACCTGAACGTTTTGTATCAGTAAAATGAGCAGGAAGAGCCAAAGTCTGAACAGCAGGAGCCAGGAGAATGAGATAAGCTCCCACTCCAGACACAAAGCACTGCAGACTGCAGTTTCATCTTGTGAGACCCTACAGCCCTTACAAAGTGAGTGTAGACTGTAAATTTATATTATTGCTGAGGCCGTGTTAATGGAGAAAGCACCCAGACTTCTCTCAGAATAAAAGGCAAAAAGGCAAATGAAAATCCAGGCAATCCAAAGCTTCTCTTGGGACATTGTGACCCTGTGAGACCCTGGAGATTTGGACAATTCCTCTGTGGTATTAATGCCCTGTGCCCTGCTGGTCAGCCTATGTCACAGACACATTTTATGGAAAATCCTTTCCTTAGGATTTTTCCTCCTGAGAAGCTGGGAGGCCTCAGGAACAAAATGCAAACAATGGTTATCTGCTGCTGTGGGATGCAACAGGTGCATCTGGGATTGGTCTGATGTGCTTGTTTCTAATTAATGGCCAATCACAGTCAGCTGGCTCAGACTCTCTGGTCAGTCACAAGTTTTTATTATCATTCCATTATAATTCCATTCCATTCCATTCCATTCCATTCCATTCCATTCCATTCCATTCCATTCCATTCCATTCTTTTCAAGCCTTCTGATGAAATCCTTTCCTCTATTCTTTTAGTATAGTTTTAGTGTATAATTCTCTTTTGGTATACTACATACCACAAAATAATCAACCAGCCTTCTGAAACACGGAGTCAAGACTCCCATCTCTCCCCTCATCCCGGGGCCCCTGTGAACAGCAGCACCCCATTTGGTGACCCCGAGTGGAGAAGGATTCCACACCGGGTTAACCCCAGTGAGGAGCATTGCCCCAAGCCTGCAGCCCCAGCTCTCAGGGCTGCTCTCCCCTCTGCCCTCCCTGGGCAGCTCCCATTTAGATAAAGCCTGATCCCACCAGTTCCCTTTGGTTTAAGCAGCCTGGTTGGCCCTGGTGCTGCTCTGAGCAGCCCCCACACTGTGATCTGTCCCGGGTCTCTGCTGTGCCTGCTCCCTGTGTGATCTGTGCACAGCCCCAGCCAGCCAGCGGCACGGTAAATTCAGACTGAGCAGGAGTGCTACACGAAATTGATAAAATAAGTCTGCGTTTATAAATTATACATACATTTCCCAAATTGTCATATCTCCCGATCTTCTCTCTGCTGTTTGCCAGATTTTCTCCCACCAGTCACTGTCACATCACAGCTTCTCCTTTCTTTTTTATGTCCTGATTAACAGGACATCTATATTCTCCCTTGAGCTCTCTTCCTCCCAGCAAGATTATTTTCCATATCCCTGCAGAGGGGCCAAGAAAGCATTTGTGAGCCTGAGATGCTTCTTTTTCAAGATATACTATGTGATCTAATAAAAGATAATACTTTTTCTTATAAATGTAGCTCCATGAGCACAATTCAAATGCTTCAATATAGGTTCAGAAAAAAAAAAATCTATATGAAAACAATTTATTCTTAGATTACTTTAAAAAAAAAAAAATTTAAACCTTTTCCCCTATATGTCAGGGGATTCTATTAATCATTTGGGGGGAATGGTTTGACTCTTCAAATATCAAATTGATAAAGACCAGAGATTTTTCAGCAGTAAAAACAGCCAAACATGGAATGATCAGATCCTCCTGGTAGCACTGATAGTTTAGTGATGTTCAGGACATTTTTGAAAGCCACTGTGTTCAATGCAACACTTCTGCTCTATTTTCAAACTTTCCCATCAGAGTAATGAATGCAGACCAGACACAGAGTCAAACAGCAGTCCCAGGGGGTTTGGGTGAGTTTTTCCCCAAACTTTTGCCAAGTTTTGCTAATTTCCTTTGCTGGCTCTCAGTACCCAGAGAAGTTCCAGGGGCTGCAGTGGGGCTCAGCAAAGAGCAGGGCTCTGGGACGCAGCTGGGCTGATTTGCCCAAATGGAAACACCAAATACATCATTTCTGCCAAGGAACAAGTGCCACCAGGTACCACATTCCTCCAGGAGAGCAATGGATGGTGCTGGAAAAGGCTCCATTAGCACCGGATCCCTTTCAGTGTTTGAGCAGAGCCAAGGCATGTGTAACCACACTTCTCCTCACACCCTGTGCCCAGCTCCACACCTTATTCACAATCCAGGGAAGGTCCCCACAGGTCTATTTTGGTTTTCCTCTGCAGTGACTTCTCCCGTGCATTTCCAGCTCTGTTCTCCCAAATGTGCATTTTTGTGGTGCGGGTATAGCACACACGAGACACTCACAGCAGCTGTATAAACATCACTTTGCATGATGGGCTGATAGGAAAAAACCCTCTTGAAAACAGAACTCTCTTGCAGTTTTACTCTTTAATTGCACAGTGTGCTGCCTTTGACTTTTTTTCTTTTTTTTTTTTATAATGGGCCTTGGTTATACAAGTCAAGCTTTTAGCCCTAAACTGAGGAGAAGTGCTCACAATACATCAAACAGTGTGCAGGAAATAGCAAAATAATCTGACTGGTTTAGGCATGTCTCACTGGTAGAGTTTGAAGAGCTCAGTGGTTCAAGGAAAATGGTTTCTTCTGCTTGTCTGAAAGCAAAATGGATTTACAGGTAAAAGGCAGCATCTGTGCACGGACTGCACAAACACACATGCAGGCTCACCCTGGAGTTCAGCTCGCTTTCTCTAGCACAGAATAACGCAGAGCACAAAGAGAAAGCAGAGTCCTTGACTGCTGCCAGGTGCATTTCTCAGGTGCCTTCCCTCCCACTGCCAGGAGGGGAACGTGTCCCCTCAAACCCCAGGTTTGTGTGGCAGACACTGAGCTGTCCCTGCCAGCAGGGGTTAAATCCTGGGTTAAATGAGGGTAAATGGGTTAAATCCTCTGCTTCAGAGCTCTGATGCTTCCATCACTGAATTTATTGTGCATAAGAGGCATAACCAACCCCCGAATGTCACATTTTACTCCAGAATGTTCCTTTCTAGCTGGACTGAAGGCACAGCAGTTCTGCAGCAAGGGGTGGCAAAAGTCGTTCTGTGTTCCACTTGTAACAGGAATATTCTGTTGGAGTTAATAATAACTATGAGTTGATTACAATTTCACGTGTCCATGCTGAAATTAAATCTGTACTGCATGGTTTGACCTTGAAAAATAATTGGGTTTAGTGTCTAGAAGACAAAAAACTCCGTGGCAAAAAAACTCCCATAATTTTTGAAAAAGAAAAGGATGAGAGTGCCAAGAGTATCTTAAATATGCAGTGCTTTTGTAAGAAAATGCATACCTGATGGTAGCAAATAGCACATTTATCACCTGACTGCCTGGGAAAACTGCTGTTCCTTGAACTCCTTAGACTTTATACATTTTAAAGAGAAAGGCTGTAATTCTGTAAGAGTTTGGAGAATGTGTTTAACCATTAAAGATCATTTTTTGTTACCTGTGAAAGATGAGTTTCCAACTTGTTTAAGACTTCAGACATCCAATGATTCTCAGGCATTAGGTGCTGCTCCTCTGAAAGCTCTTCACCTCAGCGTGGCTTTTGGATTTATGAATCTCAGCAAAGCAGAGCTCACCATTCCCATGGCTCATCTGCTCCCCTGCATTACTCTCGTGCTAAATCAATCTTCAGATCCATAAACCAGGTCTGTAAATATTAATGCAGGCCAAAGCAGCCCCAGCTCAGGCAACTCTCACTGCAGAAGGAAACTGGGGAGGCAGCAGCTCCTTCTGAGCCCTTTCCAGCAAAATTCAGCTCCTGGGGAGGACAAGAGAAGAATATTCTAGTGAGCAAAAATGTAAAATATTACAGGAAAAGAATGGAGTTCATAAGGCAATTGGAGAACAAGAAAGGGGAAGGTTGAAAGGAAAAGGACAATGAGCTGAGGGGATGTGAAAGGGAAGAACAGAGCCAAGGAAAGGAGAAGAAGGCACAGAGCAGTGGCAGAAAAGAGAGTGAGTGACAAAGTGGTGGGAAGGAGAGCAAACACTAATGGGATTATATTTCCTTCTCTTCAGTGTCTGGAAAAGCACCAGTGCAAAGCAGCCAGTGCAGTGAATGAATGAGTTCATAAATTGGGCAGGATATCAGGAGAGGTCAGGGGCACACAAACCCAGACTGCCCAAGGGCAAGGGGATGCCTGGGGCTGCCTCCTAATCCCATCACACTGAGACAGCAGCAGAAATTGCCCTGGATTTCTCCTTTAAAAATATTCCTGCCAATCTCTCAGTTTCACTCTTTGACGTGTATCATCCCCCAAAATGATGATGACTGGCATCAGGTTTCTCTGCTTTCTTATGCACTGATTTCTATTGATTCCTTGGGGTTTTTTTCTTGTGTCTTTAATTTCCAAATTTCTTTTTGTTTTCATTAATCTTTCTTCAGGTTGTCAAGTCTCACAGGTGATTTTTGTAAGCAAATTCTCTGACCTGGGTAGACTTTCTTCTGTTTTCATTATTTTTTTGCATTTTCGCAAGGAACAGAAGGAAAGATTAAAGGGACATTGAGCATAGGCAGCAGAACTGGACACTTGTCTTTGCAGTGATTTTTTTTTTTTAAATTGGCAATCAAGAGGAATTAAAACAAGAGTTGAAAACAAGAACTCCTGCCAAGACAGAGAGAGCAAGAGGCTGCATTCCTGCTCCCAGTTTCTGACATGATATGTTCAAATCCCTTTTGGTTACAGTACGTCAGCTCGTGTTTCACCAAACCATGAGACATAATGCAGCCTGACACACCAATTGTTTTTTGACAGAAATGTAAAGGAAAAGAGACTCTCTGCTCTGCTGGTAAAGAAATAATTTTCTTTAAAAGCAGAGGAACAGCCGGATTCCTCCTAAACATTGATGCATCAGAGTGGGGTGGCCTTGAGAGCTCTGCAGCTCTCACTGCCAGGGCTCAGGGGCAGCTCTGGGGGTGCCCTGGGCCAGGCTGAGCCCCCCTTGCTGCTCTGAACTTGGCACTGGCACGTTTGGCTGCAGCCTGATTGCAGCCCAGCTGTGCCACATCTGGGGCGGTGCCTGGTCCTGCTGATCCCCATTGTCACAGACACGTTTTATGGAAAATCCTTTCCTTAGGGTTTTTCCTCCTGAGGAGCTGGGAGGCCTCAGGAACAAAATGCAAACAATGGTTATCTGCTGCTGTGGGATGCAACAGGTGCATCTGGGATTGGTCTCATGTGCTTGTTTCTAATTAATGGCCAATCACAGTCTGCTGGCTCAGAGAGAGTCCAAGCCACAAACCTTTGTTACCATTCTTTCCTATTCTATTCCTAGCCAGCCTTCTGATGAAACCTTTCCTTCTATTCCTTTAGTATATTTTCAATGTAATATATATCATAAAATAATAAATCAGCCTTCTGCAACACGGAGTCAGCTCCTCATCCCTCCCCTCACCCTCGGACCCCTGTGAATCCATCACAAGGAGGGTCCCCCTGCCCGAGCCCACCCAGCCCCTCTCTCTCAGCCCCAGCACCAGATGGAAACGGTCCCTGGCCCCAGGAGCAGCCCTGCCCCGTCCCTCCTGCTGGATTTTAATTGTAGACCTTTTAATGTCAAAGCACGTTTGTAGGGCCCTGGGTGAGTGGATGACCTTTAATTTTAGACATGTATTATGTGTTCAGAGTGATTAAAGGAGGAATCAAGTTCAGCTTTTAACAGCTGGAAATTTCATGCAATCAGTTTGAGTATTGTAATTTTGGAGCTTTTCAGCAGCAGCATCTCCAGACATCTAGAGCTTTTTGTTTTGTTTTTCCTTTTTATGAGCCATTCAGTTTTCAGCAGGCCTACCTGACCCCAGGAGCTGCATCTGCCTTCCCGGGGGCACAAACTGGGGCTAAAGAAATGGACAATGCAAAAACTGGAAGTTGTCCTCACCTTCCATCCAATCCATGACTGATTTCCAGACACTCCCCCAAGAGAAGTGGATGAGGTCTCATAAAGGATTTTTTGGTCCCACAAAAAGTCACAAAGGAAACAAATAGGGGTTTTTTGAACATTCCTATTAATGTTTTTGGAATTTTTGCAGCTCCTGTATTCTATTGGAGTCAGTGATATTTCCAGCAGCACAGGGTAATTTGGTCACTGGGATGGTGGGAGATACAGGAAAGGAACTGCAAGCAATATTTCTGTTGTTCTCCTGCCTGAACAGGAGAGAGAGAATGGGGCAATAATCCTCTGCGTGGTTCCTGAGCCCTTCCTGTCCTCTGTGCTCAGGCACAGAACTGCTAAGGAATTCTGATAAAGAAAAATAGGTTTTGTCTTAAGTGACTCTTGAAATTCTTTCAGCTTGGGAATTGTAGCAGAGCTATTAAAGACCAGTTTTATTGACGTGACAGATTCCCGAGGATGGGCCATTAATCATTTTGTGTTATTGTATACTTAACATCTGAAATTCAAGCAAAATCCTAATGATACAACTATCAGGGGGGAAAAAATGGAACTGAATCCACCTGAAGTGCTGCTTGTGCTGTGACTGAGCAGCACATTCAGAGCAAAACCTCTCAGCTGGACTCCCGCTGTTAGTGCGAGTTTTATTCCCTAAAGCATTGCTCCCAGAAAGGGAGGGAGGTGAGCAATGTCACTGCTGTCCCCTCCCTGCTCAGGAGAACTGCCTGGATACAGAACCCTGCTGTGCCCTCGTCTCTGGGGCTTTATCTCAAACATATGCATAAACATTCCTTTAATCACAACCCTGGGCATCTGTTTCAGCCCCAAGCAATGCTGATTATTGTGGTTCTGGACCAAAATAACTTAATGAGGTAGAGGCTACAGGTTTTGCTCCTGTTTTCCAAATAATAACCTGTCCTCGTTTACGTGTCACTTAAAGAGGATTAATTTTGACTTTACAACGTATGGTGATTTCAAACCTCTAGAAAAGCAATCTATTAATGTGTGACTGCCTTAATTAGTATCTGTGACTTTCATTGCTCCTGGCTGGCCCCCTAAAAGCATTCTTTTGGCAAAACAAACAAATCAATATTATTTTAAAGAGCAGGAGGGGAGGAAAGCAATAGAGTTGATATAAAAGGCTCAGAGATGAGGAGATCCCTGGTCCAGGGCAGGGATGAGCACAGCTGCAGAGTGACAACGAGGAAATGACTGATGAGCATTAATGGCCTTGAGGTAAAGGAAGGTGGGTTGGGGTTTGATATTGGGCAGGAATTGTTCCCTGTGAGGGTGGGCAGGCCCTGGCACGGGTGCCCAGAGCAGCCCCTGGATACCTGGCAGTGCCCAGGACCAGGCTGGACACTGGGGCTGGAGCGCCTGGGACAGTGGGAGGAACCAGAGGAGCTTTAAGGTCCCTTCCAGGCCAAACCACCCAGGGATTCTCACAGGCTGCCTGCCTTTGGAACAGAGCTCTGCTCCCCATGGCCCTGGGCTCAGGGCCAGTCCCATCCCTGCTCTGTCCTGCTGAAGGCAAGGCACACTTGGCATCTGTCACAGACATCTTTTTATGAAAATCCTCTCCTTAGGGTTTTTCCTCCTGAGAAGCTGGGAGGCCTCAGGAACACAATGCAAACAATGGTTATCTGCTGCTGTGGAATGCAACAGGTGCATCTGGGATTGGTCTCATGGGGTTGTTTCTAATTAATGGCCAATCACAGTCAGCTGGCTCAGACTCTCTGTCCAAGCCACAAGCCTTTGTTGTCATTCCTTATTTTTCTATTCTTAGCCAGCCTGCTGATGAGAACCTTTGTTTCTATTCTTTTAGTATAGTTTTAATGTAATATATCACATAAAACAATAAATCAGCCTTCTGAAACATGGAGTCAGATCCTCATCTCTCCCCTCACCCTCAGACCCCTGTGAACACCACCACAGGCATCCATGGCCACCAGGATTTCCCTCCAGGTTTCAGAGGTTCTGCCATGGAAACAGTTCTGTGTCACATTGGGGGTGTCTGTGAGCACAGAGACCTCAGCCAGGTGAGAATCCCACCCCTCACACCCCTCACCCTGCCCTAACTCAGCCCAGGACGAGTGAAGAACAAACCACAACAATAACAGAGCAGGAGAAACCAGCAAGGGACAAAAGGAAAGGGAAAAGGATCAGGAAAAGCAAACTGCACCAAAGCTCTTTTGTTCCCAAATCAAACATGACTGTCAATCTGCTGTGGTTTACAAACACATTAGTTCACCACACTTCTTTCAGATTTAATAAAAAAAAAAAAACCAAATCCAACTGGAATGAGTAATAGTCAGTTTTGTTGTCTGATAATAGATTGATAGCCTTAAGCTTTCTCAAAGGAAATTCAATTTGAATAAGGATTAAACTCGACTTTTCAGTGAAGTATCCATCCACAAATACTTATTTCTCACATTCATTCTAAATTCTGGTTGTACTTTGTCTTCCAAAACATCTCGGTTGGAAGCTAGGCACAGCTAAATCACAGAGTATCCATATTAATAAAGATGTTTAATGTAAGAGCATTGTTTTTCTCCCAATCATTCATGTCTCAAAAAGGTCCTTTATAGCACCACAGGTAAAGAAGATGTATCTGTGAGGAGTGTCACAAGTATTGAAGCAAAAATAAACACTTTTTTTTTTCTTTTGATATTTTAGGTGAGGCTTTTAAGGTCAGGTAATTAACTCACGGTTTTCTTGTATCCTTCTGCTGCTTCTCCTGTCTCTCTGTCAAAATAGTTTCATTAAAACACTCACAAATTATCATTTTAATGAGTTTTTGACAAGTTAATGTACTCCTTATAGAGGCGCAGAGTTTGGGTTTGATTCAGTCCCTGATACATTTGCTGTTTACAGAGCAGTAAAACCACCAGGGGCAATGAGTGGTGCTAAACCAGAATTAAATACATTGAAATCACACTTTTGGCCTTCTAAACCGCCTTGCCACTCAATATTTAAAATACATGTCATTGAGCTGAGCTAAGACAC
Source organism: Melospiza georgiana (assembly GCF_028018845.1). Taxonomy (NCBI): domain Eukaryota; kingdom Metazoa; phylum Chordata; class Aves; order Passeriformes; family Passerellidae; genus Melospiza; species Melospiza georgiana. The sequence goes on from NC_080441.1 coordinate 1,622,427, forward strand.
CTTTATCCCAGACTTAACAAGAGGAAATCATTGCAAGCGTGGAGTGACACTTGGCCATGAACAGGAGGAGCTCCAGATCCTCCTGAGCAGCCACTACAGCTCCAAACAATCTGATGAGGTTTTAAAGAGCCCTCATTGGAGCCAGCTGAGGCTGGAAGGAGATTATCTAATTAATTTATGAGTTTCAGTTCTTTCTGTGTTATCTGCCTAGAGTATCTTCTTCAAAGTTGTCCCAAAACCCAGCAAAACAGAGAATAAACATAGAAAAAAAATCTGCTTTTCACTTGAGGCAGCAAGGAGAGGAAGACAGAAAAAATGTGGGTTTGTTTCTCTTGTATGAGAAGGGATAGGGGTAGAGTTGCTTTAGACACTCATTCCAAAATATTTTCCACAAATGAGCTAATTTTGAAATCACCTAAAATTGAACACACAGATAATTTTAGCTTTGTGCATGAAGTATGGTATTGCAGAAACTGCAAAAAAAAGGAAATGGCATGTGATATATTTGTTGGATTTAGAAACAGCAAACTAAGTGGAAAAGTATATTTTTCTCCAAAAAAAGATTCTGGCAGTTAGTGCAAACAGTCGTGTCCTAAGCAGGGTAATGAGCGGTAATGCTGCTCTAAACATTACCCTCCACACAAGAAACAAACAGAAAGCAATGAAAAATAGAGCATGGCTGAGGCATTCTTCCTCGAGCCCACTCCATTCAAGGTGATGACTAATTAGGAAAACCTCCAAAACTGAGTTTTTCCTTCTTTAAGTGCACCAGTGAAGATAACATAAATATAACTCAGCCCTATCAACTGATTCTGCTCCTGAAAATAAACTTTTAAGCATATGGTCAGGAAAGCCAATGTATAGGAAGAACAATTCTTGAACAGCATGACAACAGTCTGGAATTACATGCTAGGGCTCACACAAGTGGGTTTGCACAGCCGTAATTTCATCAAATGCATTTCAGAGCTTGACAGTCAATCCCACAGAAACACAAGGAGGATTTCCAGGAAATGTTTGCATTGTTCCACTCAGCTTTTGAACAGCTCATTTCTAGTGAGGGAATTCCTCTTTGTGAGTGGGGCAGATTTCTTTGTTAAGTAAAATGAGATGGAAATCAAAAGCTCAAATTGCACCAGGAAACACCGCAGGGATCTGTGCACCAAAATGCTCCAGTGATTGTGGCCTGTAACTCATTGCCCAAAGTTCCTTTTCATTTTTCTGATGTTCTAATTTATCAACCAGGCTCCTGATAGTTGTTAAAACTCTTGTTAACAAAAGTGGAACAACAGCACCCCCTCCAAGATAAAGTGATTCTTTCTTCAGATTTTCTTGAAAATAGCTATATTGAGTGTATTTGATGCCTACAGAAGCCTTGCTCCCATTAGAAGGGAACTTAAACAAGATTGGATATCCTGCCAATATTTTGGATGACTAGGTGTTCAGCCACCTGTGATACACATGATCTGAAACTGGAGTATTATAAAATCAGGAATGTAAAAACTGATTTGTGCTCAAAGATATTCCCAAAAAAGGAAGATAAAGTGCAGGTGATGTCATTGTGAAATTTCCCCTGTAGGAACAAAAGTAAATGTTCTATGTGCTATAGAAACCCTGAATTACAAAAGGAGAATATTGTTGTTTAAAAAATCTGCCAGAATTGCAGAAAAGATATCAGCACTTCAACAATGTTAGGCTTCTTTGCTCATAAATCATTACAATAAATTACAAATGTCCACTAGCATTCAGCAAAATGCGTAAATGTCAAAATCATTTGTCACAAAATCCTCCTCACCATTACCACCTGTTTTTTAAAGAAAACAATAAGAAAAAAAAATCCAGAATTTGCATAAAGAAGCACTTGTAACATCCTTGTTTGGTTTTCATATTTCACATGAAATTCATTTTCATTTTCAGATTTCAGTGAAGATTGGCTTTATGATCAAGTTGAGTCATAGACTTGGAATTTCTTAATTCGGTCATATTGTACAGCTCCTTTATCTGGTTTTTTGCACAGAGCTGGTATCTGGCAGGGAATTTCACCTGCCTTCTCCTTCCAAACAGAGCACAAGCAAAGCTGGCATGACTGGGGAAGTTTTGGCTGTCTCTGCACAGATCCATATTTGTTGTGGGAAGAATGCACAGTGTATTTCAATACCACACCTGCTTGTTTAACTGCATCTTCTGGAAAACTGTGCAGAAAAAAAGAAGAAAATAGGAATAAATCATCAGAGAAGTCTGACTGCTCACCCTTCCTTGCTGTTCTCTTGGTTTTGCTCCTGAGCCTGCAGCTGGGCTGAGTGCTTGGTGCTTCCACTGGGAATGGAGAGCTCCAGCCTCTGTTTGTTTCAGATCCACACCCTGTTTATCAATTAAGCTGTTTCACACCTCCTTCTCCAGGTAAAGCGGGGCTGGTGCAATAATCCCAGGTCACAGATTGGACAAGGTGATCTTAAAGGTCTTTTCCAACCTAGTTCATTCTGTGATTCTGAGATGCTGTGTTTTTGTGATTCTGTGATGCTGTGATTTATTGATTCTGTGATTTTGTGATTCTGTGATGCTGTGATTTTGTGATTCTGAGATTCTGTGGTTTTGTGGTTCTGTGATTTTGTGGTTCTGTGATTTTTCGATCCTGTGATCCTGTGATTCTGTGATGCTGTGATTTATTGATTCTGTGATTTTGTGATGCTGTAATTTTGTGATTTTGTGATTCTGTGATTTTGTGGTTCTGAGATTCTGTGATTTTGTGGTTCTGTGATTTTGTGATTCTGTGATGCTGTGATTTATTGATTCTGTGATTTTGTGATGCTGTAATTTTGTGATTTTGTGATTCTGTGATGCTGTGATTTTGTGATTCTGTAATTTTTCGACCCTGTGATCCTGTGATTCTGTGATGCTGTGATTTACTGATTCTGTGATTTTGTGATGCTGTAATTTTGTGATTCTGTGATTTTTTTTGATTTTGTTGTTCTGTGATTTTGTGATTCTGTGATGCTGCCACAGTCTCCTGGTGGAGCTGCTCCTTTGAGCAACCCCAAACCTGTCCCAGCCCCATCATCTGATCAGCAAAATTCCCCTAAGTCTGCTCTGTTTGGCTCACTTGGCTGGGGAGGGCCCAGGTAAGGAAATCCAGCAGGTTCCAGATGGGATTTCATTGCTGGTGCTGTGGGGAGGAAGAAGCAGCAGCTCCCAGCTGGTGGGATGCAGACAGGAGCACAGATCCGCATCAGGGCAGCCTGCGTGCCCAGGGAAGGGAATATTCTGCTTTACCCTTGCACCAGAGCCCATCTGACCCAGCTGCAGCAGGACAGGCAGCCCCTGGCCCAGCAGGAAGTTCAGTTCTTACAAACAGACGATTCTTGGTTTAGCACAACCTCTTTGGAGGCAGAGCTGCTCCTTCAAAAGCCATCAGAAACACGATCTGGCAGGGACCATTGCTGAGAGCTCAGCAGAAAATGCCTTTTCTGGGCTCAGCATTTCTGCTGTGCTCACAGTTAACATCCTGTGGAAACGCAGCCCGAGCCCCTCAGACAGACAGGGCTACACCCCTGCCAAATTACAGACATTGAGAAATTAACTCTTGTGTCTGTGTGGAAATACAGTAGGGCCAAGGAAGTCAGTGATCCTCTTCACAAGCTTTGCACATGTATAAAAACCCTGCAGAGACTTAAAATTTAAACAAAGGCAGAGAGTAACTGTATTGACATTATATCTGATTTAGGTGACAATTAATGCTAGACAGAAGATTTTTAGATACTTCCAACTATTATTAGGCTCAAAATACTTCTTTCTATGAGCTACATGCTATTTCTAATCTCTATATTAAATATTATCTGATTTCCTGTTGTACCTACAACACTTATTAGCACAGCCATTTATAGATAGCAACATAAATTATGTTTTTTTGTGCTAAGACTGTGAGAAACATGGAAGTGTTCACTGCAGCTGCTGTGCCTTGCACGCCCTCCCAGCATTCCGATTTACTGTGTAACTTTCCTCAGAGGATCCCTTAGCATGAGAGCAAGCAATTTTGCACCATACCTATGTCATGTTTTGTTGAATCCACATCAAGACGCCAATGCCCTGCAGCACCTGGAGATGTGCACTGATCTTCTGCAACACCAGTCTGAGCTCCTCAAGACTGAAATTGATTTTTCTCAAAGTGGCATGTGAAGGCACAAAGTGTAGCCAGTGATCCATGGCCCAAATGAGTGCAACACCACCAGTCCCAGTTGCTGAAGGAGCAGTAACTTTTAAAGTCTTTGCAAGCAACAGTGCAAGAAAAAACAGAGTGTAGTGAGGAATTTATCTTGTAAAATGCCAGGCAGTCAAGTTGTTTTACTGCTGCTGCAGGCTATTGTCAGAGCTGCTAAGTAAATGGTAGGAATGGTTTTCTTTAATTGGAAAGAGCTGGGATGCCATGGTGATGTGCTTTTTATAGTACCCCTACACAAACAGATAAACCAGCGTTTCCAAACTCGGATTTTATCAGATCTGAACCCGGTTCTGTGGTGGGAAAGGCTCAGGTGGGCTCTCACCTGCAGAGCCCCTCCCCTGACAGCTAAGACAAAATTAGGAAGTTTAAAAATATTATTTAAAATAATATTTTTATTATTTTAAATTTAAATTATTTTTGTTATTTTAAATTTAAAATTATTTAAAACTATTTTTATTACTTTAAAATATTATTTAAAATAGTATTTTAAAATATTATTTAAGAAGCTTAATAATATTATTATACATCTGTGATTTGTTCTGGACTTTCACAGTTTCCCTGAAGAGTGTATGGACAAGAAACTTTTTACTGCTGCGATGCCCTGAAATAAACACCTGAATATTAAACCAATTCATGCTTCTACCTGCACTGGCTCCTGCAGAGTCCAGGGTTTTAAACACCCTGTTTGCTTCTCATTAAATGTGTGTAACTGTAGGAGAATTTTCACAAGCCCAAGGAGAGGCGGCACCTCAGTGAATAAAAGAATTTTGACATTGCAACACCTGAGATAACAGATCTTTGCAGCTACAAGTAAAAAGTGACCTTTGCAAATTTAGTTCCCATTTTCCTCTCATGGAATGTGATATTTCTATCTTTTTTTCCTCCTACTTGCAAAGAGGGACTGTAAAAAGTTAGGGTTTGACTTTCTGGAATAGTTCTTAGAAGGCTGTTCAAGGTGAGCAGGTGCAGATGCTTGGCTTTTTTAAAATTCAGATATAAACAAGGAGGGACGTGTGAGGTCTGGCAGGTCCTGGGTGCAATTCCAGCTCTGAGGAGAGGACCTGGGGTGCTGTGCTCAGGGATTAACGTGAGCCAGGTCAGAGGAGCAAACATTCCCTCTCACAGCCACCCACAGACCAATGTCCAAGTGTGTTTTGTTCCCTTTGCACTCACCCGTGGCGTGGCAGGGGCTCGCTCAGGGTCTGTGCCCAGCATCAGAGGGAATTGCTCCTCACCTGCTCAAAGCTGGCTATAAAATACTGAGAGTTGAGTGGAAAGTTTGTGTGAAATCTGAGAAAATCAGTGTCATCCTGACAGACAGGAGAGCTGCACAAACCGAGCCCAGCTTTGAAGGCTCAGGCTGTGTCAACACCGAGTTTGTGCTGTTCTGACAAAATTGTATGGAAATGAGCGTTAGTAAATTACAAAGGTGATTTCGGCTAAGATCTCATTTCTTTAAAACTTTAAATGGCAGGTGTAGTTTTAAAGAAGAGATGATGCTAATTCTGTCTCTTGCTTGCAGTCACTTACCTGTTCAAACAATGCAGCTTCTGCTGATGGCAATTTCAGAGTGGGGTTGGGGGAACAGCTCCAGTTTTGGGTGGGATTCCTGAGCCCTCCAAGCAGGTCCTGATCCTGTCACAGAAAGGGTAAATGAGGATTAGGGTCAGTAATTTGCCCGTGCTCTGGCTGTGATTAGGGCAATATTGAGCAGATATTAGTTTAATATTCAGGGGGTTCCTGGGCATGGAGGGAGCTCTGTGCCATTCCCTGGGATGGGGAGCATGCCTGGAAAAGGACATGGCAAAAACACCCCCAAAAGTGCACCCTCAATGCAGAGATATGCACAGGCTGCTTCACTTTGACTAAAAGCAGAGCTGGGAACACAGTCCTTCTTTTAAATTATGGCTTGTTAGGCCTATTTCTTAATGTGATTAATGGCACATCAGTGCTCGCAGCACGGGGCATTCATCAGCAGGGCCCGTGCCCTTAGCACAGGTGTGGAGGGAATTCCAGAACGCTGCAGCACCAAATTCTGCTGTGTCCACGAGGGGCTGAAGTGACAAATCACCAAGGAACAGGAGCCATTACAGTCCTGAAACAGGAATTAATTGGTGTGTACTTAGAGAGAAGTGTTTTCCTCTGGTGTTACAAGGATTCCATACACCTGCATGTGTAGGGCATGGGGCTGTGGAGGAATATGTGAGCACAGGAAAAGCTAGAGAGTGAGAAATAATTCAGATTTAAACATTTCCCGGTGAAGAATGTCAGACAACAGGAAAATAATCTTCCTTGAAGATAGAAACTAGCTTTGGTCAAGGTTTTCTCAATGGAAGAAACATGTTCTGAATCTTGAGTTAGCAATTAAGAGGGAAAGCTGACAGTCATGTAGAATGCTGACCAAGGGCATATTCTAGATATAATAAAAAAATAATAAAACTCACCTCTCAGCATCTCTGTAATTAGAGAATGAAAGATCAGTTCTCAAAATCAGTCACTAATTACAAAAAACACCCAAAGAAATAAATGACTGTCCACAAAGAACATTACTGACAAAACTGAGAAGCAGACCAGGGGAGCCAATGACCCTGAGGACAAAAACCCTCAAAATTCTGTGAGAAATGGAAAATAACCTGAAATACCAACAGAGCCAGGGAGTCTCAGTCCCTAAAATGTAAAGATGGCTGTGATTTTAGGTAATTAATTAGAAATAATGCAAGCAGATCTTAGTTCTTTTTGTAACATCTGTGCATGAATCTCAGAGCATTTTTGATCAAATATCATACTCTCACATTTGTGCCTTGTTTTACCAGGAGTCATGAGTGACTCTTGTTTCCTGCCTAGTTCTGTTCACTTTTTTATCTTCCTTTTCTTCCCCAGCCTTGATTGTCTGTCTTGCTCTGTTATTTCATCTTCTCTTTCATGTATACTGTAAATTCTCTGGAGCACTTGTTTCTTTGTTATAGGTCTGCAGAGAGCCCTGAATAACCCAGCCATGATCTAAACATGAGGGGATCTGAGTGGTAGCATACAAATAAATGAATAAAATGTGTTTATTGCACTTCTCTAATAGAAAGAGATGATTAATGCATAATAAACACTGATTTTATTAATTTAGAAAAACAATAAAGGGAAAATCTTGTTGGTAAGCAAGTCTTGGAAAAAGTATTTTTATACAATATGTTGTAGCTATCCTCAGAAAAACTTCCTGGTTCTGCCTTCAAAAGCAGAGATATTCTGAAAGAATGAAATATTAGGAAAAAAGAAAAAAAAGAAAAAAGAAGAAGAAGCTAATAATCAGTGCTGTCTATCAAAGAACCTGTGAATTATGCAGAGCTCCAGTGCCCTGACCACAGTGGGAGATTGAAGATTGACTCTCTGGAATTGAAATTAAAGAGGAGTTGCAATATCTGACATAAACCCCATTTTTCACAGCTCCAGTTCCTTCAGAACTGGCCATTACTAAATGGACATTGGCATCAGAATGCAGAGATTTTGTAAAACCTGCTGGACCAAACAGGGCCAAGCTGTGTCAGACTCTGAAGAGAGTCACAAGTTTTCATTATTATCTTTTCTGTAAGTATCCTTTCTCTATTCTTTAGTATAGCTTAGTATAGTATTCTTTAATATAATATAGATCACAAAATAATAAATTAACCTTCTAAGAACATGGAGTCAAGTTCATCATTCCTCCCCTCAGTGGGGTCTCAGAAAATCCCACACCTGCCCACCTGGGCTTGGCCCCCATTTAGGAACACTTTGCCTTCCTGCACTCCCAATCCCAGGAAAAGAAAAAAAAGAAAAAAAAAAACAACCTGGAATTTGTAAAAAATGAAATAAAATAAAAAAGCAGGCAGCAAGGGAAGACTCT